>NC_088865.1:22383264-22703696 GCF_032884065.1 Artemia franciscana | reverse complement strand
TGTCTGTCTACTGACGTCATGTTTGTGTGTCGACTGACATCATGTTTGTCAACTGACGTATCTATCTATATATACAAAAATAAGTTGTTTGTCTGTGTGTCTGTCTACTGACGTCATGTTTGTGTGTCGACTGACGTCATGTTTGTGAACTGACGTATCTATATCTATCTATCTATCTTCTATCTATTTATATAAAAATAAGTTGTCTGTCTGTGTGTCTGTCTGTGGATCAGGTGACGTCATGTTTCTGTGTCGGCTGACGTCATGACGTTAGTTGTCGTCATTTTTGCTATGACGGTGACGTCATTAAAGATATTTAAGACATATATGTTCACGTAGAAATCTATTAATGTTTAAGTTTAAAATGACTGATGAACTTACAATGGCAAAAGCCGATGAAGATGCTCAAAGAGTCTATGCCAAAAAACTTGCTGCTGATAGAGAAAGTCAGAAAAGAAAGCGTGCCGAGGAATCAAAAGAACAGCAAGGAAACAGGCTTGAGGCTAAAGAACGCAAAACCGCGCAGTTAGATGAAGATCCACCTGGACAGCGAGAGTCAAAACATATCAAAACTGAAAATGATAGCGATGATGATTGGGTTTGGGATTTTGACTCGGATAAGGTCATCAATGCCTACCAGATTTTAGTTAAAAAAACAAAGGTTCGGCGATATGTATTTCATAGTGAAGCTGAAAAATAAAGAAGAAAACTGAAAAAAGAAAAAATGTAAAAAACTAAAAAATACTAAAAAGAAAAAACACTCAAAGAGAAATTACAGACCGGGACACAAATGACGACCGGGACAGAGGGAATATAAATAACGACCGGGACACTCAAAGAGAAATTACAGACTGGGATACCGGGACACAAATGACGACCGGGACACAGGGAATATAAATGACGACCAGGACACAGGTATTTAAGAATATCGTTCAAAGACAAATTTTTAATTGTAAGAAGACCGTTGAAAGAGAAATTTCTAATTGTAAAATGACTGAAGAACCTACAATGGCAACGGTACCACCATCGAAGTAGATAACCAGTGGGTTGTTCCATATTCCCCATTAGTGCGAAACGTCAACCCCAAGTCAAATTCGTGCATTGTTTGGCATCATTTTAACAACTTGCTCTCCATCAGCTCCTACAGAGTTATGGGAAAAATATAAGTCAAAAATGTCCGAAGATATACTCCATCGAAAACAGTTAGAGACGTCAGATATGACTTTTGATTTTACATCAGAAATTTATAACTACACTTTAGTTATTATAGAAGATTTGTGCGTACGTATGGCAAACAAACCTCTTCAGGATTTGGGAATGCCTTCACCTAACCGTATCGCTGCTGTTTCGACATGTGTAGAATTGGATCGTGAAAAAAGTTACAGTACGAATGATCTATTGTCGTATGTACAAAATAACATTTCCAAGTTAACGTCGGAACAAAAAGACATTTATGATACGATAGACTCAATTTTAGGACGTATACAACTACCTGCTGATTTCTGTAATTTAGTGACGTCCAAAAATTAATTGATTGAAAAAGTATTTCCGAATATTCTAAAAAATTATAAAAATAATAAATGGCTAAGTAAAAGAGCGATTCTCGCACCCAAAAATATAGACGTCCACGAAATCAACAATATTGTTTTGACCAAGATTCGAGACCAGGCAGTCCTTTACAAGTCAGTCGACACAGTTTTGGAACCAAATGAAGCGGTTAATTATCCATCTGAATTTTTAAATTCCATAGATCTTTCAGGGTTTCCACCACACGTGCTACAACTTAAAATAGGCGTACCAATAATACTTTTAAGAAATATCAACCCACCAAAGCTTTGCAATGGCACGAGACTTGCCGTAAAAAAAAACAATGGAAAACCTAATAGAGGCCACAATCTTGACAGGGCCTTTTGAGGGTGAGGCTGTTCTTATTCCTCGCATTCCCATGATTCCAACGGATCTGCCTTTTCAATTAAAAGATTGCAATTCCCAATTCGATTAGCATTTGTAATCACCATTAACAAAGCTCAAGGTCAATCATTAGAAAAATGTGGTATAGATCTTAATACTGATTGTTTTTCCCATGGACAATTGTGCGTTGCATGTTCGAGGGTCGGTAAACGTGACAATCTATTTATATGCAGCGACAATTGGACAGCGAAAAATGTTGTATATTCGCAAGTTTTACGCAGTTAATTTGTATTGTATCTACCTATCTATATAAAAACGAGTTGTGTGTATGCATGTTTGTTTGTTTGTAAAAAGAGCGTTTGCATATGACGTCATTATTAGTACATACGGCTTTGTATATGCACAGACAATGGGAAAGCCAAGAATGTTGTATATTCGCAATTTTTACGTAGTCTAACTCCTGCAGACGAAATGAATGCTTGCCTGAAAAATTCTAATTTATGGGCACACGTAAAAATATTAAAATTAACTACAAATATGCGTGTCCGATTGCAAAACGATGACTCTGGTCAAACATTTTCAGATCAATTGCTGGCAATTGGAAACAGATTGCTCCCAGTAGACTCAATTTCAGGACGTATACAACTACCTGCTGATTTCTGTAATTTAGTGACGTCCAAAAATGAATTGATTGAAAAAGTATTTCCGAATATTCTTAAAAATTATAAAAATAACAAATGGCTAAGTGAAAGAGCGATTCTCGCACCCAAAAATATAGACGTCCACGAAATCAACAATATTGTTTTGACCAAGATTCGAGACCAGGCAGTCCTTTACAAGTCAGTCAACACAGTTTTGGAACCAAATGAAGCGGTTAATTATCCATCTGAATTGTTAAATTCCATAGATCTTTCAGGGTTTCCACCACACGTGCTACAACTAAAAATAGGCGTACCAATAATACTTTTAAGAAATATCAACCCACCAAAGCTTTGCAATGGCACGCGACTTGCCGTAAAAAAAAAACAATGGCAAACCTAATAGAGGCCACAATCTTGACAGGGCCTTTTGAGGGTGAGGCTGTTCTTATTCCTCGCATTCCCATGATTCCAACGGATCTACCTTTTCAATTTAAAAGATTGCAATTCCCAATTCGATTAGCATTTGCAATCACCATTAACAAAGCTCAAGGTCAATCATTAGAAAAATGTGGTATAGATCTTAATACTGATTGTTTTTCCCATGGACAATTGTACGTTGCATGTTCGAGGGTCGGTAAACCTGACAATCTATTTATATGCAGCGACAATTGGACAGCGAAGAATGTTGTATATTCGCAAGTTTTACGCAGTTAATTTGTATTGTATCTATCTATCTATCTATCTATATAAAAACGAGTTGTGTGTATGCATGTTTGTTTGTTTGTAAAAAGAGCGTTTGCATATGACGTCATTATTAGTAAATACGGCTTTGTATATGCACAGACAATGGGAAAGCCAAGAATGTTGTATATTCGCAATTTTTACGTAGTTTGAAACACATATATAAATCTATCTATATTCACAGGTGGGACACAGGGACACAACTACAATGGCGCGTAACTAATATGGCGCGTAACGACTTACGCGCGCGGGGGGCTTGGGGGGGGCGCGAAGCGCCCCACCAACTAGGTGTTGGGGTGGCGCGAAGCCCACCCCATATATAACTATATATATATATATATATATATATATATATATATATATATATATATATATATATATATATATATATATATATATATATATATATATATATATATATATATAAATATATATATATATATATATATATATATATATATATATATATATATATATATATATATATATATATATATTTATATATATATATATATATATATATATATATATATATATATATATATATATATATATATATATATATATATATATATATATATATATATATATATATATATATATATATATATAGTATATATAGTATATAGTATATAGTATATATATATATATATATATATATATATATATATATATATATATATATATATATATATATATATATATATATATATATATATATATATATATATATATATATATATATATATATATATCTATATATTAAAATAAGTTGTCTGTCTGTGGATCTGTGGATCAGGTGACGTCATGTTTCTGTGTCGGCTGACGTCATGAAATTAGTTGTCGTCATGTTTGTTATGACGATGCTTAGTATATTGTAAAACACATTAATTTGGTTAATAATATACCATTTAAAACACCAAAATGAACATGCTGGAGTAGTCACTCGGTGAGAGAGGGTGTCAGAACGGAGAATGAAGGTCCTAGGTTCAAATCCTGGTTAGGCTAAAAAAGGTAAAAAACTAAAAACTAAAAAAAACTGAAAAAACTAAAAAAAGGCAAAAACTACAAAAAAACTAAAAACTACTAAAAAAAATAAAAAAGCTAAAAAACTAAAAAAAACTAAAAAACTAAAAAACTAAAAAAACTAAAAAAAAACTTAAAAAAAGGAAAAAACTGAAAAATAGAAGAGAAAAAGAAAACTAATAAAATTAAGAATAAAAATAAAAAAAAATAAAAAGATAAAAACTAAAAAAAAAGTAAAAAGAAAAAACGAAAAAACTAAAAAAGCTAAAAAAAAGGTAAAAACCAATAAAAAACTAAAAAGAAAAAAAGGAAAAAAACTAAAAAAAAATTTCATCTAAAAAACTAAAAAAGGTAAAAACTAAAAGAACTAAAAAAGAAAAGAAAAACTAAAAAAAGGAAAAAAACTGAAAAATAAAGGAGAAAAAGAAAACTAAAAAAATAAAAATAAAAAAACTAAAAAGATAAAAACTTCAAAAAAAACTAAAAAGAAAAAAGAAAAAAACTAAAAAACCTAAAAAAAGGTCAAAACCAATAAAAAAAAACTAAAAGGAAAAAAAGGGAAAAAACTAAAAATTTATTTCATCATATACCAATTCGAAAACGAATGTATACCGGGATGACGACCGGGACACAGGGAATATAAATGACGACCGGGACGCAGGGACACAACTACAACGGTGACGCCGGGGGCACAGGGGGGACATAAATGACGACGGGGACACAGGCAATGTTCGATTAGCAATCACCATCAACAAAGCTCAAGGGGCAACAAAGCTCACCATCAAACAAAGACGAACGGGACGCTCAAAGAGAAATTACAGACTGGAACACTGGGACACAAATGACGACCGGGGTACTGGGAATATAAATGACGACCGGGACAGAGGGAATGTTCAATTAGCAATCACCATCAACAAAGCTCAAGGGCAATCATTAGAATCATGAGGTATAGATCTGAATATGGATTGTTTTTCCCATGGACAATTATATGTTGCATGTTCAAGAGTCGGTTAACCTGACAAATGACGACCGGGACACCGGGACACAAGGAATATAAATGACGCCCGGGACACTCAAAGAGAAATCACAGGACGCCGGGGTGCACAGGGGGATATATAAATGACGATGGCGACTCAGGGAATGGTCGATTAGCAATCACCATCAACAAAGCTCAAGGGCAATCATTAGAATCATGAGGTATAGATCTGAATACGGATTGTTTTCCCATGGACCATTATATGTTGCATGTTCAAGAGTCGGTAAACCTGACAATCTATTTATATGCACAGACAATGGGACAGCAAAGAATGTTGTATATTCGCAAGTTTTACGTAGTTAAAAACATATATATATATATATATATATATATATATATATATATATATATATATATATATATATATATATATATATATATATATACATAGGGACACAACTACAATGGCGCGTAACTAATATGGCGCGTAACGACTTACGCGCGCGAGGGGGCATGGGGGGGCGCGAAGCGCCCCCACCAACTAGTATATATATATATATATATATATATATATATATATATATATATATATATATATATATATATATATATATATATATATATATATATATATATATATATATATATATATATATATATATATATATATTTATATCTATTCACAGGTGGGACACAGGGACATAACTACAATGGCGCGTAACTAATATGGCGCGTAACGACTTACGCGCGCGGGGGAGCTTGGGGGGCGCGAAGCGCCCCACCAACGGCTAGTCTATATATAAAATAAGTTGTCTGTGTGTCTGTGTGTCGAGTGACGTCACTGTCCGCATATGAGGTCTGAATTATTTCATCACATATCAATTCAAAAACGAATGTATTCAAGCCGAAGTACCTCAGTTATATAACTACCTGTGTTGGCGCAGTGGGTTTGACCTTAGCGTGGTAATACGGGACCCAGAGATGGAACCATGCTGCAGGAATGCACTACAGGGCCGACGCAGGGACCTTAGTAGTCAAGAAGCGTCGTTAATCCGATACAAATACAAATACAGTAGCTCAGTTGGTAAAGCGTTATGTTCCAGGTTCTAGGTCCAAGAGGGTCCAGGTTCGAACCTTGGCTTTAGCATTAATACAAAAGAAGAAAAAAAAATAAAAAAGATAAAAACTACAAAAAAAAACTAAAAAGAAAATACTAAAAAAAACTGAAAAAGCTAAAAAACTAAAAAAAACTTAAAAAGGGTAAAAAACTAAAAACTAAAAAAGTAAAAAAAACTAAAAACACTAAAAAAGGTAAAAACTACAAAAAAAATAAAAAGAAAAAAACTAAAAACTAATAAAAAAACTAATAAAACTACAAAAATATATAAAAATAAGTTGTCTGTGTGTCTCTGTGTCGAGTGACGTCACTCTCCGCATATGACGTCTGAATTATTTCATCACATACCAATTCAAAAACGAATGTATTCAAGTCAACGTAGCTCAGTTATATAACTACCTGTGTTGGTGCAGTGGGTTTGACCTTAGCCTGGTAATACGAGAACCAGAGATCGAACCATGCTGCAGGAATGCACTACAGGGCCGACGCAGGGACCTTAGTAGTCAAGAAGCGTCGTTAATCCGATACAATTACAAATACAGTAGCTCAGTTGGTAAAGCGTATGTTCCAGGTTCTAGGTCCGAGAGGTTCCAGGTTCAAACCTTGGCTTTAGCATTCATACGAAAGAAGAAAAAAAAATAAAAAAGATAAAAACTACAAAAAAAAACTAAAAAGAAAATACTAAAAAAACTAAAAAAGCCAAAAAACTAAAAAAAAACTAAAAATGGGTAAAAAACTAAAAACTATAAAAGTAAAAAAAACTAAAAAAACTAAAAGAAGGTAAAAACTACAAAAAAACTAAACAGGAAAAAAAAACTAAAAACTAATAAAAAAACTAAAAAAACTAGAAACTGAAAAAGAAAAAAAATCTAAAAAAAAGGAAAAAAACTGACAAATAAAGGAGAAAAAGAAAACTAAAAAAATAAAAATAAAAACAAAAAAAAACTAAAAAAGGTAAATGTATTCAAGCCAAAGTAGCTGAGTTGGTAAAGCGTTGTGTTCCAGGTTCTAGATCCGAGAGGTTCCAGGCTCGAACCTTGGCTTTAGCATTAATACAAAAGAAGAAAAAAACTAAAAAAGAAAAAAAAAACTAAAAAACAGGTAAAAACTACTAAAATAACTAAAAAAGCTAAAAAACTAAAAAAAAACTAAAAAAGGTAAAAAACTAAAAACTAAAAAAGAAAAAAAAGAAAAAACTAAAAAAGGGTAAAAACAGCAAAAAACTAAAAAGAAAAAAACCTAAAAACTAATAAAAAACTAAAAACTGAAAAAGAAAAAGAAACTAAAAAATGGAAAAAAACTGAAAAATAAAGGAGAAAATTAAAAAGTAAAAAAAAAAAAATAAAAAAAAAAACTAAAAAAGGTAAAAACTACAAAAAAAACTAAAAAGAAAAAAAACTAAAAAGCTAAAAAACAGGTAAAAACCAAAAAAAAGCTAAAAAGAAAAAAAAAGAAGAAAAAAACAAAAATTTATTTTATCATATACCAATTCAAAAACGAATGTATATACAGACCGGGACACAGGGAATATAAATGACGACCGGGACACTCAAAGAGAAAGTACAGACTGGGACACCGGGAAACAAATGACGACTGGGACGTGTGTGTCGACTGACGTCATGTTTGTGTGTCGACTGACGTCATGTTTGTCGACTATAAATGACGACTGGGACACAGGGACACAACTACAACGGGGACGCAGGGGGGCACAGGGGGATATATAAATGACGATGGGGACACAGGGAATGTTTGATTAGCAATAACCATAAACAAAGCTCAAGGGCAATCATTAGAATAATGAGGTATAGATCTGAATACTTATTGTTTTTCCCATGGACAATTATATGTTCCATGTTCAAGAGTCGGTAAACCTCCGGAGTAGCTGAGTTGGTAAAGCGTTATGTTCCAGGTTCTAGGTCCGAGATGTTCCAGGTTCGAACCTTGGCTTTAGCATTAATACAAAAGAAGAAAAAAAAACTAAAAAACAAAAAAAAACTAAAAAACAGGTAAAAACTACTAAAATAACTAAAAAAGCTAAAAAACTAAAAAAACTAAAAAAGGTAAAACACTAAAAACTAAAAAAGATAAAAAAAATAAAAAAACTAAAAAAGGGTAAAAACAGCAAAAAAACTAAAAAGAAAAAAAAAGTAAAAACTAATAAAAAACTAAAAACTGAAAAAAAATAACTAAAAAAGGAAAAAACTGAAAAATAAAGGAGAAAAAGAAAACTAAAAAATATAAAAATAAAAAAAATAAAAAGGGTAAAAACTACAAAAAAAAACTAAAAAGAAAAAAGAAAGAAAACTAAAAAGCTAAAAAATAGGTAAAAACCAAAAAAACTAAAAAGAAAAAAAGGAAAAAAACAAAAAATTTATTTCATCATATACCAATTCAAAAACGAATGTATATACAGACCGGGACACAGGGAATATAAATGACGACCGGGACACTCAAAGAGAAATTACAGACTGGGACACCGGGACACAAATGAAGACTGGGACGTGTGTGTCGACTGACGTCATGTTTGTGTGTCGACTGAGGTCATGTTTGTGTGTCGACTGACGTCATGTTTGTCGACTATAAATGACGACTGGGACACAGGGACACAACTACAACGGGGACGCCGGGGGGGGGGGCACAGGGGGATATATAAATGACGATGGGAACACAGGGAATGTTTGATTAGCAATCACCATCAACAAAGCTCAAGGACAATCATTAGAATAATGAGGTATAGATCTGAAAACGGATTGTTTTTCCCATGGACAATTATATGTTGCATGTTCAAGAGTCGGTAAACCTGACAATCTATTTATATGTACAGACAATGGGACAGCGAAGAATGTTGTATATTCGCAAGTTTTAAGTAGTTAAAAACATAAATATATATATATCTATCTATATTCACAGGTGGGACACAGGGACACAACTACAATGGCGCGTAACTAATATGGCGCGTTACGACTTACGCGCGCGGGGGGGCTTTGGGGGGCGCGAAGTGCCCCCACCAGCTAGGTGTTGGTACACACCTAGCCTGCTTACAGCAAGTCTATATATATAAAAATAAGTTGTCTGTGGATGTGTCTGTCAGGTGACGTCATGTGTGTTGACTGACGTCATGAAGTTAGTTGTCGTCATTTTTGTTATGACGGTGACGTCATTAAAGATATATAAGACATGCGTTCACGTAGAAATATATTAATGTTTAACTTTAAAATGACTGATGAACTTACAATGGCAACAGCCGAGGAAGATGCTCAAAGAGTCTATGCCAAAAAACTTGCTGCTGATAAAGAAAGTAAGAAAAGAAAGCGTGCCGAGGAATCAAAAGAACAGCAAGGAAACAGGCTTGAGGCTGATAGAGAAAGAAAGAACAGAAAGCGTGCCGAGGAACTACCAGATCAACGCTAAAGCAGACTTGCTGCTAAAAGAGAAAGTGAAAAAAGAAGGCGTGCCGAGGAACTACCAGAGCAACATGAAACCAGACTTGCTGCTAAAAGAGAAAGTGAAAAAAGAAGGCGTGCCGAGGAATCACAAGAACAGCAAGAAATCAGGCTTGCTGCTGATAGAGGAAGTAAGAAAATAAAGCGTGCCGAGGAATCAGAGCAACCTGAAAGTTATCGCCTGGCATTCAGGTACAGCCCAGTCGATGATTATAGCTTGAGTAGATGTGTTCAAATCTCGGGACTATGTCTAAAATTTGTCCCTATTGCAAGGCCTTGAAATTCAATGGTGAAACAATGGGAATGTGTTGCGCCTCAGGAAAAGTTAAACTTCCTCTATTGGCTGCACCACCAGAGCCATTGAAGACTTTCCTTACTGGAACTACGTCAGAATCTAAGCGTTTTTTGAAACAAATCAGAAAATATAACTCATGTTTCCAAATGACGTCGTTTGGAGCCCAAATCGAAAATCCAGATCAATTTATGTCTACTTTCAAAGGAAAAGGGCAAATTTATCATAGAGCAGGGTCCCTTCTACCATTCTAAGGCGAGAATCATAAATTTTTACAATTGTACTTCATCAGTAATAGAAATTCTGAATTGAATGCACGTTGCGAAATTTCTCCCAACGTTGAAAGGACAATCGTTTCCCAATTGCAACATCTTTTCCACGAAAATAATAATTTAGTGCGTCTGTTCAAAACAGCCATCGATTTGATGCCTACTGATACGCATAAAATTATTATTTCCGCTGACAAAACGCCTCCTGGCCAACATGTGCGTATATACAATGCTCCAACTATCGACGAAGTGGCAATCGTTATGGTCGGTGATCAGTTTTTACCTCGAGATATTATTCTTCATAAGCGAAACGCTCAGTTGTTAAGAATTGCTGAAACTCATCGATGCTACGATGCCCTACAATATCCTATCATTTTTTGGGATGGAGCCGACGGCTATCACTTTAATATTAAATTCATGAATCCAGCCACTAACAAAGAAATGAATAAGAAATGCAGTGCAATGCATTATTATTCCTATAGACTAATGATTTGGCAGGATGAAGAAAATTATATTTTAAAATGCCGTGAATTGTTTCATCAATTCGTCGCTGATATGTATGCTAAAATTGAATCAGAACGTTTGCTATATATCCGCCTGAATCAGACCAAGCTCCGCTCTGAACAATACATTCATTTGTGAGATGCAATTATAAATGACGGTAATACCACAAACGTTGGAAGATTAACAATTTTACCTTCGTCATATGCTGGCAGTCCCCGTCATATGCATGAATATGCTCAAGATGCTATTGCGTATGTTCGTCTCTATGGTCGTCCAGATTTATTTATTACATTTACATGTAATCAATCTTGGGACGAGATACTGCAGCTTTTACTTCAAGGACAATCGGCGGTTCATAGACATGACATTACGGCCCGTGTCTTCCGGCAAAAGTTGAAATCACTGATAAACTACATAGTAAAACTTGAAGTTTTTGGGTCAGTGCGATGCTGGATGTACTCAGTGGAATGGCAAAAACGAGGTTTGCCGCACGCACATATACTAATCTGGCTACATAAAAAATTACTTCGAACGAAATTGATGATGTGATTCCGCTGAAATACCTGATGAAAATGTCGATAAGGGGTTACATGATATTATTGTAAAAAATATGATACATGGACCTTGCGGTGCACTGAACGAAAATTCACCATGCATGGCCAAAGGAAGGTGCACAAAGCAATATCCTCGACTTTTAGTATCCAACACAACTACTGGCAATGATGGTTACTCACAATATAGAAGAAGATCTACTGAAGATGGCGGTAAAACAGCAATAATAAAGAAGCGTAACGGTACCACCATCGAAGTAGAACAACCAGTGGGTTGTTCCATATTCCCCATTATTATCAAAAACATTTAATGCACACATAAACGTTGAATACTGTAACTCCGTAAAGGCAATCAAATACATATGTAAATACGTCAACAAAGGCAGTGACATGGCAGTTTTTGGCTTGCAGCCCGAAATCAAAGATATCGACGAAATCGTACAATAGCAGGCTGGAAGATACATAAGCAGTAATGAGGCTGTTTGGCGAATTCTTTCATTTCCGATACATGAACGTAGTCCAGCTGTTGTTCATTTAGCGGTACATTTACAGAATGGTCAACGTGTTTATTTCTCGGAAACCAACGTGCAACAAAGAGCCCTGAATCCACCGGATACAAAGTTAACCGCTTTCTTTTCGCTTTGCAAAAATGATTCTTTTGCAAAAAAAAACTGCTGTATACTGAAGTGCCTTCGTATTACACGTGGAATACTAAAAATAAAGTATTTGAACTTCGAAAACAGGGTAAGTCAGTCGACGGCCAACCTACCATCTTCAAAGATACCACGATAGGAAGACTCTACACCGTTTACCCCAATCAACCATATATGCAAAATCTACAACACTTCACTTGTTCTATCGCCATCGGCGTATCTTCGAGGAAGCCGCCGCTGACGATGGTATCGTCTATATTCCCCCTCCAACCGTGGATACAATTCTTCTTCATTTATTGGACAATCATCGTCCTATTTTACGTAAATCAATTGCTAGGCCATATTGACAGTTGCCGTTACTTGACCAGCGAGTTCGCTCTCATTGCTCGTAGATTGTTTGATGACAGTCACCGTGGCTTTCTTCAACTTGCATGCACTGACGTTATTCGGCCCTACTGCTTGAAGATCACGAGTCAGGACGTTTGTTCGAAAAAGTAATGTCCTCGTGAACATCGGCTGTACTATGAACTTGAATCTAATAAAGGCGCTAAGAAGCCTGTCGGACTTCGACTTGGTGTCTGTATCAAGGGTGTTTGAATTTGCCATTTCTCTCAGAAGTCCAAGAACGTCTGGCGGAACACTCTAAAGCGCTTCAAGTGACTCTGATCTTGCAGACCACCTTGTTTCTGACATTACCTTTAGATGAAGCTTGCCTGCAACTTCTTCTACAATCTTGCAGTACACATTGAAGTGCTTGGATCTTCGGGCGATAAAATTATACGTTTGCTGTAAGACACCAAACATATTGTTGGTCAAGGAGCTTGATTCACAGCAATGCTTTACCATAATGTTCCCTCTGTGGGCGAGGCACCTGAGGTACGAAACATTTCTTCCGAGCTTCTGGGAAATATGAGTCTGTGCCTCCTCAAAACGGCCACTCATGCTGCTGGCAAAATCATAGCATTGAAATGCCAGTTGTCTTCATTGATACCAAGCTTCCTCATAGCTTGCTCAGTTTCTTCGGAAAAATCGACTCCTTTCTTCGACTCAGAATCAATGACGGTGAGTAAGCTCTCTTTAGCGGCTCATTTGATATCAACGTATCGAACACCCAAAGCTAGACATTGTTCGTGGCCGACAGCCGGTGTTCCGTCTGTAAACATTCTAAAGAAGTGAGCTTCATTAACTTCAGCAACTATTCTCTGAACCAGCTCTGTTCCAACAATAGCAATCAATTCGTTTTGACTACATCCCGTTAGATAGCTAGTGACATGTGGCTTGTTGTGCTTACTTATCCATTGATTCATTTCAGTGTTATGCCTCGAAAGCAGATTTGCTAGCTCAACGTAGTTGCCCCATTCTTGGTCTTGCCGCAAAATACAAGACCTTGTTTACCTTGCGTGGTGGTGATGTCGAGCAACATGCGTTTGATGCAACGTCCTCTCTCCTTTTCTTTTTCTGACTCTATATTCTTTTTGAGTTTCTCTTTGTCAACTAAGTAGGGCAAAGGCTTGTATCTCGCTACAAAAGAAATGAGATCACCAACAGAAGCTTTATGGCCATTCGATTAGAAATGATTGACGAGAATTCCAGGCTTGTCACCCTTGCTACGCATCTTATGCCGGTTTCTAGTTCCGGTGAAACTTGCACATTGATTTTGTCTTCTCGCAAAACTGATTTTCTTCATGGAACTTTTTGCGTGTTGATTTTGTTCGTGATACTTTTTGCATCTTGATTTTTGTCTTCAAGAAACTTTTACTTTGATCTTTCTCCTTGACAAACTGATTTTTTAATGAAACTTGTTGCGTGCTGATTTTGTTCATGGAGCTTGTTGCATGCTTATTTTTGTTCGTGAAACTTGTTGCATGTTGAATTTTCTCTTTGTGGAACTTGTACATTGTTTTTCTTCATGGAATTTGTTGTGTGCTTTTTTGTTCCTGGAACTTGTTTCATGCTGATATTTGTCCGTGAAACTTGTTGCACGTTGATTTTTCTTTTTGTGAAACTTGTACATTGATTTTTCTCCACATGAAACCAATATTGTTCTTGGAACATGTTCCGTAATGATTTTTTGTTCATGAGACTTGCTGCATGTGGATTTTTCTCCTCATGAAACTAATTTTGTTCATGGAACTTGTTGCATGCTAATTTTTGCTCCTGGAACTTGTTGTTTGCCGATTTTTGTTGATGAAACTTGTTGCATGTTGATTATTCTCTTCTTGAAACAATATATATTTATTTTTCCTCCTCGTGAAACTGTTTTTGTTCAAGAAACTTTTTGCGCGCTGATTTTCTTGTTCGTGGAACTTGTTGTGTTCTGATTTTTGTTCTTGAAACTTATTTTTCTCCTCGTGAAGCCCATTTTGCTCATGTAACTTGTTGCGTGTTCATTCCTGTTCTTGGAACTTGTTACGTACCTTTTTCGTTACTTGTTACGTAACTTGTTGCATGTTGATTTTTCTTTTCGTGAAACTTTTACAAGGATTTTTATCCTCATAAAATTGATTTTACTCATGGAAACTGATGCGTGCTGATTTTATTCATGGCACTTGCTGAATGCTAATTTTATTTATTCGTGAAACTTTTTGGAGGTTGATTTTCCACTTCGTGAAAATTGTGCACTGATTTTTCTCATTGTGAAACTGATTTGTTTATGTGACTTTTGCATTCTGATTTTTGTTCTTGGAACTTGTTGCGTGCTCGTTTTTGTTCACAAATTGTTGATTGTGTATTTTTCTCATGGTGAAACTTGTACATTAATTTCTCTCCTCCTGAAACTGATTTTGCATATGGAGCTCGTTGCGTGCTGAGTTTTTTTCGTGGAATTTGTTTCGTGCTTTTTTGCTCGTGAAACTTATACATTGATCTTTCTCCTCGTGAAACCAATTTTGATCATGAAACTTGTTGCATACCTATTTTTGTTCGTGAAACTTGTTGTACATTCATTTTTCTCTTCGTGAAAGTTGTACATTGATTTTTATCATCATAAAATGGATTTTTTCATAGAACTTATAAAACGGATTTTGTATGGAATTTTTTTTCGTGAAATTTTTGCATGTTGATTTTTCATTTCGTGAAACTTGTACACTGATTTTTGTTATCGTGAAATTGATTTTGTTTATGGAACTTGTTACATGCTGTTTTTTGTTCGTGGACTTGCTGCCTGCTGAACTTTGTTCTTGGAACTCCTGGCGTGTTGGTTTTTCTTTTTGTAAAACTTGTACGTTGGTTTTTCTCCTCGTAGAACTAATTTTATTCGTGGCACTTGTTGTATGCTCATTTTTGTTCGTGGAATTTGTTGAGTGCTGATTTTCTGTTCGCAAAACTTGTCACATGTTGATTTTTCTCTTAGTGAAACTGTTACATTCATTTTTCTCTTCATGAAACTTATTTTGTTCGTGCAACTTGCTGCGTGCAGAGTTTTGTTCATGGAACTTTTTGAGTACTATTTTTTGTTCGTGAAACTTGTTGCATCTCGCTTTTTTCTCTTCTTGTAACTTAAAACTTGTCTCCTCATAAAACTGGTTTTGTTCATGGAACTTGTTGCTTGCCGATTTTTGTTCTTGGAACTTGCTGCGTGCTGATTTTTTTCGTGAAATTTGTTGCATGTTGATTTTTCATTTCGTGAAACTTGTACACTGATTTTTCTTATCGTGAAACTGATTGTGTCTATGGAACTTGTTACATGCTGATTTTCTGTTCGTGAAACTTGTTGCATGTTGATTTTTCTCTTCGTGAAACTTGCACATTGATTTTTTCCTCGTGAAGCTTGTTCTGTTCGTGGAACCTGTTCCACGAACAGAAAATTGTGTTCATGGAACTTATTGCCTGCTGATTTTTGTTTATGGAACTTGTCGAATGCTGATTTTCTGTTCGTGAAACTCGTTGCATGTTGATTTTTCTATTTTTGAAACTTGTAGATTGAGTTTTCACCACGTGAAACTGGTTTTGTTTATGGAACTTGTTACGTGCTGAGTTCTGTTCATGGAACTTGTTGCATGCTGATTTTGTTTGTTCGTGAAACTTGTTGAATGTTGATTTTTCCCCTTCGTGAAACTTGTACATTGATTTTTATCCTCATGAAACTGATTTTGTTCATTGAAATTGTTGTGTGCCGACTTTTCTTCGTGGAACTTGTTTGTGCTGATTTGTTCGTAAAACTTGTTGCATGTTGATTTTTGCTCTTCGTAAAACTTGTGCGTTGTTTTTTGTCCTTGACTTGCAGAGAGAGGCAAAAACCACGCAGAGGGAAAATACGTATAAGCACACACAACCACACAAAGTTAGAGCCACAGGCACACACAAAGATCGACACAAATCCATGAAGAAAGAGGCAAAAGTACACAGAGGAAAACACATAGACGCACACACACACATATACACACAAACCCACACACAATCTTGCAAAATGAGACACTAACGTAGGCAGGCAGTCAGAGACACAGGCAATGAGAGACATATAAAAGACAAACGGGGGAAAATACACACAGCCAAACAAAGTCAGACATATAGGCACATCTTTTTTAAGCTTAACATTCTTTTTGTTACATACGAATATGTTAGGTTTACCTAACCGAGCTTACCTACATATAACAGGTTAGGTTAGATCTATGACGCATTCGACATTAGAAAAGTAACATAGCTAAGTATGAAATACCAAGTGTGTTACAAGTCTGTTTACAAGGAATTTTTATTTAGTATCATAATGCCTGGAGGGTAGTTGAACAGCTTAGACCATTAAACGTTAAAAGACCAATTCTCAGCAGCTAAGGTAAGTGGTATTATAAAAATGTCTGAATTAGTGATAAACAGAAACGAAGAACAAATATATAAAAAATTACTTTCGTCAGCAAGAAATAAAACGAGTCAAAAATAAAAGTGAAGAACAGAGAAACATACGGTTCAAAATGAACGGCAACAAGAATTACAAGCAATCAGGAGAAAGTGAGTATCAGAGCGTGTCAAAAATGGAGTGAAAACAAAAAATTTTACTGATAGAAGACACAACCGTTCACCGTTCTAAATGTTCCCTGAGGAGTCCTCCATTTTCACTAGGACGGAGTAGCAAACAAAGCTGACTCATTTGGAGGTTGCTACTTACAACTAGAATAAATATATAGAAGCCTACCACATGCCAAGGCCACTAAACGATCTAAAAGGTCACAACTTTAAGGAAGAATATGTATTTTTTCATGGTGGTTGTTTGTTGGTTGTTTGTTAGGAGTTGTCGTAAAACTTCGGAAGGAGCCTATTCGATTGTAAATTGAAAGTATTAGTGCATCTTTTCAGTGTCAAAAGTGATTGGAGGGCCACTCCCCTGCCACTCACATTAATTCCTCAAACACATCCAGTTAAAATTTGAGATAACCCTTTTGTTTATCACAGTTGAAAGGTCCAGAAACTATGTCTGTGGGGATGTCAACCCCCCAGGACCCTCGGGGTTATGTCTGTAGGCAATTCAAATCCTCCATTGCTTGCATATAGTATTTGTAGTTGGTAGAGCAGCCATATATGACCTTTAATGTTAAAAATACCAAAGATATTCAGACGAAACTTTCAGAGAATCTTAAGGGGAGCGTTGAAGTAAAGAAAAACGCGTTATGTGCATACAGTTTGTCAAAAGGGCATAAATCAGGAATGACTTAAGGTATTAAGTTGGAACTTTCGGGGAATGATAAGGGGGATGAACAATTGACCAAAAAGGCAATATTTGTACCTTACTGTTACTACTACTGCTACTTTTACTACTACTTCTGTTACTACTACTACTACTACTATTACTACTACTATTACTACTACTACTACTACTGGTGCTACAACACCTGCTTCTGTAGCCAAAATACTAAGGCTGAGGAGTTTAAATTGATAATTCGAGGAAATATTAAGGGGAAAGTTGGAAATTAATAGTTGGAATGACCCAAATGTAATATGTACAAGTGATTACCGCTAATAATGATACTGCTACTAATATTACTTCTAATACAATATAACTACCACCAGGGGCGTCACTAGCCTTTCACCTATAGGGGGGAGGCCTGAGGTGAGTCGACGAATCTTAGGCAAGTGCCGACGAAAAAAAAATCTTCAGATGTCAGTACCCTTTGTTGAAATTAAAAAAAAAAAACATGTCATACATTATAGTTAAAAACAATTAAAAAAGATGAGACACATAATCAAATCCGTACGAATGAATCAGCTAAACCTTAAGCCGGCGCTGCTTTACAACTTTCCACTTGTCTGCAAGAGGGTTGAGGTCGATCTTGGTCAGCAGGTCACTTTCTGAGACCATAAGCATGAGACGGTCAAGTCTTTCGTCTCCCATTGTTGACCTCAATCTGTTCTTCACGATTTTCATTTTAATTAATATTCGCTCATGGATTTTACCAGAATTGTTTTTGCGAATGTGAATGCTCTGTACACTAAGGGCAATCCTCTTCTATTCTTCTTCGCTAGAGAGAATTGCTGGGCAAATTCAACTACGCTTCAAGAAACTCTGTCGTTTTCACGCTTGCAGACTTCTGCGAGAATTTCCATTTGGGACTGGAACGCTTGGACAGGCATATCTGCTATTGGTAACGCGGCACTGAAAGTTTGACACTGCAAAGGTTCAAGATTCACAAGGCAATTAAAGACAGGAAGTACCAGCTCCTTTGTTTCTTCGACTGCTACGGATAACTCTTCACCTACGACTGTTAAAATTTTCTTAAACTCAATAGCATAAAATTTGGCAAGCAAAGTCTATAACACTTCACTTGTTCTATCGCCATCGGCGTATCTTCGAGGAAGCCACCGCTGACGATGGTATCGTCTATATTCCCCCTCCGACCAAGAATATAATTCTTCGCCAGTTATCTGACAATAATCGTCCTATTTTACGTAAATTAATTGCTAGGACATACTGACAGATGCCGTTAATTGACCAGTGAGTTCGCTCTCATTGCTCATGGATTGTTTGATGACAGTCATCGTGGCTTTCATCAAGTTGCACGCACTGAGGATATTCAGCTCTACTGCTTGAAGTTCACGAGTCAGGACGTTTGTTCGAAAAAGTAATGTCCTCAAGAACAACGGCTGTGCTATGAACTTGAATCTAGTAAAGGCGCTAAGAAGCCTGTCGGGCTTCGACTCGGTGTCTGTATCAAGGGTGTTTGAATTTGCCATTTCTCTCAGCAGTCCAAGAACGTCTGGCAGAACACTCCAAAGCGCTTCAAGTGACTCTGATCTTGCAGACCACCTTGTTTCTGACATTACCTTTAGATGAAGCTGGCCTTCAACTTCTTCTACAGTCTTGCAGTACAAATGGAAGCGCTTGGATCCTCCGGTGATAAAATTATAGGTTTGCTGTAAGACACCAAACATATTGTGGGTCAAGGAGCTTGATTCACAGCAATGCTTTACCATAATGTTCCCTCTGTTGGTGAGGCACCTGAGGAACGGAACATTTCTTCTGAGCTTCTTGGAAATATGAGTCTGTGCTCCCTCAAAACGGCCACTCGTGTTGCTGGCAAAATCATAGCATTGAAATGCCAGTTGTCTTCATTGATACCAAGCTTCCTCATAGCTTGCATAGTTTCTTCGGAAAAATCGACTCCTTTCTTTGACTCAGAATCAATGACGGTGAGTAAGCGCTCTTTAGCGGCTCCTTTGACATCAACGTATCGAACACCTAAAGCTTAACATTCTTAGTGGCTGACAGCCGGTGTTCCGTCTGCAAACATTCCAAAAAAGTGAGCTTCATTAACTTCCGCAACGATTCTCTGAACCAGCTCTGTTCCAACAATAGCAATCAATTCGTTTTGACTACATCCCGTTAGATTGCTAGTGACATGTGGCTTGTTGTGCTTACTTATCCATTGATTCATTTCAGTGTTATGCCTCGAAATCAGATTTGCTAGCTCAACGTAGTTGCCCCATTCTTGGTCTTTGCCGCAAAATACAAGACCTTGTTTACCTTGCGTGGTGGTGATGTGGAGCAACATGCGTTTGATGCAACGTCCTCTCTCCTTTTCTTTTTCTTACTCTATATTCTTTTTGAGTTTTTTTTTGTCAACTAAGTAGGGCAAAGGCTTGTATCTCGCTACAGAAGAAATGAGATCACCAACAGAAACTTTATGGCCATTCGATTGGAAATGAATGACGAGCATTCCAGGCTTGACACCCTTGCTACGCATCTTACGCCAGTTTCTAGTTCCGGCAACGAAAGCCGCATCTTTGTTCCTGTATTTGTGTCCAGGTCCAGTTGGGAACAAGGAACATGCGAAGCAGTAGGCCAAATCTTTTCCCGCACTATAATCGAAGTGCGGGTATTAATTATACCATTTTTTAACGAAGCGCTGTTGTTGTTAGGAACTCTGTGCTTGGACTGCCTCGTTTACTGGGAAGTTGAGCTTTGGCTGAAAAGGTCCTAGCTCAATAAGTTTCAGCTTTTCAGAGTCGGAAAGTTGTCCTTTCCTCATCCCAGGATCAAGCTCGACTCTTACAATTCCAACCCGATATAGAGTTTCGGTCTCTGACTTGACCGATTCACTTCCCTTTCCTTTTTGAGCAATGAATTTTTCAGACTGACTAATAAGTCTATTTCCGTATTATGTATACGACCGCCCGATGTCTAGTGCCTGTATTGCAGCATACAGTTTGTAATGGAATCTGATCTAGCTGCAAGGGTCAATTTTTCTGCTGCCTCCGTACCTTCAATGATACAAGAAAGAAGAGCAAAGATATTGCCGATTCCTACCGTCTCTTCTAAGTCAGTTTCTGAATTACGGGCTTCTCCTCTTTCAGCAGAATCCACAGTTAGAGTTAGCAGATCACACATAGCTCCAGTTGTTTCAGTCGTATTTTTTTCTACTGTGGTTGCTGCATTGGAAGCGGATGGACCAGGAAGAACTTTCTCAATCAATGTCTATAGAATTACACTGATTATTTCACTGTCCTAAACCAATGGCTTAGCCTATGTCACGTAAAAGTTTCGACCGAATCAGTTCTAATCCGGTCAGAAAGGGAATAGCCGTATAGGGATGCACCTATCTTGATATTTAAAGCAGCCATGCCAGTATCATTCACATCTACTCTTTTGTCAGCCATAGACTAAGAAACTTTCATTTTAGTATTTAATTCACCTTAATTACGTACAACTGAAATTGTCTTGGAAGGCGATAACTAAATCTTTAGGGAAAAACATATTTTTCAGCTCTGTTTGACGATAAGATTTACCCAAAGTTGAATCGGATAAGTTTGTGACAGCTAGTTTATGCGTTTACTGTCCAAATTTCGGGAGGTTTTTCTCCCTAACTACTGCATGTATAATTATACTTACAACAAGGACGCGAGGAGGCTGGGACTCTGAAAAACTAAAACAAGAGGCACCGCTAAAGACTGATTAAATGGTTTTTGCTGCGCTAAATTGACTCAAGCTTGCATCTTGCTGTTCAAGATCACTTTCGCCAACCAAGGATTCTTCTGGGTTTTTTTTTGCGAGTCACCCGGCCGAAGCCATTTCGGAATGTCAAACAGGGTCATCCTTTGTGCTTTCTTTGGCTGAATCTTCACCTCAGTTCCGTTTTTCAGTTCTTTGGAATGATGCTTTTGCAAGTGGGTAGCTCGATAATCTAAGTCAAATTCAAAATATCTCTCATCTTTCTTTCTTTCCTTGCACACTTCACGAACAAGCTTCGTCCTAGTTCTGGTTCTTTTTCCTTGTCCTCCGAACATTTTCCCTTATCGAAGCGCAACACAATACAACACACCAAAGTTTCATATCTTATGTTCTTATGTTCTATGTTGCTCTATGTTCTATGTTCTATGTGCTCTATGTTCTATGTTCGTATGTTATGTTCTATCTTATGTTCTAGATCCAATGTCGCACTAATTCAAAATCACACTTACTTTGACATTTGGAACTTGATACAATTGGCGGCCTAATTTGAGCCTCCCTCGTTCACAATGAACTGGTTGCGTTTACTAGCGAAATAGCGTTTCCCGCATTTCGAATCAACATCGAAAATTTGCTTAGGGTTGTATATGGATCGACAATATTCTCTTTTCTGACATTACGAATTGCTGCAATTTCCGGTCAGTTGTTTATTTTATGTTTAAAACAGAGATTGCTTCCAGGATCCGCCCGACTTTAATTATGTGTTTGTTGGTGCTAATAGTGCGGTGCTAAGCATGTTTTATTATATGCTTTCCCGATGAAAGTTGACAGAATTAGCTTCATTTTGTGTTTGCTAGTGGCGGTCTGTACCAACAGACCCATAAACCTTAGAACGTTGTCCGACGAAAGTTGACAAACTTTTGTTTCTTGTATGATACAAAGTATTTGCTTTAATCTGTGTTAGTTGGCGCTCCTGTGCCGACAGACAAGTGGCTTTCGAGCACTGCCAGACAAAAGCTTACCGAATTAGCTTTTTTATATGCTTGTTGGTGCTCTGTGCCGACGGACTAGTAAACTCTTGCACGTTGTCCGACGAAAGTTCACAAATTTTGTTTCATATATGCTTTAAAGAATTTGCTTTAATCTGTGTTTGTTGGCGCTCTGTGCCGAGAGACAAGTAAACTTTCGAGCACTGCCCGGCGAGAGCTTACAGAATTGGTTTTTTTACGTGTTTGTTGGCGCTCTGTGCCGACGGACTAGTAAACTTTCCAGATTGCCCGACGAAAGTTTATTATGTGCTTGTCGGGTTGACAATCTATTGAACAATCGTCGGGCTTCGCCCAACGAAAGTGTATTCTTAAGACCTTTAGGGGGAGTCCCCCCTCCCCCCCATAGTGACGCCCCTGACTACTACTATCACTAATTCTACTAATATGATACTAGCACTATTACGGCTAAGGTTATGAAGGTGAATATATAGAAGAGCATTGACGAAAATTTAAACTAAATCAGAACACACTATGTTCATGAAGGTTGCCATCAAGGCATTTTTCAGGAATGGTTTAGGCACTAAGCCTTAGGGTATTAAGTTGCAACTTTCTGGGAATGCTTTGGGGGAAGATCAATTGACTTAAAGGTAATATGTGTTGCGTATGCTAGTATTAATTCAACTATTACTATTCCCGCTACTTCTGCTCCAAATATTACCTGTATTGCAGCTAACACCAAGGCTAAGAGTACTAAGAGAAAATTTCAGGAAATGTTGAGGAGGAAGGCGATCTAAATTATAACACACTAGGGGTATACATATTATCAAAAGGGCATATTGGTAATATAGCAATAGCTTATACCATTAACTTGAAACTTTCATGGCTTGATGAGGTGGATATTCAAATGACCAAAAGGCAACCTACTACTGCTGCTACTAAAGGTACAGCTGCCACTGGTAGTATCCCCTCTCTGCTTTTTATGACATCCCAATCTCTGGATTTTATGATAGCCCTATCCGTTGATTCTATTATATCACTACCCCTGGATTTCATGAGAGCCAGCAGGTGCGCGTCATAGAGAATGCTTTCTGAGAAATGTTTGTTACGCAATTGTAGTCGAGGGTGACAAATTCTTGAGTGCCTTTGCTGCAGTATTGAAAAAGCGTTCAGCATGTGAACATCAAAGATGCCTTAGTAACGGGTGCTTTTACTCTATTGGATACTGAATGTGCTAACAATAGCGAAAAGAAACCTAGAGTACCTAATGCTGAAGTAGAAATTACAAGTGGCTGCCGGCTAACCTTAGAATGGGACAAGATGTTTGCACAATATGTATCCATAGTCAGGAAGAACAGTCATGCTTTGCAGGAAAAGTTAATATAATGCATATACAAAGATTACAAGACAGGTTACATACATTAGTGAAATATATTGAAGATAGCGATCTAAATCAATCTATAAATAATGATTGAGTTTATTACTAGCGAGATCTATTCGTAATCTATAATCGGTAGTGAGAGAGTCAAGATAAAAAATGAGTGGGTTTGAGAAACAAAAAATGGTACGGGATCTAGTGACTTTGGAAAAATGTTTGATTCTAAATGATGATTTTCTAGATTTATCTCTTCAAAGGAAAAATTTTGTCAAAGAATGCCTAGTAATATAATGAAAAATGACTCTCCTTCATTGGACTATTGCAAAAAACGTTTACAACATGGGCCAGACGCATTTATTCAATTTATCGACATATGAATTGAAATAAAGCAAAACGATATTGTTTAATTGCTTTTAATCACTACCTAGACGGCCATTTTGCAAGGTAGCAAGAAATAAGTCGAACAAGTTTTCTGACGTCACTCCTCCTCTTTCTAGAGGACTTTCATTTTCCCCAGTCAATTTCTTTTTGGAAGTGAGGCAGTCAACACATAAAAATGTCTTAAACCTGTTCATTATGTTTGTATACATTGGGCAGCTGGTCATTCTGTAAGAATTGTACTTTTGTTGATGTCTACAAAGAAAATTTTAGATGATTGAATCCATGTAAATTGCATAGAGGATACCCAGTGCAAATTAAGGATTGAAATTCCCACTCTCTTTTAGTCATATGATTGTGATTCCTATTCTCCAATTGTCACTATGATAAATGTGATCAATGGGAAAAGACTTACCCTGGCATGATTGCAAAAAATCCTAAGCCTGATTTCAGTTTATTTTTAAGAAACTACTATCGTTGTGGCTTTAAAATGTTTTGGCAAGAAGAACCTAGTCTACACTTCAATTACTGCCATAATAAAATATTTTTTGTAAATACAAATTGTGTTATTAAACTAATTTAAACATTTTCTAAAGCATTTCTCCTTGGGCACTGAAATTTATATTATACTGATATGAAAGCTAATTTTTACTAGAAAACCGTTCAGTCGAGGGTTGACTCTATAAATGCTAAGAAATTCAATGTAAGTGTACGTGTGACATTGAAAAATAAAATATAAAAGTGCATGAAAACCACAGTTTTTGGTTGATAAATCTTGTGCTCGCTCCCGATTTTGAATAATAGATTTTCTACTTTGCTCAAAAAAGTTTTTAATTTAAGGCACATAGAACGTTTACGGTGGACCAAGAGGATCAAAAAATTAAGTATTCTTCGCTGTTTAAAAGATTTGTAGCCAATGTGCCGTATTTATGTTGATCGGCTACTATTAACATTGATAAGGGTATTATTATCACTTCGAATATGCTCGAGAAAATCCATGGGTATACAATAGGATTTGCATTTGGGCATGGAAGGATCCAAATTGAATTCGCTGAATATTTGATTCGCGTCCATGGTGCCAATTTTAATAGAACACTGCCATAAGGGGTAATATCCCAATAAGTTTCAAATTGATTTAGCGAGATTAATACAATACTCCTTTCCAATTGTTCGGCAAAGGTACACCCTAATCGTACTGTTCGAACAATAGTAAATATCTTGAGTACCGGACAAATCCAATAGAACCATACCATGAAATTTTGTAAAAGGTTTCTTCGCTAATACCATTTTCAATATAATTTTTAGTCTCGATCTAGAGACTGTATTGTCAAACCATATAAATTCCTGTAGGATTTATCAAAGAAGAAATTGTAGAGTGGAATTCCATTTACTTTACATACAGGAAATGAAATTCTAATTTCAAATTTATGCAAAAAATTGGTCCATGATCCAATGGCAACAGCACTTTTCACAAAAGCGAAAGCAAGTTTTGACGGAATTTTACCATCGATAAATGATAAATCAGTGTAGGTACGAGTAACCGTAGCAATATGTCGTTGATCCTTTACTGTATGAGGAACGAGCAATTTGATATTATTTCCACAAGCTCTTAAGTTTTTAATTGCCAAAGCAACAGAGCCCATAACTTGTTTTTTTTGGTACATGAAGTATTGTTGAGGTGAAAGAGGCTGTCACGTCGGGTGCAGTGCCAATTTCGTTTCTTAAAATAAAATTGGATGGAGTAAGTTTTAGCTTTATACCAATCTTTTACATTGGGAGACAACCAATGTTGGACCGAATTGGTTACAATGTTGGACCAACCAAAATTGGTTGGGAGACACACGACCAATGGGAGACAGGTATGTTAAATACTTCATGATTTATTTTCCCAGTCAAGTGTAAATCTTTATTTGTTGCATCTTTGTATATATTTCTAGTGTCAGTGTCGGTTTTATATTCAAATTCAACCGTCCTACCTTTCGATTTCTCATAGACATTGGAGCCATCAACATGAATTGTGTAGAACTTGCATAATTTGAAAGATTTATCCTTATGCTCACCAATGTTCCATTTACGTTGACACCGACTTGCCTAAGCCAATTGTTTACTAAAAAATTTTCATAGGACAATTCCCTCGGCCGCACTTGGCTTTTATTTTTAAATTATTTGACAGCGTCATGTAAATCTATAAATGTAGAAGTAAAATCTATGATAAATTTCACTGGAATAAATTTGAAAATGAACATTTTTAGAGAGTTGTTGTTACGGGTAAAATTGTTTATAGTACTCATGTTTTACACTCACATTAAAATTTTCTGCATTGAAAAAATTTAGAGATGAATTGACTGAAGGATGAGATTTCTTATGTGGTAGATATGCCATTTCTAGGAAAAGTAATCCTTTTTCGATCTAACAATTTTGGCTTTCTTTTTCTTCTTTGACAAAAGCCATGTTTTTGTAAATCCTGAGATGGTCAATTGATTTAGAATTACCGAAAAATCTATACGCTATTGAGCTTTCTGTTTATGAGGCAGTAATGCTGTACGGTAGCGCATTTGTTTCTAAAGGTGTGGGTAGTCCAACAATATAAACGGCAGCATAGATATTTATTTTAACACCTTTTATGAGTGGATTTCTTGGTTGAAGCTTGAAAAAAAATTGTGCACAGTTCTATATGATAGAGCTTCAGCTATTATGGAGAAGAGTAGGTGGTTTTTTGTGTAGGTTGGGGGAGGAGTGTACCTTAAGCGTCAAAAAATGCGTTTCTAGTTCTTGGTGGGTCTTCTGATGAATGTTGCCAAAATTTCAAGCGTCCCTATGTACAACACTAGTTATAGGTATATTGAGTTGTTTCTTGATTGTTTGGATAAAACGTGCGATTTTACGTATATTATAAGTCCTTACGAACTTCCAACTTTGTTCATGTTGCAGTACCGAATTTGCAAGCCAATAAAGTAAAGATCATTTTTGATTATCATCAAACATGATCATGTTCATCATGATCCTCAAACATGATCATCGAACCAGATCATCAAACATGATCATGTTTGATTGTCTGATCATCATCCCAGAGCCTGCTCAATCACTTTGCCATCTTTTGGGCATCATAGTAGGCTACATCTCTCGGTCCTTTAGCACTTATACACCGTCGTGACTAGTCAAAAATCGATCAAGTGCTTTTTACCGTGTCGGCAGATTCAATTCTGGATAAAATAAATATCCGTTTTTATCACCTTTTCCGGTTGCCTCGAAAAGAGAATAGAATCTTTTTAGATATGCGCTGGTGCTGAAATTTGCCATCCCCCGGTGGAATTGGCTGCTAGGGTGCCAGTGGAATAGGATGTTATGGGTCCCGCTGGAATTGCTCGCTAGGGTCCCATTGGAATTGGTTTCTAGGCCCCAGGTGGAATTGGATGTTAAGGGGACTTTTGGAATTACTCACTAGGGTCCCACTGGAATTGGTTTCTGGGCCTTTGGTGAAATTGAATGTTAGGGGTCCGGCTCGAATTGCTCGCATGGGTCCCATTGGAATTGATTTCTAGGCCCCCGGTGGATGTTGGGGGGGCTACAATTGCTCGCTAGTAAGTGGGTCTGCCACATAATGTCACGGTGGCGTGAATTTGCATAGCCACGGCTCAAAGAAACATAGCATTTCCATTAAAACCTCTAAGAAATAACTCTTAATCTGGTTTAAACTTATCTCTCATAACCCCTCCCCCTTCTAAGATTGGCTGCTAGTGGGTGGACTAGCCATTGAGTGTCACAGGCTGAGAATTGAGAGAATATGTTACTTAAAAAATGAACAAAATATAAAATTAGTTACATGTCTTGTGCCCCCGTTTCCCTATATTTTGAGCAAACTTAGATCATTCTCTAAGAAAACATCTCTAAAAATTCTCTAAGACGGAGAATTTTACTATGTTTTGAATAATTTTATATCGTCCTCTAAGAAAACATCTCTAGAAATTCTCTAAGAAGGACCTTCCAAAATACTAGGATCATATGGCTAAGAAGTGAAGAATCGCTTTGTCTGGGTTTATAATATCCCTTTTAAGCATTACTTAAAAGCAGGTGCACTTCAGACATAATCAAACTCTAGTAATCGATTTTCCCCTCTGCATCTCAATTACTGCAGTTATAGGAAACACGCAATTATTAGCTTAATCATTCTAGTAAGCGAGGACATAGGAATTTTCCGCTTGTCGAATTGGTTATTTCGTAGAATCTATTATCTGAAAATTAATATTTGAATTAGATTACTGGTCCAACTGTCTAGGGCACAGTTCCATTGGTTGAAAATGACCCTTTTGAATGCTAATGGAGAAAAAAGTCAAAACGCCTTGAAAGAAAAAGAAATTCTGAAGAAAAATATCCTAAAGTAATATGTAACACCGATGTGATTACCACCATTACGTACCATCCCATGTGTGTGCTTTTGCTATGTAACATTCCACATGTGCGCTGTCATTACATGACACCCAAGTATGCTCCCCGACATTCCGTAGCACCCACGTGTAAAATTGAGCCCACTCCCACGTGTGCACCGTCATTAAATAACTCCCACTTGTGCACCATCATTACGAAGCACCATGTGTGTGCCCTCCACAGTTACAAGCGGGGATTTCCCACATGGGTCCCTGAAATTTAGCATGCTACGCAAAATTGCGTCAATCCCAATAATCCCATTAAGTCACGCAAGATTTTGTCACCCTCAACTCCTATTACCTAACAAACATATGTTAGAAAACCTCCCCTATTATGTAACAGACCAACCTTATCATGTAGGAGTACTATACACGTGCGCTATTGTGTCAGACCCAGGTTTGCGTAATAACGTCTTGAGGGGCTAGAAGATATAATAGTTTACCCCCTATCTGTCTCCTGAAAACTGTTGAAGCTGTATCACTACTGTTGTCCTCTAAGCATATTTTATACCAATGAAAAATATTGTCTAAATACAATATTTTTTCTACGATCTATTAAGGCACTGCAGTAATATCATTTGATTCCATTGCAGCCAAACCCTAGGTGTAACTGAACCCCTGTGCAACTAAGTCCTTGTGTAAATACCCTTATGCAACTCAACTCCATTCACCTGAACCTCCATGCGATTCCACCCCCATATGACTGAACCCTCATTTAACTGGACAGCTGTGCAACTCATCCCCTGCTCAACAGAACCCTCGAGATACTACACCCTTGCAAAATCGATCCCCATTGCAACTCAATCCCATTTAACTGAACCCTCAGGCAACTCCATTCCCGTTTAACTAAACCCTCGTACAGCACAATTCTCATTTTACTGAAACTCAATGCAACTAAACTCTCACTCAACTTAACTGGGCATCTTAACATCATTCATCTCAACCTGTATTCAACTCAACCCTCGTGCAACTCACCCTCCCATTTATCTCAAACCCAATTCAACTTAACTCAACCCTCGTTTAATTCAATGCTCATTCAACTCAACCTGGTTTAACCCAAACCTGTCTGACTCAACTCCCATTCATATCAACTGCATTCAGCTCAACCTTGCTCAAACCATCAATATAACTAGAAAATGTAATTCAGCCCGTTTTGTCGGAGCTGACAAAAGTTGACTCAAATGAAATGGTCTTTACTCATTGATTAATTCTTTTCTGTGTCTTTTTTCATCCCACTTTGATGTAAAACTACCCCCCCCCCACTTTGAAAAGACAAGATTTTATTCTTCCCTCCTCTGTATTTGTTAATTAGCGAAAGGAGACATACCCAGGGCCCGAACAGATTTGATGGTCATAGTTGCAGCAATAGATGCACCCTAGTATAGAAAAACAAACAAGTAAACAAACACTATCTAGTAAGAAATGCTTACACTTAATACTAATTCAAGAATGAAGGTTATTATTTAAATTCATCCTAATATTAAAAGTGTATTTTTAAAATAAATTTCTGGGAATTTTTAAAAAGAGTTAGAAGCAATTTCTTTTTCTGTTTTATTTCTCCACTAGAATGTCGGCACTAGAATATGGTAGAGAGATGATTAATGTCATTTGAAAGCTAATACTCTCATTTACACACTTTTCATACTTTCATCCTGTCAGCACCATTATAAAATGATCTTGAGCTTCAATAAGACAGATACTAAAAAGACCAAGCAATGGGACTGCTCTTTGACGGCCCCCTTCATGACTAAGATAAATCTACTGCAGGGAGCGGGTGGCATGCCCTTATTTGGCGGCATCTTCAGGCAGATGCGTAGTCTAGAATACAAATTCCGAATAGTACAGCGGGATTTACTCCGCATTAAGCAGCAGATAGATATGTCATTACATAAACTGCGAAGGAATAATTTTTGTTGGTTTTCAGTTTCAACTCCACTCTTCACTTCCATCAGAAAGAAAAACTTCTCTATTATTAGTACACTTCTTCTCTATTAATAGTACACTCGTATGTAAGGAAAGCCAATGTCAATGAACCATCTGAGACCCCATGGCAAATGTTCAAGGGGGAATTTCAGCGGAACCTTCGAGTGAAAACTTTGACTGTGTGTCGGAAACAACTTTCACTGCTTCTTTAGCAACCTTTTTGAATAGGATCAAGAAAAAGAGAAAAAAAAAACCCAATAATACTAATATGTGTGCTAATATACAGGATGTCTGCCGTAGAAGCGGACAGGTCAAAATATGAAAAGGCTATCGTGGGATAAAAACAGATATTGTTATCAATGTTTACTATAAAAAAGGCAAATTTTGGCCAACTTTTTCTTTATCGAATGTTTTTTTTATTGTAAGTATTGAAGTTTTACAAGATAAGCAACTTTTACAGGAATGCTATCTTTTAAAATAATATGTTATCAAATGAAAAATTCACTTTCAAAAGAAAGTAAAGAGCAACATGGAAGCTTAAAACAACAAAATTATTCAAGACGCATGAGGGATTGCCGCCTCCTGAGCCCCACACTCTTTACAGAAGGTTTTACAATGCTAGGCTGAAAGCATTTATGAGTGCAGAAAATGTAGTTAACGGGTAATTGCAAGTATTTATTTACGGATTGTCTTTTAAAACATTTGAACTGAGCATTTAATCCAAAATAAACCCTCGTCCCTCTAAAAAGAGGGAAATTTTTGCGCCGTTAGCAGTCACATTAAATTCGTGTTCTACATTTATCTACTTTATATATATATATATATATATATATATATATATATATATATATATATATATATATATATATATATATATATATATATATATTGCTTCGTGCCCCCCAAGCCCCCCCCGCGCGCGTTTACGCGCCATATTAGTCACGCGCCATTGTAGTTTTGTCCCTGTGTCCCACCTATGAATTTATATATATATATATATATATATATATATATATATATATATATATATATATATATATATATATATATATATATATATATGTTTTTAATTACGTAAAACTTGCGAATATACAACATTCTTCGCTGTCCTATTGTCTGTGCACTAATGATTGCCCTTGAGCTTTTTTGATGATGATTGCTAATCGAACAATCCCTGAGTCCACGTCGTCATTTATATATCCCCCTATGCCCCCCGACGTCCCCGTTGTAGTTGTGTCCCTGTTTCCTGGTCGTCATTTATAGTCCCTGTGTCCCGGTCGTCATTTGTGTCCCGGTCTGTAATTTCTCTTCGAACAATCCCTGTGTCCCGGTCGTCATTTATATTCCCAGTATCCCGGTCGTCATTTGTGTCCCAGTGTCCCAGTCTGTAATTTCTCTTTGAGCGTCCCGGTCGTCATTTATATTCCCTGTGTCCCGGTGTCCCGGTCGTCATTTGTGTCCCGGTCTGTAATTTATATTTGAGTGTCCCGGTCGTCATTTATATGTCCCGGTCGTTATTTGTGTCCCAGTGTCCCAGTCTGTAATTTTGTCTTTGAGTGTGCCGGTCGTTATTTATATTCCCTGTGTCTCAGTTTTTAGTTTTTCTTTTTCTCCTTTATTTTTCAGTTTTTTTCCTTTTTTTAGTTTTTTTTTCTTTTTCTGTTTTTAGTTTTTTTTTAGTTTTTTAGTTTTTTATTAGTTTTTAATTTTTTCTTTTTAGTTTTATTTGTAGTTTTTACCTTTTTTTTAGTTTTTTTTAGTTTTTTTTTTTCCTTTTTTAGTTTTTATTTTTTTACCTTTTTTCTTTAGTTTTTTAGCTTTTTTAGTTTTTTTTTAGTATTTTCTTTTTAGTAGTTTTTACCTTTTTTGTTTTTTTTCTTTTGTATTAATGCTAAAGCCAAGGTTCGAACCTGGAACCTCTTGAACCTAGAACCTGGAACATAACGCTTTACCAACTCAGCTACTTCGGCTTGAATACATTCGTTTTTGAATTGGTATATGATGAAATAATTTAGACGTTATATGCGGACAGACAGACAGACACACAAACAAACAACTTATTTTTATATATATTGATGATTTTAACTACGTAAAACTTGCGAATATACATACCTCATTATTCTAATGGTTGCCCTTGAGCTTTGTTGATGGTGATTGCTTATCGAACATTCCCTGTGTCCCCGTCGTTTATATATCCCCCTGTGCCCCCCGGCGTCCCCGTTGTAGTTGTATCCCTGTGTCCCGGTCGTCATTTATATTTCCTGTGTCCCGGTCGTCATTTGTGTCCCGGTGTCCCAGTCTGTAATTTCTCTTTGATTGTCCCGGTCGTCATTTATATTCCCTGTGTCCCGGTGTCCCGGTCGTCATTTGTCTCCTGGTCTGTAATTTCTCTTCGAACATTCCCTGTGTCCCGGTCGTCATTTATATATCCCCCTGTGCCCCCGGCGTCCCCGTTGTAGTTTTGTCCCGGTCGTCATTTATATTCCCTGCGTCTCGTTCGTGGTGTCCCAGTCTATAATTTCTCTTCGAGTGTCCCGGTCGTCATTTATATTCCCTGTGTCTCGGTGTCCCGGTCTGTAATTTCATCAGTTGACAAACATAACGTCAGTCGACAAACAACTTCATGACGACATACAGCTCAATCCTTATAATGATGTCAGTCGACAAACATGACGTCAGTCGACACACAAACATGACGACAGTCGACAGACACACAAACAAACAACTTATCTATATATATAAAAATAAGTTGTCTCTGTGTGTGTGTGTGTGTCGAGTGACGTTATGTTTGTGTGTCGACTGACGTCATGTTTGTCGACTGACGTCATTTTAAGGATTGAGCTTTATGCGTCATGAAGTTGTTTGTCGACTGACGTCATGTTTGTCAACTGATGAAATTACATACCGAGACACCGGGACACAAATGACGACCGGGACACAGGGGATATAAATGACGACCGGGAACCTCAAAGAGAAATTACAGAGTGGGGCACCCGGACAGAAATCACGACCGGGACACAGGGAATATAAATGACGACCAGGACACAGGGACACAACTACAACGGGGACGCCAGGGGCACAGGCGGGATATATAAATGACGACCGGGACATAGGGATTGCTCGAATAGAAATTACAGACCGGGACACCGGGACACAAATGACGACCGGGACACAGGGTATATAAATGACGACCGGGACACTCAAAGAGAAATTACAAACTGGGACACCGGGACACAAATGGCGATCGGGACACAGGGAATATAAATGACGACCGGGACACAGGGACACAACTACAATGGCGCGTAACTAATGTGGCGCGTAACGACTTACGCTCGCGGGGGGCTTGGGGGGGGGGGCGAAGCGCCACCCCAACAGCTAGTATATATATATATATATATATATATATATATATATATATATATATATATATATATATATATATATATATATATATATATATATATATATATATATATATACTAGCTGTTGGGGTGGCGCTTCGCCCCCCCCCCAAGCCCCCCCCCCCGCGCGCGTAAGTCGGTACGCGCCATATTAGTTACGCGCCATTGTAGTTGTGTCATTGTGTCCCATCTGTGAATAGAGATAGATATAAATATATGTTTTTAACTACGTAAAACATGTGAATATACAACATTCTTCGCTGTCCCATTGTCTGTGCATATAAATAGATTGTCAGGTTTACTGACTCTTGAACATGCAACATATAATTGTCCATGGGAAAAACAATCCGTATTCAGATCTATACCTCATTATTCTAATGATGTGTCCCTGTGTCCTGGTCGTCATTTATATTCCCTGTGTCCCGGTCGTCATTTGTGTCCCGGTGTCCCAGTTTGTAATTTCTCTTTGAGTGTCCCGGTCGTCATTTATATTCCCGGTGTCCCGGTCGTCATTTGTGTCCCTGTGTCCCGGTCTGTAATTTCTATTCGAACAATCCCTGTGTCCCGGTCGTCATTTATATATCCTGCCTGTGCCCCCGGCGTCCCCGTTGTAGTTGTGTCCCTGTGTCCCGGTCGTCATTTATATTCCCTGTGTCCCGGTCGTGATTTGTGTCTGGGTGTCCCAGTGTGTAATTTCTCTTTGAGGTTCCCGGTCGTCACTTATATTCCCTCTGTCTCGGTCGTCATTTGTGTCCCGGTCTGTAATTTCTCTTTGAGTGTTTTTTCTTTTTAGTTTTTTTTTAGTTTTTTACCTTTTTTCTTTTTTCAGTTTTCTTTTTCTTCTTTATTTTTCAGCGTCACTATGAAGTACATATCGACGAACCTTTGTTTTTTTTAACTTAAATCTGGTAGGCATTGATGACCTTATCCAAGTCAAAATCCCAAACCCAATAGGTTCTTCAGTCATTTTACAATTAAACATTTTTCCGTGAACAAATGTCTTAAATACCGTTAATGACGTCACCGTCAAAGCAAAAATGACGACAACTAATTTCATGACGTCAGCCGACACAGAAACATGACGTCACCTGATCCACAGATCCACAGACAGACAACTTATTTTTATATATATATATATATATATATATATATATATATATATATATATATATATATATATATATATATATATATATATATATATATATATATATATATATATATATATATATATATATATATATAAATATATATATAGATTAAAACTGAAACAAGAATAAACTTACTTTGGATAATCCTAGGTGAAGTTAGATAGCGTTAGTTTTTTGTATTTTTCTGTTAGATTAACTTCAGTTTCGACTCTTATTGTCTCCTATACCCTTATTTTATTTGCGTTAACATATGTTCGTTTTAAGTTTGGCTTCACTCTTCATTTTAACTTCTATTGGCTTTAAGCTTCATATACTTACTATATTAATTTCTTCTTTTCTTTTTTTTTACAGAGAATTTTTTGTTTATATAATGTCTAGAACCACATAACTTTACATCGTCATTACCCGTTAAGACCTCAGTTTTCAAATTCGTTCTTCTAGAAATTTTTATTTCGTGATTGTTCTAGAATGAGACTTTTAATGAAAGTATTTAAGTAATGATACGCCTTAAGTATAAGTTAGGTTCCTTCAGATTTTTATAAAATATAAATCTATATATTTGCCTATAAAATTCATCATTAAAAAATAAGTACTGCTTATATTTATAACTTTTTTTATGTAATGTATAAAATGGTTTTAAAATTAGAAGAGTCTAATACTCATCTTACAGGTACAAGAGGGCGTAAAATTTAGCTTTATTTTACTAACGTGAAAAAAGTCCCTAATTTTAATAAGTAGCCTAGGTTAAAATAAATTAGAGGATCGTGCCCAAACTTCATTTTGCCAAGTTGTTGCCGGACCGTAAATTAAAGAAAAGCAGTTTGATGTGATTGTCAAATAATAATCTGTAAGGGTATGACTAATAATATAAATTTGACAACTGATTTATTTTATCAGTTCCACGTCCATTTTTTTCGATTGCACCACTGGAGGATGTGTTTACGCTTCTAATTGCTACTCGATGTAAGTGGGTTAGGTATTTTTCTGGTATTTTTGTGGGCTAAGTTAAATTAGGTAAATAGATAGTTTTTTTTTTCGAAGTTGAATTCATACAGGAAAAACGTTGGCTCCTAACGCAAAAAAGAAGCCGTGTCCATGTCAATTTACCCCCCACCCTAAAAGTAACCACCCCGAATTATCATTGATTTAAAAATCACCGATAATCTGAAATTGTCAAAGGCTTGGAGATTCATTATATTTGTTTAATCAATCTTATGTCTTCGATTTGGCCGTGTGCATTAGAGCAACTAGTTCCTTTGAAAACTTCGTAAGCAATAGCGCATTCGATGTCATTTCGATGACAGCTGTACTGGTCACTATCACAGAATCCCTTATAACGAAACTGAACGATGGTGAGAATTTTCTTTTGTGCCACTGGAAGATCCGTGAGGATAGGATACAGCATGCCGTTTTTAAATCTCCACCCCCAATTCTCAGGATCAAGGACAGGACTCAGAAGCCTAATCCAATTTCGTACATGAAGATAGGTTTGTAAACAGCGAAATTTCGCTCCTGCTGAAGTAGGAGGTAGATCTTGAAGATAAACGAAAGTTGTAGACGTTGCTACTTTCTCTTGAAAGACTCGGTGTCGGTAACAGTCACGATTGTCAGTAGATTTTCCACCGTACATTATAGAAAATGCGACCTTTCCCGCAACGTTAATCTCTTCTTTCGAAAAAAACTGATAGTACGTTAAGTATATTTAAAAAGTTGAATTTACCAAATGTAGATTAAATTAGAGATATGCAGATAGGCATTTTTGTTTTTCAATGCTTGAATAATTTAGGACCTGAAGTTTTTAGAATTTATTTTAAACATAATTCGTTTTACCATCAGTATTTTACCCGACATGGAAATGATCTGATTAATGAGGTAAGGAATACAACGCTATCGGGGCATGTGACAAGACACATAGGCACGACAATTTGGAATGCATTCCCAGAGTATATAAAGGAGTCAGAGAGTCTCCCACAGCTTAAGCACCGGTTAACAATGCATTTTTTGAATGATAAATGATCAGGATGGTGAAGGGTGCGTATTGAATGAGAGTGGGCTATCCAGAATTTTTCAGATCTGAGTAATTATTTGGAGTGGTGTATGTATATTTGTATGTGTATGTGTATATATATATATATATATATATATATATATATATATATATATATATATATATATATATATATATATATATATATATATGCTAAAATCATCAATAACAAATCATCGAGTAATGTATGTATATTTGTATGTGTATGTGTATGTGTATGTACATGTATATGTATATGTATTTATGTATGTATATGTGTATGTATATGCATATATATTTATTATATATGTATGTGTGTGTGTGTATGTGTGTATATGTTCATATATAAACTTTTTTTTCTTCTTTTTTTTGTGTATTTAATGAGTTAGTATTATTGATGATTAAAGTAACATGACTGTAGTCGCTATTACAGGCCAGAACGGCCTTTTTGTGACTAATTGATATGTATACGATATTGAAAAAGTTTGTGATACCTTGGATGTGAAGGAAGATTTGTTTAGTGAGGAAAAATTAGCGACAGTACTAAAAGGATTAAAAAACAATAAGGCCCCAGGTGCTGATAGTATGATTAATGAGTTTCTTAAATATGGTGGCTCTGAGGTTAGGAATAAGCTACTGAAGATTATGAACATGATTTTTGAAAAAGGGGAAGTACCCAATGATTTTAGGAAAACCTTAATTAAACCACTGTATAAGAAAGGTGACAAGAGTGAGTGTCGTAATTATCGAGGCATTAGTCTGGTCTCTGTAGGTAGCAAATTACTGAGTAATATGATACTTTTTAGACTGAGACATTCTGTAGACAAAGTTTTAAGGGAAGAACAATGCGGTTTTAGAAAAGGTAGAGGATGTGTCGACCATGTTTTCACTCTTAGGTTAATAATTGAGAAGTCCCTTCGTTGTCAAACACCTTTGGTCCTCAGTTTTAACGATTATGAGCAAGCTTTCGATTCTGTTGATAGAAGAGCGTTAACAAAGGTCTTATCGTTATATGGTATACCAGAAAAATACATTAAAGTGATTTCCGCTATATACGAGAATAATACTGCTGCGGTTAAGGTAGGAAATGAGGTTAGCAACTGGTTTTGTATTAAATCAGGAGTTAAGCAGGGTTGTGTTCTATCCCCCTTTATATGGATCATTTTGATGGACTTCATCTTAAGGAGCACAGAAAAGGCAATTGGAGACCATGGAATCAAATGGGGAGGAAGAACGCTCCTGGACTTAGATTTTGCTGATGATTTAAGCATATTAGATGAAAGTGTGAGCAAAATGAATGAATTTTTAGAGGTTTTACGAGTTCAGGGTGCTAAAATAGGCTTGAAAATCAATGTTCAGAAGACTTAGTCACTAAGGCTAGGAATAAGTGAAGATGAACAGGTGACATTATGTAACGAAAAGATTGATCAGGTTAGGAGCTTCAGTTACCTTGGTAGTATTATTAGTAAAGATGGTGGGAGCAGTGAAGATGTTAAAAGTAGAATAGCTAAGGCTCAGGGTGTTTTTTTTTCACAGTTAAAAAAAAGTTTGGAAGAATATGAAGATAAGTCTGCAAACCAAGATTAGAATATTGGAAGCTAAATTGATGACAGTGGTCAAATATGGCTCTGAAACATGGGCACTCCAAAAAGCAGATGAAAATTTACTAGATATATTCCAGAGAAATTGCCTACGGATTGTTCTGGGTACCCGGCTGACTGACCGTATTTCAAACAGTAGGTTGTACGAAAAGTGTGGTTCAATCCCGCTTTCTGGGGCTATAATGAAAGAAAGGTTGAGATGGCTAGGCCACGTTCTACGGATGAAGGATTACAGATTACCGAAGTTTGTCCTTTTCGGCCAACCGTCTGAGGCTACACGGAAAGCAGGTCGTCCTTGTCTGGGTTGGGAGGATGTCATAAATAAAGATTTAAAGGAAATGGGAACTTCCTGGGAGGGTGTAAAGAGGGAGGCTTTAAATATATTAGGTTGGAGGAGGAGCGTACGTAGCTGTGTTGGCCTCAGGCGGCTTGGTGCTGCAGTGAGTTAGTAGTAGTAGTATTAGTAGTTTTAAACAAAAATTTACCTACCTACCTACCTTCTTTCGAAACAATAATTCTAGAAAATGTAGATGCATTTTCCCTAAGTTTCTCGTCGTCTCAGCCGCTTTAGCGCAATCCGTTCGCCAAGTCCATGTAGACGGGAAGTTGTGCTGCAGCCAAGAATTGCGTGAGCAAAAGGAAGCAGTCTGCAGGTTTCAGTCCCAATCTCCTTAATAGCAACTTCGATTTCCCAAGTAGCACCTAAAGTGGTTGGCTTAGACCCACTGTACAGGTAGACCTTGTGGTGATCCGGAATACAATGATAAAGTAACAACATCAATAATTCGGTATCGTCACCGATTATAGGGTGTCCCAAGTCTACGAAAACTTAACTGCCGTAAGCACAACAAGCAAGCCAGCATCAGCTTTAGCTTGGATGGCTCTCAGCCCTTTGCCTTGTAAATAATCAGACAGCATATTGACGAGACGGACTTAATTCTTTTTTCACGAAAGAAATTTCTCTTTTTTTGTGGCCAGTCTCATTTCTGGGCTAAACAGTACTTCCCATCTAGTGACACGGTTTCGCTTAAGATGAGTCGTATCTTTTGTCTAAGCGGCGATGTCGTAACCATCAAAGACAGTATTGGCGTCTGGATGTTTTTCCGAAACGTAGTTCCAGTATTGGTCAAAGATCTCTGAATATGTTTTTTTTTTTTGCCCAGGGGATTCTGTGAAGCAAAGCGTCCAAGACGTAGGTGCAATTGAGACTATGTTTTTCCCAAGTATTATCAATTTCTGAAAGTCGCTTGATAGCTTTTGCTAGCTCTGGTTTATTTGGCTTTCGGAACGTGCCAGAATCGTCAAAAAATGACGCAGGATAGGATCAAAGTTCATATTTAACATATTTAAATGATGATTCTTCGTAAATATTCAGTCGTTTTGATATTGTTAGAAGACGCTGAAACAGCAATGAAGGATCTAAACGGTGGATTTCTACCCCATTTCCTGCTTCACCGTTATAAGGACTGTTTTGTCCTTTCGTTTTAATGAAAGCTCCTTTTCAGATTTCTCTACCATATCGTTAAGAATCTTTTTTCTGACTTCCACTGTTTGTCAGTGTTCACGTTTTCTGCAGCAGTCATGCCAGTATCAAGGTTTCGAAGCGGTAGTGGATCACCCTCGAAAGAAGACGACTGCTCGAAAAAGTCAATAACAATTTGTGTGTCTTTGCAGTCCCTCTGCTGCATTTAAAGGCCAGACTCTGTGTTGGTCGCTTGTGTGATGCGTAACATCTGTCAGTTCTTGCATCAGAAGATTAACATGGACACAGGATGGACGTCCCATTACTCACTGAAGTCTCTATCCTTCCGTCATTCCTCTACTTCTAGTCAATCTGGTTGCCCTTCTCAGACTTATCATCAGTTCTTTTTCTATGATCAAATCTGTTGATAAACCGGCCCAGAATCTGTCCGATCTTGTCACAGCGTATAAAAGTTTTTCGAAAAACTGGAAAAGTTTTGGGTTTGTATGTTCAAGAGTGTATTTTCATTTACCTTGCTACTTAGTCGTGATTTAATTCTAACCCTCACTTGTTGCACAAACTCTCAGGTGAATTGGATTCAGCAGTTTCTTTTGCATTTCACTTACCCCCCACTCCCCCATCACAAAAGGTGAAGTCTCATTGGCAACTATCAATAACCATTGAGAGTTAGGCATGATACCCCCAAGCTGCTCTTGAAATATTGCAGAAATTCTATTTGATAGCCTAAGCAGCTCAGTAAGAGACATAGCTTGCCATTTGACGAAAATTATATGACGATTCGACGACGCTGATAGTTATTTTCTTCATAGATTAAATTAATTTGAAAAGGAGCATTTATTTTTTTTTTTTTTGTCCAATTTTACTCTGTAAATACTTTCTTCTAATAAGAGGATGCTAAAAAAAAGAATAAGGTGATTGGTTAGAAATTGAATAGGTACTACATTGACAGCATGAATGAGAAACATTTTTCACTTAGGTTATGAAGGAGTGATAACTATTAGATGGGTCTAACTTGATAGTAAAAGTTTTGGAAAATAAATTTTCGGTGAGGATGAAAAAGAGCTTGAGATTCTTCAAAAATGGTGCTAGATCGAAATGAAAAGATCATAATTGGAATTAAAATTGTCGAAAACTCTACTCTAGAGACTTAACACCTTGATCAACAAGGCAAATTGGTTTTTTGCATAGTTAGCAGTGACGTGTCTCCTTTCATTTATTTTTGTTCGCCGAGAGCTAGTAGGCAACAGCAAGATTGTAGAAAGATGTTTAATGGTTCGTTTGAATGGTGCTGCTAATATCTACGTGCTTCTTATAAATCTATCTTCATAACACCATCTCAAAGTGTCATGACTCATATGAAGTTATTAAGAAATTACATTCACAAAAGGAATATTTCGCTGAAATAAATCACCCTATTGAAAACTAGCTGATTTTCAGCATGGCAGAGCTAACTTATTGAAAACTAGAAAACACGTTTTCAAAAAGAACTGTCTAATCCAAAAATACCCCGTATTTAATTTCATTTCCATGAAAATAATTTAGTCTGTCTTTTACTTCTCAAAGGTACTGGTGATAATTTAAGCATAAGGCCCTATCGATGTGACAAAGTTCCACGTATCTCCTGGAGAAGTTTGAGGGAGGTCGGAAGTTGAACTTTTTGCAAAGTCTCTTTTGCATAAAAAAAAAACAATATAAAAAAATTGGTTTAAAAAAGTTATTCTTGTTTAAAAAATTCCCTTATTAAGTTTTTTTTGTTAGAAAATCATCCTATTTTGACTATAGTTTACCAATTGTCTCGTAAAAAAAGAAAGAAAAAAAAGTCTGTTCAATAAAACTATTCGCTTGTCGATCGTATAAAAGAAACTTATAAATATATATATATATATATATATATATATATATATATATATATATATATATACTAGCTGTTGGGGTGGCGCTTCGCGCCACCCCAACACCTAGTTGGTGGGGGCGCTTCGCACCCCCAAGCCCGCCGCGCGCGTAAGTCGTTACGCGCCATTGTCATTTATATAGTCGACATTTATAGTCGACAAACATGACGTCAGTCGACACACACGTCCCAGTCGTCATTTGTGTCCCGGTGTCCCAGTCTGTAATTTCTCTTTGAGTGTCCCGGTCGTCATTTATATCCCCTGTGTCCCGGTCTGTATATACATTCGTTTTTGGATTGGTATATGATGAAATAAATTTTTGTTTTTTTCCTTTTTTCCTTTTTAGTTTTTTTTGTTTTTACCTATTTTTTAGCTTTTTAGTTTTTTTCTTTTTTCTTTTTAGTCTTTTTTTGTAGTTTTTACCTTTTTTAGTTTTTTTTTATTTTTATTTTTTTTTTAGTTTTCTTTTTCTCCTTTATTTTCAGTTTCTTTCCTTTTTTATTTTTTTCTCTTTTTCAGTTTTTCGTTTTTTTATTAGTTTTTAGTTGTTTTTTTCTTTTTAGTTTTTTTTGCTGTTTTTACCCTTTTTTTAGTTTTTTTAGTTTTTCTTTTTTAATTTTTAGTTTTTTTACATTTTTTAGTTTTTTTTAGTTTTTGAGCTTTTTAGTTTTTATAGTAGTTTTTACCTGTTTTTTAGTTTTTTTAGTTTTTTTTCTTTTTTAGTTTTTTTTTTCTTCTTTTGTATTAATGCTAAAGCCAAGGCTCGAACCTGGAACCTCTCGGACCTAGAACCTGGAACATAACGCTTTACCAACTCAGCTACTTCGGCTTGAATACATTTACCTTTTTAGTTTTTTTTATTTTTATTTTTATTTTTTTAGCTCATGTCCTAGATACGTGATTGACATAACCGGAACAGATCCGCTCTCTTTTAGGAAGTTGGGGGGGGGAAAGGTTAATTCTAAAAAAATTAGAAAAATTAGGTATTTTTAACTTACGAACGGGTGATCAGATCATAATGAAATTTGATCTCTAGAAGCTTGTGCTTTAGAACTGTCATTTTAAATCCCAACCAGATCTGGTGACATTAGGGGGAGCTGGAGGGGGAAACCGGGAATCTTGGAAAACGCTTATAAATGTCGTAGATACGTGATTGACGTAACCGGACTGGATCCGCTCTCTTTGGGGGAGTTAGGGGGTGGGGTTCAGTGCTTTGGCGAGTTTGGTGCTTCTGGACGTGCTAGGACGATGAGAATTGGTAGGCGTGTCAGGGAGCTGCATAAATTGACTTGATAAAGTCATTTTCCCCGATTCAACCATCTGGGGGCTGAAGGGAGAGGAAAGATTAGAAAAATTGAGGTGTTTTTAACTTATGAGTGGGGGATCGGATCTTAATGAATTTTGATATTTAGAAGGACCTCGTGACTCAGAGCACTTATTTTAAATCCCAACCGGCATTAAGCTTCTGATTTTCCTTTTAAAGCAATCTATTGATTCTTAGAATTTTGCCAGAGCTCATACCATATGAGCTCTTGGCTCTTTCGGCCTCGTCACAAGTGCTATATGAGCTCTTAGCTCTTGTTTTTTATGCAAGTCATAATAATAATCAACTGTCACCAATGATAATTTTTAAACGATTATTATTTTGTTTTTCATTATATTTTCATCAAATGATTTTTATTAGAATTGTGACAGATTAGAATATAATATTGAATTCCCATAGGAACTAAAGCATAAAAGAGGATTTCTGTTAGGGGAAGGTACTCTGGAATCAGGACACTCTACCCCATAGAAACAAGGCAAAAAAAAATACTAGCACCATGAATACGCCTGATGGCAAGTTTGGGAGATATAATTTGTCAAAAACCTACTATGAGGGTTTCTACTCTAAGCCTTCCAACTTAAGTCCAAGGGTCCAACATAGGGCCTTTTCAATCAAGGACAACAAAGAATTTTCCTTGATTACGGTTTCAACAAGATTCCCGGTAAGTTTAGCGTAGCGATTTATCCGGTCAAACAAGGAATTTGGTTCTGAGACGGGGAACTTAATGGCCTTAAACGACCTTAAAAGTTACCAGAATAAGACATGGTTGCCCACACTGGCACTTTTTCAACAGAAGTCAGCCTCACACTCAAGACTCTGAATAAGGCATGGATCACTATAATCGTAAAATTTTCCATAGGTGTCTGCCTCACACTCACTATTCAAATGAACCCTACTTAGCTTTTCAGCTTAGACCCAAGGATCCAGCTTAAGGCTTTTTAATCATGTACACCGAATATGTTCCTATAACGATTTGAACAAGATTCCCGGTTTTTTCTGCTAACCATCTTCCCCGTAAAACAAAAAATATGGTGCTGAAGTGGGGGTTTTGATAGACTTAAATGATCTTAAAAGTTACCTAAATAAGACATGGATGTATGTACCGCAAAATTTTCCCTACAATTCTACCTCGCACTCAAAGTCTGCCTTACACCCAAGATTCAAACGAGCCCTACTTAACTTTTTCTTCTTAGGCCTGGTCGTCCTACTAAGGGTCTTTCAATCATGCACATCGAAAATATCCACATGATGACTTTAGAAAATTCCCCGATGATTTACCCCGCAAGACGAGGAATTTCATTCAAAGGTAGGTGGCGTAATACTTTAAATAAAGTTGAAAATTACATAGTACTTATAGTTAATCGATATAAAACTGATAAAACGAACTTGACACAATTAGTATCAAGGACAGTGAAAACAAAATCCAATTTTTGGAATATGATTAGTTAAACTCTTATTGGCAAAAACCTGATTGGTTAATTTCTGACGGGACAAAATCTGATTGGACAAATCTGATTGGTTAAATCGAAACTTACATAACTATTAAATAAAAAAAAACAAGTTTTTTGAAGTGAAAGTAAGGAGCGACATTAAAACTTAAACGAACAGAAATTACTCCGTATATGAAAGGGGCTTTTCCTCCTCGACGCCCCGCTCTTTACGCTAAAGTTTTTTATTGTTTTAAAAAGTAGAGTTGCGAGAAAGTATCAAACTTTAGCGCAAGGAGCGGGGTGTCGAGGAGGAAAGGCCCCTTTCATATACGGAGTAATTTCTGTTCGTTTTAAGTTTTAATGTCGCTCCTTACTTTCATTTCAAAAAACTTGTTTTTTTATTTAATTTCTGAAAGTTTTTGAATTGATGCATGTCTGATTTTGGCTCTCCGTACATAAATTATTAAAATGAAATTTGCAAATTAATTCTTTTATTGGCTAAATGGCTTTCTCTTAGTTTTGATCAGACGATTTTGAGAAATAATGGGTGGGGAAGGAGGCCTAGCTGCCCTCCAATTTTTCGTTTACTTAAAAAGGCAATTATAACTTTTGATTTTTAACGAACGTTTTAATTAGTAAAAAATATACGTAACTTAAGAATTAACTTACGTAACAAACTTTTATATTCTTGTATTTTTGATTATATATATGAGGGGGCTGGACCCCTCGTTAATACCTCGCTCTTCACACTAAATCTTGTTTTGTCCCAATTCTTTAAGAATGACCCCTGAATCAGAAAGGCCGTAGAATAAATAGTTGAAATTGCAAAAATAATTTAGCATAAAGAACGAAATATTTATCTCCTCCTAAATACCTCGCTCTTTATGCTAAAGTATTTTTAGAACCCCTCATATGCGTTATAATCTCTGTTCGTTTTAAGTTTTAATGCTTCTCTTTACTTTCAATTGAGAAACTTTTTCATGTTTATATTTTCATTGTTTTTTTTTAAATAGTAATGCCTGAAAATCCTGCGCCCTTTTCATTGAATTTCTCTTCCTCCATGAAATATTCCTCCAAGGAAAGATCCTCCCATATAGCCCCCTCCCCTGAACACCACACCCAAACCAAAAAAATCCCTTTGAAAACGTCGGTACACTTCCCAGTAACCATTACTGTATGTAAACATTGGTCAAAGTTTGTAACTTGCAGCCCCTCCCCCAGGGACTGTGGGGGGGGGGGTAAGTCATCACCAAAGACATAGTTATTATGGTTTTCAACAATGCGGAACAAAATGGCTATCTCAAATTTTTGATCCGTTGAATTTTGGGAAAAAATGAGCGTGAGAGGGGGCCTAGGTGCCCTCTAATTTTTTTGGTCACTTAAAAAGGGCACTAGAACTTTTCATTTCCATTAGAATGAGCCTTCTTGCAACACTCTAGGACCACTTAGTCGATACGAAGACCCCTGGGGAAAAAAACCAACAAACAAACAAACAAACAAATAAACACGCACCCGTGATTTGTCTTCTGGCAAAAAATACGAAATTCCACATTTTTGTAGATTGGACCTTGAAATTTTTCTTTAGGGTTCTCTGATACGCTGAATGCGATGGTGTGATTTTCGTTAAGATCCTATGACCTTTAGGGGGTGTTTCCCCTATTTTCCAAAATAAGGCAAATTTTCTCAGGCTCGTAACTTTTGATGACAAAGACTAAATCTGATGGAACTTATATATTTAAAATCAGCATAAAAATCCAATTCTTTTGATATATCTTTTAGCATCGAAATTCCCATTTTTTAGAGTTTCGTTTACTATTGAGCCGGGTCGCTCCTTACTACAGTTGGTTACCACGAACTGTTTGATATGAATTTTAAATTAAGAAAACCAGAAATTCAACTTTTGAAAGAAAAGCACCTTTATCTGGAAATATTAAGTTTTTGGTAGTAATACTTGCCAAATAAAAAAGAAAGAAAAAAAATGTGTGTGAAAAATAATCGAAGAATGCCAAATATTTTAAGAAAATATAGCTTCTTTTAGAAATGGTAGTTGTCTTAAGGAATCAACAGCTTATTAGTGTTTATATAATTTTTAGGAACCACAAGCGGTGTCAAATTTAGATAATTATATCTTATAATTTGTTTTCAAGGTTCAAAGAGGCAACACAGACGATAATGTAGTACTGTCCTAAAAACTTCGTTTTCTCAAAACAATCGAAAGAAAAAACTAAGAAAATAGACTTTTGCCGGTCTGAATAGGCTAAATATGGATCCGGAGAACAGAAAATGCAATATTTTGATGATGTTGGTAGGCCTACTTCAAAATGAGGCGAATATACAATTACTAGCAATTAAAGAGTTTAAGAATTGGATCAAAGTGGAGAAATATAACTTCAGAAATTGAAACTGGTATATTGTTATGTTGTTATAAAACAACACTGGTATGTTGGTATGTTGTTATGTTGGCATGTTGTTATGTATAATAACTATGTATATAATAACTGTTATGTATAATAACTATGCACAACAACTGTAAATGTATAATAACTGTTATGTATAATAACTTATGTATAAATAACTATATATTTTATAATAGCTGGTATGTTGTTATGTTGTTATGTGGTAAAAGTTGGTATGACCAATGTAACACAAGAATTTATCCGTTTCAACTTTCCCAAACACACAAAAAAATGCATTTAAGATTCATCTATATAGATTATATTTCTTATTGTTATATTTCTTAGAGAGAGAAATACACTTTAGTATTACTAAAAAAAAATGATTTATTTATATACTGTAAAAAGTGGCCTTAATCAGTTTACTTCTACTGTACCAAAACTTCTATATTATTTTGTGTTTTCAGTAAAGTGCTAGTTTTCTATAATCCTACAAACATAGGGAAATATGATTATTTGGTTATTTGTACTAGCTTTATTGTATATATTAGAGAGATCGTGAAGCAATAATTTTTGCTTCGTGAAGCATACATCGATATTGCAATGACGTTATCACGCTTGTCACCCTTACATGGGAAAATTAAGTAGTTTCATTCATGGTAAAGCATACATGAAATTGCTTAAGGAGCAAAAACTGGTAATTGAAAACATATTTGTGTATATTTTGATAAGGGTATATATTTTAATAATATTTTAATAATATATTTGATAATGATTACATCAATTCAAAAACCAAAAAAAGAAAACAAAAAGTTTGAAGCTTGTTAAAAATCGTTGTTAGAAATTGGACTTGATTCAATAATTGAATATCTTTCGAAGTGTGAAAAGACATCCGATTGCATAAAGGGCAAAAAGCTGGTAATTATAAAAATATTTGTATATATTTAAAGTTTAACAAAGAATTACAACAATTCAAAGACCAAACAAAAAAGAAAAACGAAAGTTTCAAGCTTAGTAGAAATCCTGTTATAAATCAGACTCAACACAATAATCAAATACCTTTGATAAACTCTGTATTAAAAGACATTAAATCGCGTAAAAAGCAAAAAACTGGTAATCGTAAAAATGTTTGTATATATTTTAACAAGGGATTATAACAATTCAAAAACCTTAAAAAGAATAAAAAAAGTTTGAAGGTTAGTAGACAATCGGTGTTAGAAATTGGATTTGCTTCAATAATCAAATTTCTTTGAAAAGTTTCAGCATGAAAAGACAAATCAGTGTGAAAAACTAATCTAAAGTTAGGCCCAAAAAACGAAAATTTACAAGTACTATAAATAATACTTCTTTTGAAGAAAAGATGTTTTGGTCCCACCACCTGAAAAATTAACAAATCTACAATTTGGAGCATCATACAAAACTAGTCCAATAAGGGGAGCTACTGCGAAGGGCATTGACATGAAATTCACAATGGTTGAAAATCAAAAACCTGGGCCATCAAATGAGACAACCCCTCCCCCAAAAAATTACGAGTGTAGAGTGTTATAAACGATAAACTGTTGGAAGAAAAAGAAGTTCTTGTCCCACCACCTGAACAATCAACAAATCTACAATGTGCACAGTCATGTATTGCGGAAAGCTCATCAGTTCAAGATTTTAATTCGCAGCAGTTTTTATTTTTATTTTCGTTGTTGTAATAAGTTCAAATGAAAATATTTGTAACATAGTTCGTTTTAAGTAAAGTGTCAATTACGTAGTGGTTTTTAGAATTCCACAGTTAAGGAAGCGTGTAGTAGCCAAATTCTTGTCGTAGTAAAAACTATTTGTGTCTTGTACAGTCGTGGAAAGAACTAATACAATCAAACTGAATATTTAACATATGATGATATTACTCGCTGAAATCCAATCAGTTCAAGGCTTTATTTCAATGTAATTTTCATTTTGATAATTGTTAATTATCCAAAACGGACTAAAGTTCTTGATGTGAATGTAAGATGTGAGAAAACCGATTTCTTAGCCACAAAGACAAGTGATAGGTGACAGAATGCATTGGACTTGTATAATTTATGATATATATTTGCAAACTAGAGGGGTGAGAGTAATGTATATAGGACATGCAAAATGTTTATCCCAACTACCATTTATGTTTATTCTCAATGTTATAATAAGTGCAAAACAAATATTTGTTATGTAATTCGTTTTCAGTAAAGCCCCAACGGCATAGTAGGCCTTAGACTTTCACAGTCCGGAAGGGGGATAGCAAAACTATTGTTTTAAGTGATTTTTGTTTGTTTTAAGCTTGATTTGCATGTTCAATTTAAGTTATACTCGCTTTAAGATTTATCTATTCATTTATATTAGTACCTGTCGTATATTTGTTTGCTATGATTGTTCATCTAATCTCTGTTTGTTTTGGCTTCATTTATTCTTTAATAGTAATTTCTGGTTGCTTTGAATGTTAAGTTTTCATTTCTGCTGATCTCAAATTTATTATGGCCTTTACGTTTCCTTGAAAAACTACTTTTTCGTTTTTTTTGCAGGAGTTCCCGTGAAAATGCTTAGCTTCTTTTGTATTCAGCTGCACACAAAGAATAAAAGCTACTTCGTTATTAAGAGACATACTGGGTTGAAAGGTATGACACTATGGTTGCTGGGCTTCCTTTAGTACAACGGCAGACGTTTTGAAACCACAGACACGGAGAGAAGCGAACGGTACGATTTATTGAACAGCAAAGAGATTAAAAAGTATGAAAAAAGACTCTGGATCTTATATATTTTAAAGTGTTGTTGCTTGCGTCGTTCTATTCTCGAATTTACGTATGTTATTATGCAGCATGTGGCCTCAGTCGTAAAGGGCTATGACCGACTCGTCTGTATATTTTGACTTGGACGACACGTCACTCGTGGTTTTGAATAGATTATACTAGACATTGGAGTCAGCTGGCGGCGTGCCACCGTTTCCCTTGAAAATCAGCATTTTGCCGCCGAAAAGAACACCGGTGGGGCGTCGGTTCCCCATTTCGATAGGAAGCTTACCGCAAAAACACTTCTTTTTCACTCAGTCAGTAATCAGAATCGTTTTTAATATGCCTGTCAAGTGGCAACACTGTCCAACCCTACTTTGAACTGGTTAACCTAAAAATGGATAATCTACCAAATGATGTGCTATTTTTGTTAATGAGCTGGTTGGACACAAACGACTTTATTTCTCTTAGTTATGTCTGCAAGCGGTTTCAAAGCCTTAGCTACAGCCCTTTGCTAAACAGGTTGCGTAGACTAATTTCTCTAGCAATTTTCAATGTGTGAAATTTACATGGATGTCTGGCTTGATTTCAATGCCCTAGCAAGTGCCTAGTCAGACATGCTTGTTTAGGTATGGGTGTTTTTCTGGTCTTTCATATGTATTCTGATTTATTAAAGCAGAAATAGGTGATATCTTGCTGATGAGACTACCAAGTCCCTACAGTAGACTTGGATCAGCTAGTTGTAATAGCCTAGGCCTAGGGTAAGATACCCAGAAAGACCTAGCTATGTAAAATCATTAGGTAAGGGGTATTGTTGTAATTGGTAAAATTGGGTGCTGTAAAATTCAGTATTTGGTAAAATTCCAGTTAATTGACTTCTTACTATCTCAGAAAGGGTTTAGGTTAGGAAAATGAGACTTTCAGGGAAGAATCTACAGACTAAAGCATTCCCAGGAAGGTATTTTGAAGAACTACCTCTACTCCTCCCTCTAGAGGGCCCTGACCATTGATGACCTTTAAAAATATGTGTGTTATAAAAGTGAAATCTTGCAAAATAGATCTCATGCTTAATGGAAATACAACAAAATTGTTTTCAGCTTCATAACTTTGAGAGAGAAAGATGGGTTTATTAATATAAATAACAAAACAAAACAAGCAAATGGCCTGAAGCAAAGTTTGTTTGGGCTTACAACCCCAATACACATACAAATAAAAACAATACAAAAAAGAAGAAAAAAATAAAAAAGAAAAGAAAAGGAAAAGAAAAGAAAAGAAGAAAAAAAAAATCAATTACCCTGCATTTCAATCGAAATGGAATTACACTTCAAAAGAGACAAAACAAAAAGCAAACTAAAACCACTTTACCAGTATTGCCAAAATCAAAACCAACATCTTGGCTCCTCTTGAGGTCCACTCAACTATCAAAACCATAAATATTAAGGCAAAATAGCTTTAATTCCCGCCAAAATTTAAGAAAACTATCCATGTTTCTCAAAGTTGTTGGTAAGCAATTCCATGCATAGGGTCCTAGATGCCAAGTAGAAAATTGAGATCTACAGGTAATAGCAAGCAGACAATGAATTATATTGGAATGTCTTGTAGAATGTGTATGAATATCACTTCCTAATTCAAGCATACTTTTAAAACATATTGGTAAACAATTTTGAAAATATTTATATATAAACAGGCTTCAATAAAAAGTAATAAGTCCTGCTAAAGGCAAGATTTTGCATTCTTTATACCTCTTTTGTACCGAGTCTTTAAAACCTACACCACATAACACTCAAAGCACTTTATTCTGCTAAACTTGAACACAATGGAGATGAGAAGGAAATGTACTACCCCAAACATTACAACAATATAGCAGATAAGGATGAATTAAGGAATAATACAGTGTTCTTAAAATATCTCTTGGGAAAATATACTGCAACTTTCTTAAAATGCCAACATTCCTAGTGAGTTTATGACTAATATAATCTATATGTTCTCTAAAGCTGAGATATTCATCAATTAAAACCCCTAGATATTTTGTACAGTTTATTCTTAAAATACTCATATCAGCAATATTAAGTCTGTCTATCCAAGGGTAATAATTTGAGCTCCTACCATACAATAAAAAGCAGGATTTACTATAATTCAAATTTAACTTATTAAGCTTCATCCAATTTTGTACAAACTCCAGACAAGAACTAATACAACTCAACAGCTGAATTCCTGTTTGTGCAGCCACAGTTATATGAGTGTCATCCGCAAAGCTGGGAACAATTACTTTTTCCCCATCACATCCAATGTCAAGATCATACAAAATCATATTAAAAGCTCTGCATAAATCATTTATAAAAATTAGAAATAACAGGAGACCAAGAACAGATCCTTGAGGTACTCCAAATTTAACACTACTGACTGAAGAAACATTATCTCCTAGTTGTACATATTGAGTTCTTTCTTTTAAAAACGAGGACAGTAATTCAAGAAATGGTCCTCTAAAGCCGTAATTTTCTAATTTGGCAATGAGTATAAAATGGTCAATGCAGTCAAAAGCTTTTACAATATCAAGAAAAACAGAAGCAACTTTCATACCATTATCCAACACATCATTCACAAAAGTTGTCAAGAATAAAACAGCCTGCTCAGTAGATAAACCCTTCCAAAAACCAAATTGATTTGGATTAAAAAATGATTTACTCTCCAAAAATTCAACCATTCTTTTAACTATCAATTTCTCAAACAATCTAGATACTACTGGTAATAAAGAAATGGGCCTATAATTTCCTAGTACATTTTTATCTCCACCTTTATAGACAGGATTAACTTTTGCAATTTTAAAACAACTTGGAAACACTCCAGTCCTTCAACATTCATTAAATAAATACAATAAATGACCAGAAATAACAGGGTAAATATACTTTAAAGTTTTAACTGTTACAAAATCAGAGCCTGAAGCTCCAATTTTTAATTTTTTCAATGTTTCAGACACAATGTTTCAATGTTAAAGACACAGGTTACCATTTTATAAGGTTACTGAAATAACAAGAATTTTATTTTCAGAACTAAAGGCAGAGAAAAAGCAACTAGTAACTGGAAATTAAGGTAAAATGTTGTTTTGTCAAAATTTCAATAGGTATAGACCTGTCATGTAGGTAAATTTTGGGGCCCTCTAGAGGTAGATGGAGTAGAGTTGGGTACTTTGAAATACCTTCCCAGGACATACTTTAGCCTGTAGACCCATCCCTGAAAGTTTCATTTTCCTAACCTAGACCCTTTCTGAGATAGCAAGAAGTCAATTAACTAGAATTTTACCCAGTATTTTACTGTAGTTTTATGGACCCCTGTAAAATTGGTCTTTTACCTATTTAATGTACTTTGCTGGTATTTTACATATTTACTAACAGATTTTACAATGCCATGTAATTTTCAGGGCACAAAAGCATGAAGAGGCTAACAAAAAAGGATTGAATATGATTTTGTTTTGTTTACAGCTGTGTCCTGCAGTTTAAAAAGGCAGTAAACATTTAGTTTCATTGCAAGCTGTCTGAACTGGAAACTATAATGCAAAGCAGCATAGTTTCCAGTTTAGAGCACTTAGAAATGCTAATTCTAGAAGTGCATCCATTTTTTAGCTTTTTAAAATCCATTTTTTAGCTTTCTAAAATTCCCCTTCAACAAAATAAAAATGTATAAAGTGGGCAGGGTTTTTAAGCCAATGGAAATGTTAGGGTTGTACAATATGAATGAAATTATGTTGCAAATACTATTTCCTGTCATCACTTGTAATTTCTGTATAGTAGGAAGTCAAAAGATCATTAAAAAGTTTACACATCAATTAATGTTAATTATCCACTTTCACTTTCGATTTGAAACTAGCCAGTGAACCAGTGAATCAGAGTGATTAGTTAAATAATATGCTTATGCTCTGTTGATTTGAAGAAATGCCTTTTGATGCAATGGAGATTATACAGTTTTTCAGTTCAAGATAAAATTTGTTTTAAAAGATTCTTTGGCTATGAGAATGCATTGGCAAAACAAATTTGGTTGAATAGTGATTCTTCCATGTGAATATTACCTATAGAGCAAAGCAAATTAGTCCATGAGCCCTGTGGGCAGCAAGGTGAGGTCTTTATTCTATATTTGTTGAATAATCACTTAGCTTGAAGCTTGAAAGAGCAAACAAAAACAGGTCATAAATATGAACTAACAATTCAACCAATCAGAATACAGACCTTGCCATGCTGCCCACAGGGCTCTTGGACTAATTTACTTTGCTCTGAATCACTATTCAACCAAATTCACTTCACCAAGGCATTCCCATAGCTAAAAAATCTTTTCAAACAAATTTAATCTTGAACTAAAAACTGTACAATCTCGATTGCATCAAAAGGCATTTCTTCAAATCAACAGAGCATAAACATAATATTTAACTAATTGCTCTGATTCAGCAATTCAATGGCTAGTTTCGACTTGAAAGTGAAATTGGATTATTAGCACTAATGGATATGAAAGTTTTTTAATTATCTTTTGACTTCCTACTATACAGAAATTACTAATGATGACTGGAAATAGCATTTAAAATATAATTTCATTCATATTGTACAACCTCAATATTTTCCTTCCACTTTGTGCATTTTTAGTTTGCCCCATGGAGGAGGAGAGTCAAATAGAAATGGATATGAACACCAAAAAACAAGAAGAACAATAGGGAATTTCTCAAGACAGTGGGAAACAAATTAGAATGAATATTTCAGCCTATTTCCAAGGGCTGTCCTCAGCAATACAAATAAGAAAAAACAACTTACTAGAGGATAAAATCAATAAAACTAAAATGAACTCATTGAAATGAAAGAAAATGATTTAAAAACACATTTTTAATATTTCGTAAGGTCATTTTTAATTAAAAATAAAAATCACATCTTACAGACCTTAATCAAGTCTTTGCAATCCATTTTTTTGACACTTGGTATTAACCAAGTGACATATAGCAATCACAAATTCTGTTGGCTGGTCTGTCTGTCCTGGTTTTGCTAGTTTAGGCACTTCCAGATAAGCTAGGACAATGAAATTTTGGCAGGCGCATCAGGGACCAGACCAGATTAAATTAGAAATAGTTGTTTCCCTGATTTGACCATCTGGTGGAGAGTGGGGGTTGTTAACTTGGAAAAATTAGAAAAAATGAGGTATTTTAACTTACGAATGGGTTATCAGATCTTAATAAAATTTGATGTTTAGAAGGATATGGTGTCTCAGAGATTTTATTTTAAATACCGACCAGATCTGGTGACATTGAGGGGAGTTGGAGGGGGAAAACTAAAATCTTGGAAAACACTTGGAGTAAAGGGATCAAGATGAAACTTGGAGGGAAAATAAGCACAAATCCTAGATACGTGATTGACATAACCGGAACGGATCCGCTCTCTTTGGGGCAGTTGAGGGGAGGGTTAATTCTGAAAAATTAGAAAAAACGAGGTATTTTTAACTTACAAAGGAGTGATCAGATCTTAATGAGATTTCATATTTAGAAGGACTTTGTAACTCAGATCTCTTATTTTAAATACCGACCGGATCTAGTGTCGTTGGGGCGGGGGGTCGGAAATCTTGGAAAAGGCTTAGAGTGGAGAGATCAGGATGAAATTTGGTGGGAAGAATAAGCACAAGTCCAAAATATGTGGCTGACATAATTGGAACTGGATCCGCTCTCTTTGGGGGTGTTAGGGGGGGGGATTGTAATTTGGAAAAAATGAGGTATTTGTAACTTACAAACGGTTGGTCAGATCTTAATGAAATTTGATATTTAGAAGGATCTTGTGCTTCAAAGCTCTTATTCTAAATCCTAACCAGATCCGGTGACATTGGGGGGAATTAAAGGCGGAAACCGGAAATCTTGGAAAATGTGAAAATTGAGGTATATTTATCTTACAAATAGGTGATCAGATCTTAATGAAACTGATATATAGAAATATTTTATGTCTCAGATGCTCCGTTTTCAATTCGAACCGGATCTGGGGACACAGGGAGTTGAAGGGGGAAACAGAAATCTTGGAAATTGGAAATCTTGGAAAACGCTTAGGGTGGAGAGATAGGGATGAAACTTGATGGGAAGAATAAGCACAAGTTCTAGATTCTTGGTTGATATAATTGGAACGGATACGCCCTCTTTGGGGGAGTTGGGGGTGTTAATTCAGAAAAATCAGAAAAATTTGGGTATTTTTAACTTAAGAACGGGTGACCGGATCTTAATGAAATTGATATTGAAAAGAAACTCATGTCTCAGAGCTCTTATTTTAAATCCCAACCAGATCTGGTGACATTGGGGGAGTTGGAGGGGGAAACCGGAAATCTAGGAAAATGCTTATAGTGGAGAGATTGGGATTAAACGTGATGGTTAGAATAAGCAAATGTTGTAGGTATATAATTGACATAACCAGACTGGATCCACTCTCTTTGGGGTATAGGGGGGGGGGGGGTCCAGTGCTTTGGCGAGTTTGGTGCTTCTGGACGTGCTAGGACGGTGAAAATTGGTGGGCATGTCAGGGACCTGCACAAATTGACTCGATAAAGTTGTTTTCCCCGATTCGACCATCTGGGGGCTGAAGGGAAAGGAAAAATTAGAAAAAATGAGTTATTTTTAACTTACGAGTGGGTGATCGGATCTTAATGAATTTTGATATTTTGGAGGGCCTCGTTTCTCAGAGCTCTTATTTTAAATCCCGACTGGCATTAAGTCTCTGATTTTCCTTTAAATCAATCTACTGATTCTTAGAATTTTGCTAGAGCTCATGTTATATGAGCTCTTGGCTCTTCCGGTCTCGTCACAAGGGCCATGTGAGCTCATAGCTCTTGTTTTGTATCAGTTCAATCTTGTTCAGTCAATAGTTACACATATATTATAGAGAGGGCTAATTTAAAGTTAAGAACTAAATTAATAATATGAATAGGGTAGGTAAGAAATAAAAGAATATATTTTCCTTTCAATTTTTTTTTAAGTAAGGAATTATAAGACGAGAAATGTGTTGTTCTTTGGGTAACACCCCCTCCCCGCTTCCGAATGGTTGGACATTACATCAGGCTATAAACAAGAACTTTTTTGTCTTTATATGGGATTATGAACAGCTGACACTGACAGAATAGTTGACACTGTCAAGATTAACTAATTTTCAGTTATAACCAATGCTATATTCAAGCATTGAGGGGGGGGGGTAGATAGGCTTGAATTACTGTGTATTATACTAGACTATTTCCAAATACAGTGGTTATTTTTCAGACGTTGTCACCCCCTCCCCTTCCCTCTAAGGGTCCCAGATATAACTGTTGTAATGTATTTCATTGTTGGGTTGAATATTGTGATAACATTTTTCTTTGTTAATATGGGTTTCTTCAATCTCGACTCAGATAAAAATCAGCTTCAGGAAAATGCCAGTGCAATGCTAAGTAAACAGTACTGCCTGTCAACTTTAATTAAATGTGATTTACTTTAGTTTGGCGTAATTGGTTGTGTTTGTCATTCTTTCTTGCTTTGTTCTGCCACCTTTAAAAACCTTCCATCTTACTTTGTGCAATTCAGTCTTGACATCAATAATCACATTTCAGTAAGTGCAGAAGCAACAAGCATATCTGAAAAAATTGCCGCATTTTCTACAGGCTGCAGAGCATAAACTGCTCTACCCATGTGCAGCAAGGTGGTTGGTGTTTGAACTAGTTGCAGAGTGCTTGATTGAACAACGGGTTGAACTCACTGATCTTTTTAAGGTACCATTCTTAAAAGGGAATGACATGAATGGTGTCAATCTTTATTTGGGTCTGACCAGTTCAAAAGTAAAATTATTTTCACTTGTGCTTTAAATATATTCCACCCATTATTAGCAGACTAAACGTCGGAATTTCAGAATGCAGACGTGAAAGTCCATAAATTAAAGTCTAGTGTTTCATTGCTTTTACAAGAAATAGCCTAGGAGCCGATTTCGTTAGCGAAAGTCAACTGAGGCCTGGAAAAACTGTCCATTTTCAAGTGATTTTTAGATCCTCGAAACTTCAGGAGTATACAAGATGTGGATTTTGGTGCCAAATTTCGATAGCTTGAAAGCATCTAAAAGGGTATAGTTAAGGAGTAAAGTGAAAGAGGCAAAACAAATGCCGTTTATCATTTTGTATCAAGCTCCTAACTAAGATAGAATTGCAAATCAAACTGAAAAGATCCCTTATTGAATCTAGTTAAAAGTCTCTTCAAGCATTGCAGAGTCTGGGCAAGTTAACTTAGTTGTTCCTCTGTTGTAAATGTTTAAAGAATGCTTCGTTCATGTCAATCTTCAGAAGTTAAACACGGAGGGGATACGTTTTCCTTTTATAATAAGTAAGGCAGATTTGGATTTTAATCAGTCTGTAGTTAATTTTTGGAAGTGTGGTGCCAATTTAAAAATTAGAGCTGACAATCCTTTCTCACAGTCTTATGCTGACATTGACGTTTCTTTCCCATTCTATTACTAGAGCTGAGTGTCAGTGTCCTGATTTAAATACAATAAAGACCTCAATACGCAAAAGACTCAACCTAAAAACCATATCTGAGCCTGTGTATATCAGAAGGGAGAAGGGCGATTACTGACCCAAGTTCTTGGGAAGTCCCAGATACTCGTGTAATGAAAGCAAGAAAATGGAAAGACAAATTCCCAGGTTAACTGTGTTCCCAAATTGATTTTGTCTACTTCACTGCATAAGAATCTAATATGTTATATCTTATATATGTATAAAAAGTTAGTGTTAAATTAAGTCCAGAAGGATTATCTCTTAGAGATGTTTATCTACATTGCAATCTGTACTTGCCCTTTTCTTCAAATTATCCTAAATTACATCCAGATCAATGACAAATTGAGAACAAATTTAGGCGCACCTTGGCATAGCTCGATCAAATGTTCCCTTTGTGTAGGCAACTGATTTGTTTCATTCCTCCACATTCTTGGGGATTATTGCATGGGAATAATTTGTCATTCAAAATCCCTCAAGACAAAAAGTCCGAATTACTCCTGAATCAGCTCGGATTTTGTTAATGCATGATTATTTCTGCAGCAAAAGCGACAAAGAATTGTAATTCATAAAGATTTAGAAGGGGGTAAAGGAAGATTCCAAATTTTTATAAAAAAAACTTGTATGCCCCCAGGGCTTAACCTACAACCCTTACCCTGTGGGCTGTGGAGTGATTGACATCCTCAGATACATAAAATTCAGATCCTTCAACAACGCTGAACAAAATTTTGATTGGATGTGTTTGGGGAAATGATTGGAGTGGAGGGGTGGGGGGCTAGCAGTTCTCAAATCACTTTTGACTCTTTAAAGTCAAAAGGGCACTATAACTTTCGAATTTGAATCAAATGAGTCCCAGCTGAAGTTTATACGACCAATCATTCCATAAAAACCTTATATGTCCCCAGGGTATAACTTATAACCCTTGCCCCAGGACTCTTGGGGGTTGTGCCAACCCGTAGAGGCATTGTTATATGTTTTGTAAACTATTCTGAACAAATGGCTATCTCACAATTTCAGTCAGATGCGTTTCACGAAAAGAGGGGTAGTTGGGGGGACGGTTGCCCTCCATCGCTTTTGACTCTTAAAAGGGAACTAGAACTTCCAATTTTCAACCAAATGAAACTCCTCTAAAGTTTATGCTGCTTCCATAAGCAGTATAAACTGCTTTCATAAACACTTCCATAAAAACCTTAAATACCACCTGAGCATAACTTACAACTTTTTCCCCCAAGCTCTGAGGGTTTGCTTCAAACCCAAAAGCCATGTTATAATCTTTGGACTATTTGAATCAAATTATTATCTCAAAATTTTAATGGGCTGCATCTCGTGACTATACGACGTGTGGAGGGTAGCTGCCCTCCGATCGCTGTTACTCTTAAGAAGGGTACTAGCATTTCTGATTACAAATCCAATAATCCCCTTTCAAAGCTCACACGACCACCATTTCTATAAAAATCTTGTATACCCCCAGGGCATAACTTACCCACTTCATGAGGACTTGTGGGGAGGGGGTCATCCTCAAAGACATAATTTCTGGATCTTCCAACTATGCTTAACAAAATGGCCATCTCAAAATTTTAACTGGATGTGCTAGGGGAAATGATGGGTGTGTGCGAGGGGTTGTTGCACTCCAATCACTTTCGACTCTTAAAAGGGCACTAGCCCCTCCAATTTCTGATTGAATGAGCCCTTTTTGAAGTTTCTAAGACAACTCCTTCTATACGCTAAGTGCTCTGGTCTAGAACCAAACCTATATAATCATAGGCAGCGCTAATGCGCTGCTTGTGATTATTTTATCTATATTATTTGCAAACTACTATTTCGAAATTGGTGGTTGAGAAAACCATACCTGGTTAGCGATTACCGTTCAATAAAGCTTTACATCAAATGACTTCCCAGGTTTGAATAACCGTTCAATGTTTGATGCTTTTATTTAGTTACCCTTTCAATGTTGCTCAGAGAGGTGTATTCTCAATCAGTTCTTTGTTTTGAGGCTCTTTTGTTTTTATTTTGTTCTTAAGGGCTGTTATATGTATTTCTTTTGCTCTGTTTACTTTTGTGCACTGAGGACGGTCGAGCAGAGTTTTTTACCAAAATATCTGCATATTTATCTCTTTTTTTTTTCCTGGTCGCAAATATTCTCGTTTTTCTTCTTTACCATTTGCTTCATTTTTCGTTCGTGATTAAGAATCTTCAGTATAAACAGAGTGTGTCTGTAAGTATCTTCGCGTTTCATTGCAATCAAATTCAGATCTTTATCTGATGTGCTGTAGTCTTTTTCTAAATCTTTTTTGTAGGAAGGAATTGTTGAGCCATTTTTAGAGAATGGTAATCCTCTTTGCTAACGTAGATTACACCATCACATAGTTTCAGCTATCTTCTTCAGAGTTTGATTGACGTAAATTTTAAAGCATATTGTTCTGCAGTCTTTATGAAAAAAAGGTCAAGCAGTGTATGCATACATCAGAATAGTTTATATAAGGTTTGCTGTATAAATTGTTTATAATTTATTATTCATTCCAGTTAATTTTATAGGAAACTAGACTTTAGAAGTGGAGTTCCAAGCTCAACACACTTTGTAGAGAAGTTTCTTCAAGATAAATTAAGGTCAAAGCTGGTCCATGATTTGAGCATAAGCAGTTTATTCTGGATCAAATCAAAGGCATTGAAAACGCTTCTTTCAAAAATGACAAATCTAAAAGTTTTAGACGTTCACGGTACTTTGTTGATACAAAGGGACTTAAAAGCCGTTGTAGATGCCTGTCCATATGTGAGTTGTTATGCTTGCATGTAACAGTTTATTTAGTATCGAAATTTATTTTGATTTGTCAAACTACTTGATGTTGGTTTTTTTGTTGCCTTTATTTATTACAAGAAAAAAACTCACTGTGATTTTTATTTTTATAATTTGATCATCTCCTCCCCTCCAAAAATGAAAGAAAAAATATAGCACTGTAAATTCACCAGTCATAATAAACGAGTGGAAGATTGATTGGTATTTTTTGCACTTCAGCAGTAATGTCAAAGCGAGCTTTTAACTAGCCAACCCATGGATAAATCTGAAATTAACCTAGATTACTACTGCTAAAAAGCCAGATATTAGTAAAAATGCCGTTTCTTATATTAAGTGATTCTTTTGTCAATGCTTATAGGAAGTACGAATCAAATAACACCATATAACTTAAGAGTAGTATTTGATAGTAAATTGAGGAACTCGTTTGAATTCATAGCTTTCATCTTCTTGTTATTCTTGTCTGTTTATTTCTGAAGTTCTTATAGTCTTTTAACAGCCACAATTTACAGTTTTTCCGGCATACACCTTTATTTCATTTTGAAACCTTTTTTTTTCTTTGGCTCCCATGTATGACACTTTTCACTAAATTTAATGTATTCCTCTTGCTACTCTTGGATCTTTCATACTTTCTGTTTTGAGTGATTTCATAGCTCTCTGCAGAAAATCTGGGCTGCTGGAAAATTTTAGGTAAAAAAAAAGAACTGTTGAACATAAGGATTAGACAGTACATTTGACAGTAGATCATTTGTAAAGTTTGGTTTCAAACTCCTAGAATTAACCTGGTACCTGTTTGAATTCGGTAAAACGGCTACGTAGCAGCATGTTCGTGGGATCTGCTATGGTAAAACTGATACAGAATATGAATTGTAGAGTATGTAGTGGCTGCTGTTGTGGCTCATCTCTTTCAGCCTTTTCCTAAATGATGCATATACCATTCTTGGTTAATTTCATTGGCGGCGGAGCAAGTTCAAGCCTTCCAAAATGCCATTTAAGCCCTATTTTCCAACGTCTACCCAGTCAGTCTGCTGGTTGGACTTGGTTTGTCTTTGCACTGGATCGGGACGTCGCTCGTTTTTACAATGTGTTAGCAACACTCTGCATTTCCGACTTAACTTTCTTTTACATCAATTTTCAGACTTAATTTCGCAGCAACTCAGAACTTAGCTCAGTTTTTTAGTCGAATAAGGAGTTGGCTCGTCTGTACCCGATAAAGGCCTCGGACACACGATATATGAATTTTTTGGTCCCACAGATGTCTTCCATATATTCTAAAGGTTAAGCAGTATGAAATAATTAGGAATGATACCATCTGCTGTAGAGCTGCAAACCGGCCACTTACTGCGACACCCTGGCGACTTATGCCCAAGTTGGATGCGTTAGTGGAAGCGAGCCACTGATCGAAAAAAAAAAAAAACAACTCGGTTATCTACCATTGAGTCTCACTTGGAGCCACCTTGTGGGCCCAGAAATTACGATGCTGGGATAGAGAATAGTTGTAGATCATATTGCCTCCCATGATGAGTCACAGACTTGCCAAATGAAACTAGTACAAGTACTAGCATGGATTATGAGTTGCACCTCATGACGACAAGGTATTACAAAATGGTAGAAAACATAGAAAATTTCAAGGATTTGTTGAAGAAATACAAGTTTAAGGGACTTGCTCAAAATCTCTGGTGTCTTGTAGAATATTGTGGCTTCTCAGGTACCTGTGAACAAATATATTTCGGATCCATGCAGTCCAGTCATACGGCTCTTTAAGTATTTTTCCCTGTTTCCGCTCTTTTGTTTTCAAATCCACACTGGACTTGTTAAGGGACAACATTTACAAATGTTGCGTATAGAAATTGATAGAAACATATTTTTTTAATTTTGATTTTATAATGATTCACCGTTTTTAATCACTTTTTAAGGGGATTCGACACCATAAATAATCAGTAAATCTTGTCTATAATAAACTTTATTAGTTTGTGTGACCGAACTGTTCTGAATTGATTGGGCGATTTCGCCATAACTTGTAGAGCTTAGATAAGCGACCTGAATAAGCGGCAGAAAACTAGAAGCGGACACTTTCTTTCCCTGAAATATTAGAAAAACCTTATAACTTCCCTTGTTTTATGCAGGAGATAGAGATATTCAGTTTAGTGAAACTGATTGTCTGAGTTCAGTTTTTTCGACTAAACGGAGCAGAATTTTCATTAATTGAGGAAAGGCTAGTTCCGAAAAAGAAAGGTCGTTTGGACGATATGGCAGCTTAGCGAGTTTCTTGTGTTGCAACCCGCTTTGACTGAAAACTTTGGCGACATAATATCATTGTCTTTTCAATCAAATTTCACAGCCAAATCGTAAGTTCTCAATAGGTTTCATTGAAAACTTGTCCCCTAGGGTAATTCGATAATGCACCCTTTGTATTTCAGGCACTCAGCCGACGTTGAGGCTCACATAATGATGGTTAAAGTATCAAATCCTCTTAGCTATTGCACAATTCTTTATATCAATACCCAGTGGCGGTTTTAGGCCTTACAACCGGGCCGGGGCAAAGTATACCATAGGAGTATAAAAATATAAAATAACAGGATTTAATGCCAAATATAAAAAAATATGGGAGGAGGGCAGCTGCCCCCCCCCCCCACTGTCCAGACCTAGAACTGCCAATGTCAATAACTAAAGGGTACGTATAAAACCGCTTCAAATTCTTCAGAATATAATTTTTTTTTTTTTTTTTTTTTTTTTTTTTTTTTTCAATCGACCTGCAAAGTTGTAAGGCGCATAGGAAACTATTTTGTTTCTCAAGCATTTATTATATGAAACATGTAAGATAAGTAAGTTTTTAAATATTTAGCTTAGGACATTAAATTATCGTAGTTGCTTCTAATAAAAAATTATGTTGGTTCCGCTTCTTCTCAAGTCCTTTGGTGATCTACAATCTCCAAAGATCTACGTGCTTAACTAAGACGCCAAAAACTATAAATTTCAAAAAACTACTAATTGTCAATAAAACTCTGGTTGAATTGCCTTGATTAAATTTAATTGGTTTTCATATTTGTCCAAATGGCTCAATTTCTCAGTTCAGTTTAAGGAAGAAAATGCTTAAGAATATATTTGACTTTTTATGATTAAACATAGGGATGATGATAATAATATTTAGTTTATTACCCACAGGACAGAGGTTAAATAGAAAATACAAAATGAAAAAAAAACCTTAGGTCAATATAACTCAGCACTTTCGCAAATAGATACGGATCAGTCAGTGAAAGCACCATCTACCTAAAAGAAACATCCCCAACAAGTTTAGCGTATAATAAATAAAAACATGAACAATATGTTTTCTGATAAGTTTTATGTTAGGACAAGAAGGAGGCAGATGGATAATCCACTTTTTGTTGATTTTATGTTTACCATAAAAGAAAGAACTAACTTTCGGAATTAAACCAAACCAAGGCAAAGAAGAAACAAAACATCGATTTCCAATCGAATGAGCATTTTTCGAAGTTTCTACAACAACAAATGGGTCATCTGAAAATTTCTCACAAATGAAGCCCTATTAAACAAGAGCTAAGAGCTCATATGGCACTTGTGACGAGGCAAGAAGACCTAAGAGCCAAGAGCTCGTATGATATGAGCTCTAACAAAATTCTAAGAATCAATAGATTGATTTAAAAGAAAAATCAGAGGCTTAATGCCGGTCAGGATTTAAAATAAGAGCTCTGAGTCACGATGTCCTTCTAAATATCGAAATTCACTAAGATCTGGTCACTCAGTCGTAATTTATAAATACCTCATTTTTTTTAATTTTTCCTCTCCCTTTAGCCCCCCAGATGGTCGAATCTGGGAAAACGACTTTATCAAGTCAATTTATGCAGGTCCCTGACGCGCCTACCAATTGCCATCGTCCTAGCACGTCCAGAAGCACCAAACTCGCTAAATCACTGAACGCCTCCCCCCAACTCCCCCAAAGAGAGCGAATCCAGTACGGTTACGTCAATCACGTATCAAGGACATTTGCTTATTCTATCCACCAAGCTTCATCCCGATTCCTCCACTCCAAGTGTTTTCCAAGATTTCCCCCTCCAACTCCCCCCAATGTCAAAAGATCTGGTCGGGATTTGAAATAAGAGCTCTGAGACATGGATTCCTTCTAAATATCAAATTTCATTAAGATCCGATCACCTATTCGTAAGATAAAAATACCCCAGTTTTCACGTTTTCCAAGAATTCCGGTTTCCCCCTCCACCCCCCCCCCCCCAATGTCACAGGATCTGGTTGGAATTTAAAATTAGAGCTTTAAAGCACAAGATCCTTCTAAATATCAAATTTCTATAAGATCTGGTCAGCCTTTCGTAAGTTACAAATACCTCATTTTCCCAAATCCCCCCCAACTCTACCAAAGAGAGCAGATCCGGTTATGTCAGTCACGTATCTTAGACAGGTTTTTATTCTTCCCATCCAGTTTCATCCTGATCCCTCCGCTTTAAGTATTTTCTAACATTTCCGCCTCCCCCCAATGACGCTGGATCCGGTTGAGATTTAAAATAAGAGATCTGATTTACGAGGTCCTTCTAAATATGAAGTTTCACGAAGATTCGATCACTTCTTTGTAAGTTAAAAATACGTCATTTTTTCTAATTTTTCAGAATTACCCCCCCCCCCCCGATAGAGCGGATCCGTTCCAATTATGTATATCACGTATCTAAGACTTCTGCTTATTTTCCCCACCAAGTTTCATCCCGATCCCTCCGATCTAAGCGTTTTCCATGATGTTAGCCCCCCCCCCCCCCAACTCCCCCCAATGTCGCCAGCCGGTCGGGATTTAAAATAAGAGCTTTGAGACAGGATATCCTTCTAAATATCAAATTTCATTAAGATCTCATCAACCGTTCGTAAGTTAAAAATACTTCATTTTTTCCGGATTAACGCCCCCCCCACTTCCCCCAGATGGTCAAGTCGGGAAAACGACTATTTTTAATTTAATCTGGTTCGGTACCTGATATGCCTGCCAAATTTCATCGTCCTAGCTTACCTAGTAAAACCGGGATCGACAGACCGACAGACAGACAGAGCGACATAATTTGCGATTGCTATATGTCATTTGGTTACTACCAAGTGCCATAAAAATTGGATTGGACATGAATTATTTCCCTGGCTTTCGTTGCAGCCTGTCTCGTGATGCGACTTCTATTAGGATGATTAATTGATACTTTTTTTTATTGCCACGAGAAGTACAGTAGATAGTTCAATAACGTTGCCTATTAATATAGCTGGACCTTGTAAAAAAGGAACTATACTTTGAGTACTAGATGTGCAGCTACAAATTGCCGGTTTTTCAGTGCTGTCACTATCGACTCTTAAAAAGAGGACTACAACTGTCAATTTTCCATCAAATGGGTCATCTCCTTAGTTATTTGTTGCAATATTCGTCCCTGTGTTAGCTCTTGTGTTTTGTCTTGGATTGGCTCCTCTGATCCTTCTTGTGCTCATTACAGCGCTTGTTCCTGTTCTCGTTCTTGTGGTTTTTTTTCTGTTACATTGTTCCTGCGTTTTTTCCAGTGTTCGATCCTGTGTCTATACATGTCTTTGTTGGTGTATTCCTTTGCTCCTTTATTCCTGTTTTTGTTCCCGTATTTGATCTTACATTCTTTCCTGTGTTCGTTCCTTTGCTCCTTCTATCCTGTGTTGCTTTCTTCTCATATTAATGTGTTTTTTCCTGTTTTTGTTCCTGTGTTTGATCCTTTATTAGTTCCTGGTGTAATGGCTTATCAACTGTTAGCTATGAAAAAGTACAGTTGATAGTCCAGTTACGTCTTTTTATTAATATTTCTACTGATGTAAGAACCTTGCAACGATTGAATCGTTATTGTTACTAGAAACTTAGCATGATGTAATTACGTCATAAAAAGTTTGACAATAAAATTTGTGGGCTCATTTTATTGCGAAAGAGGATGCCGCATTATGGGAGTGATAGCAGTGACACAGTCTGTGTTTACATTCAACGCAGAAATGCAATTATTTTAGTTATTTCAACCACACCGTCTTGAGTACAGCTCTGTTTTGTACACGTGTGTTTTGCAACTGTGACGATGGGAGGCGATAGTGATTTTGAAGAGCAAATAGTTGCGATGAAATTTCTTGTGGAAGCAGAAAAAAGGAACTCCGAAATTCTTGAGCTAATGAAAACAGTTTACTGAGATCGTCTTTTGTAAAGAAGTTCGTTCTTCAAGCGGCTGGCGAGGCCCAGATATGGCAGGATCTCAACAAAGAACGATGACTGTTGGGCTCGCCCCTCCATCGTTTTGTGCCAGATGTTTAAAAGACTTTCAACTTAAACTATTACTTCACGGTTAGAGATTTTGTTGACGGTACCGGAATCAACCGATAAACAGTGCCTCTCATCCTAACTCAAGAGTTGGGGATGTCCAAACATTGTGCGAAGATCGTTAAAAAAGCGTTTCTGTTGGACAAAAGGAAAAGCGTTTACGTGTATGTCACGTAATTACAAGTACGATCCGGAGACTAAGAAGCAGAGCATGGAATGTGGAAATTCAGATTAGCCACGGATAAATAAAAAGCCAGAACGTCAAAATTGAAAACCGAGTCCATGCTGATGGTTTTTTTTTCGATTCACGTGGGATTGAACTCCAAGACTGGGTTCTTCAAGGTCAACATACGGTAGGCCAACATACCGTCTGTCAAGTGGACAGCCTCACTTACCTAGGTAGTATTATTAGTAAAGATGGTATTCCTTTTTTTGTTACTGCAGATGTTAAAAGTAGAATAGCCAAGGCCCAGGACATTTTTTTCACTATTGAAAAAGGTTTGTAAGGATAGGAAGATACTGTGGGCCAAGGCTAGAATATTGGAAGCTCCAGTAATGGTCATGCTTGGTTCTGAAAGCTTGGGCGCTCCAAGAAATAGAGGAGGATTTGCTAGATGTTTTCAAGAGAAATTGTTAGTAGATTGTTTTGGGTACCCAACTGACTGACCGTATCTCAAACAGTAAGCTGTACGGAAAATGAGGCTCAATCCTGTTTTCTAGGGCTGTTTTGAGAGAAAGGATGAAATGGCTAGGACTTGTTCTGCGGATGAAAGATGATAGATTGCCAAAGATTGTCCTTGTCTGCCAACTGTCTAGGACCAAACGAAAAGCAGGTCGTCCCGAAATGGGGTGGGAAGATGTCGCAAGGAAAAATTTAAGGGAAACAGGAGCTTCATGGGAGGGTGTAAAGAGGGAGCCTTTGAATAGATTGGGATGGAGAAGGAGCACCCGTATTTGTGTTCGCCTCAGGCGGCATGGTGCTGTAGTGAGTTGTTAATAATAATAGTAGTAGATCTGGTTATTGCTCAAATTATTTAATTGTCTAGAGACAAAAACAAATATATTTTTCGAAAATGCTTAAAAGAAATCGACGCAAACTCTGTAAGAGTTTTTTATTCTTTGTCTAAAGATCATCTTACTGCGCAGTATTTTGAATTTCTATCCCTTGCTGTTACTGATCTGCAGACTGTCGATGACACAAAAAAAGAATAAAACCACAACTCGCAGTAGTATTATGCAGCAACACCATGTATCATAGAAAATGCACAGAGGAACCTGATTGGTTTCTAAATTTTCTTTTTTCTCTTTAGTTGACTCACCTTTCGTGGACCTGTAACTTACGGAAAGATCAACAGACAGAAGCAATGGATCTTGGCAAATCGTTGAGTAAAATTCAAGTTTTATGTGTTTATACGTATTACTTCGTTGAATTTATTGAAGTTTTTGCTGAACTAATGTCGGGCTGCAAGGAATTGAGAAGTTTTTACTTAAATTATGCAGTAAAAGGAATATCTGGCATCTCTCTTCAGCATGTAAGAGCCATGGAAAGAATTCTAGGAGTAAATTTGAAACTAGCTGTGCTTAAAGTTGTTACTTGTACTGCCACTCTCTATAGTGGCATGCTAGGTGCTATATTTGTTGATAAAATTATAGCGTCATGTTTATCAAGTGCACATTTCGAGAATTCCGCTTCATTTGCTGATAGAGGAGTTTTTCGATGCCTTTGGAACGAACCATGTACTTCAATCTTGGCGGATGAACAGATTCGTGACGCCTGTTGTGAGTAAATAATGCTTCCACATGCATAGATTTTTGATGGTTGTTCAATGTACTAAAGAACTAAAAACTCCATTAAACTTTAATTTATCTGATCAGAGATGCAAAAAAAGAATACTTCTTCTGTCATATATAACAGACGCATTTACTAAAGTAGGCATTGTAAGAGTCTAGAGTTGAGAAAGTGTTTCAAGACTGGCATTATATAGTGAAACCCTTATATAATGAACAATTCCTGTTCAATCTAAGTTTTAAAACAATTTTTTACCTTTATTTTAAAATACCAATTTTCATTTCTAATTTCTGTTCAAATTCAGTGATCACTTCTGTAAGGATGACTATAAATTTGAGGATGACTTCTTTATGCTAGAATTTTTTTTTTTTCATTACTATGCCCCGATAATAAGGACCCATTTAGTCGTAATTGCTATTCCCAACAAATTAGGATCCTCTTAAATATGTTTAGTAATTAAGCCATATAAAAGAATAGAACACCAACTAAATTACACAGAAAATTTAAAAAATATTACATACAAAAAAAAGAGCAAAGGAAACTCGAAAAGAGCATTTACGAAAAAACTAAACATCTATCGATTACATTATTGTGCACTACTTATTTGTGTACAAATATCATGATGCCTTATTGGTTCCAGTAGGTAAAATTGTAACAGCTACTTCCCCTCTCAGAGTGTATATCTGGTTTGAAAATTTAGTCAATGAAGTCAGATTGCCTTTTTTTTTTGGGGGGGGGTCTTTTGTTAAATTCTCTGAAAGCAGCATCGATAAATATATAATGCGTCTAACTGAAAACTTGCGTGATGATTTTATTTTTAAACATAATGCATATCGTTTGATTTTGGATTTGAACGTTCACAGGTTTTGATTCTGAAATTAGTTTAAAATTGTATTCATATAGCACAATTCTCTATAAACTTTCACCACGTACCTTTGGACATATTAGTATCTTTTCCATATCTTTAATTGGATTATTTTTCTTTTTCAGATCAAGGAACATATGGAACAGAGACTCGGGCAGCTGCTTTTTGTGTTTTGTCAATCCCACCTTTCAACCGTCACAATGAAAACAAAGAATTCATGGGGAAAATCCTTTCCTTGTGCCTCCATAATAACTCGGAGCACGTATATTTATTTCAGCTTCTGTCACACCATACGCATTTGGAGCAGTTGCGTTTGACCTCTAGAATGCAGTCTTCTTCTAATGCGCCAGCGTTGTTGTTTTTTGATCATGAGGTACAATTTTTTGTATTAGTATTTTAGAAGATACACAGCAGTTGCAGTTTGATTTGAGACAAAAAGACGTGGATCTTGTCCGCGTGGTGCACTCAGGCTAAACCTTTAAGGGGCCCATGGATTGAATTCTCTAAAGAAGGGGTACAAAACGAACAAAAATTGAACGAGGCACAACTTTTTCCCGTTTGTGGCAGAAAAAAGCCATCATTCCGATATTGGGCCAACTCCTGTTGATGCCTCTACTCGGTGCAGTTTCGATATGCCGCAACTCGAAATAAATAACACAACACAGAAAACCCAACATAAAGAGCGCAACCCAGTCAAGTCAAAATTTGTAATTCAATAGAGACAAAATCCAATCCAGTCAACTCAGTGTAGATAACTTTGTCTAGAAAACTAACAACAAAAAATACCATCCAGTTAATACAAAACGCGAAATCCAACATAGACTGCACAACCAAGGAATTTGATTGCAGAGAACTCAACCTTTTTAACCCAAAACAAGAAACTGAACAGACAGATCAATTCATTCAGCTTGAAATCCAAAAAAAGAAATGCGGAAAATCCAACTCATTCGATATGAAAAAGGAAACTCAATGCACTAAATAACCGATTTTACCCAAAAAGATCATGAACAAAACGACCAAATCGGTTGCAACAGGAAACAGCACAGATAATTCATCGTAGTTGACCTTATTTAGATATATGAAAATAGGCAATTCAAAACATGCAAGCGAACCCAGGACTGCTCCACAAAAGTAATTCAACCAAGGATAACTCAACAAATGCAACTTAACGCAATAAAGGTCAATGCAGCCAGCTCAACAGGGGGAACAGCACCTTCACAGAAACTTAGCATACCAGAAACCCAACAATGATAACTGAACCGAATCAATTCAACCCAAGCATATCGATATGTACAAATTAAACTTCATCATTCAACACGGACAGATCAGCTCAGAAGAACTCAAAACATCCTGCTCACCACACTGAAAATTTCACTAGGTATCTGAAACTCAACTCAGAGGAGCTAGGTTCCAACAAGACAATACAGGAAACTAAGCATAGATATATTTTCACATACAACTCGATACAGGCAACTAATCGAACTCAATATGAATAACATACCATAGAACTACTCAACGCATGATGTAAGGGAGAAAGAACAACATATTCAACCTGACGAATAGTAAAGATATGAATTAACAGCCAACTCAGCTCAGTAAATCGTCATAAATGGTCAGCTCAGTAAAGACAAATCAATGTCTAACATCTCTGAAACACCGACAAATCAACACAGACGACTCATCAAACAGAAACATCAGCGTAGAGCAGAGACAGACAAAACTAACCGACACCTCAATATAGAGATCCAAATGCAGATAAATCAACCAAAGACAAACTGACAAGTTCTGCCAGATACAGGTTTCCCTTCACACCTAAAACTTAGCCAAAACTTTAACAAAACTTAACACACCTTTATCCAAAACATAAGCCCAACATGTACAGTTCACCAAAAGAAGCGCAACAGATGCAATGTAACTCAGGTATTGTTATATAAGCCCTGTCTAAATGTCTTCAGTTATAGTCTTAAGAATATGATAAAGTAGACCATTTTGTAGGTGTGATTTTAATTTTGCCAAAAAAAACAAACAAACAACAACAAATAAATATAACCAAGCTAATACTTAGTTATCATCGCCCAAAATGTAAAACCAATCCTTGGATTTGATATATTTAATGGTAAAGACAATTTGATTCCTGAAAGAAGATTTTGTAGCCTGAAATGCACATCGAAAGTTATCCAAAATATGTGTAGCAATGCGTTCTGGACGGTCTGCTTTCCACAATTCTCTATTGTAGCTTCCATAATTTTGTTACTAAAGTATTATATTTTCATCATATTTTGGCATATTTCATTATGATTAACCTATCTTCTCTTCTTGAGTGTAATCGGTATAATGCACTAATACCCCTCTTTATTTCAACGTGCACTAAGGTTTGTGCCTAATACTCACTCACCATGAAACAGAGGGAAACAAAACTTTCTTAGCCTCAAATGCATATTAGAAGCAAATAATAGGCGCATGTACCAGCAATAGTTAGAAATTCATAATAGCTAAAGATGACTGCGGATATCAGCCGCTTATCCTTCCCCCTAAATATGAAGTTTTGACCAATGCTGATACTGTGAGACAGGAGAAGAACTGTCATGTGAAAATTAAATATTACAACTATTTGACGTCTCAATGCAGTAGATTATGTATTGTACTGCTTAATAATGTAAAAAAGCTTTGGGAAACTTGCCACCCGAACTATAAAACTTGAAGCCTGCTTCGCTTAGGCCTTAATAATAAGCGGTTGAAAAGCTCTTGGCTAAATTTTCTTTAACTTTAGCTATTTGGTTGTCAGATTCAAAGCAAATTTCAGAACTTGGGTGCGTAAGGTAGATAGATGGGACAAGTGAGTTTATTAAGCCTCAGATTTGCCCTCTCCTTCCCAGTGAGACTTGTCCTATATGTTTTAAGCCTCGGTGAAAAATTTATACCTACCTTTCCACTGAAACGTTGGCAGTGGGGTGTGGTCTGGCGTGGACCATTTATGCCTCTAATACAGACTGAAAATTCGTGTGTGATTTGGGTCAAAAATAGTTCAACATACCTACCTTTAGACTGAAAATCTGTTTGTCGGGGTGAGTGTTCGATGAGTCTCCACATAAATTGAATATTCTTGTATGATTCTGGTTCAAACAAGGTTCAACATGGACACCTTTTTGCTAAAAGGTTGGCGAGGGTAAGAGGTTGTATAGGGCCACTATATAGGGTTTTAAATGGCCCACTTTGCCACTTTTAAGATTCTCGAAGCATTGCTTTTAAAAACTTAGACTTTAACTTATGAGGTTGAGGGTTGAGGGAGAGTCGGGGAGATCCCTTGACATTTATGTTTTCTTATATATGATCTTAAAATGAACAGCAATTGAGAAACATATTTCCCAAGTGAGATATTCAAGTTCAATGTTAAAGGTTTAGATGGACATAAATTATCCTATACATATGGGGCCTACTGTTCCTTCAACCTTTCGCTTTTAACACTAAACTTTTTTTTTCTCAATGCTTTATGAATGAATGACCTGTAATGAATTTTATAAATGCATGAATTCTTCTGCGTATTTTAAACATTGCACCATTGTGAACAATTTGAAAAAAATCAGACCAGTAAAAGTCTTTTTAATCTTTCTCCTTTTCAATAAAATACTTACTGTATTCACCACCCTGGCGCAAAAATACATCGCTATCTGTTTGGATATCGAAAAATACAATAAAACAGTAACTGGTCACAAACTATGCAGTAGTTTTGTTTGCTTGTTTTGGAGTTTATTTTGTGCTTTTGGTCACGTTGTATGCTTTGTTTCTCTTTTTATTTTTTTTCTTCTTGTGTTATTTGTTTTGTCTTCTCATGCTATAGGTTTTTTTATGAAATAAAAATAAATTAGTTTTAAATAATGGTAATTTTAGTTCCAATATTTTAAAGGCAAATTGGTAAATACAACGCTCACAGTTACCAAATGACTATGTTTGTTGCCATATAAAATACTTCCAGGAAAAAACTAGTCAAACTTTCAAACAGTTCGTGGCAAGGAACTGTAAGTAAGAAGCGACTCGAGCTAAAGATAATTACTTCTATATATATGTAAAGTTCATTAAGTTAAAGTTATCCATGGAAAGTTATCCGCCTGAGAAAATTTTCCCCATTTCCAAAAAAGGGGAACACCCCCTAAAGGGTGAGTGTTTTTGTCTACTGCATCTTCATCATGCTTCCAAGTGTAGTCTCGTGAGCTGTACAAATGAAAGATACTCTCCTAGGCGACCATTGAGGCCTTCACGCCGTACTTTTTTGCTTTTGATTTCGTGTATTCTCATCACAGAAGGTCTTACATGTATTGTGACTAGTTGGTCATCGACTAGAAGGTTTCAAATGTTTTGAAAAATTTCTTGAAATTTTTTACAATCTAATCCCAAAACTCCAAGTGTATCGGTTGCTTTTCGTAAAGTGCGTGTTATTTATTGCCGATCCAGATGAAAAGAAGGATGGACTAGTTTTGTTTTGTTGGGAGCCGCATTTGTGTTGAAATGACGAAAAACTTCCAAAGCTTCAGTATTTGTGAAGGTGCTTATGGAATCCACAGATTGGTTATCAAAGAGCTAGCTAAAAAGCTGATGAGCTTCTTCATTGGAATCTTCATAATAATGTTTACTGGGATTTTTACTTTGCTCAGAATTCGCGTCAAGATTGTCATCCGATTTTGACCTATCTCCTGGTAAAATAAATTTTCCAGTAGATCGGTCCAAAACATTTTCCGGATCACTGCCATCGTATTTATACAGCACTCGGAGAATGCTATCATTTGGGTTTGTCAACGGCCCAGTTTTCAAAACTTCAAGCGCTCAGTTCGTGCAAAAATTGGATCCCTTTCTGTAGCGTAGTACACAAGTCAGGATCCTACCAGGTTCCAAAATATTTTTTTACTTTTTCTTTCGCCTTTTTAAAGGACGTAATAAAAGCATAGCAATGAACTATCTATTGTTGCCTGATCCGAGAAAAAAAGAAAAATCAATGTTAGTCTGGTTGTTATAGGGACAGCAGGATCACAGAAAATCACCCTTGGCATGTCAAAGGTAAGTAATAAAATATATAAAATTTTACAGACCCGATTCTATCAATACTCTATCATGTCAGATTCTATCAATGATTCTAGCAATGGCATTTTCGAAGTATATTTAGGCATTAGGGATATTTCTATTCTTGAAATAGTAAATGTCCGAAAATTTCAATGGAAATTGAATACTGTTATCCTTAGTTCGTCATGTTAATAGCTATTTACATCTAAAACTCTCCCTCTGATAAGAAAAAAACATACCAGTCTAGATATCAGTCAGTCGGGATAAACATGAAATTTTATATCATTGTCATTCAGGCTTACAACTCTTGAGACTCAAGGTCACAGGTGTTCTTCGTAGTTTTGGATAAAGTTGATTAGATACATTTGACTTTTGTTCAGTCTAGAATTCTTGTATTTTCGAAACACTTTTACATCTGACGAAATCGGATATCGCTGATGGCAGGTGAGGGAGTCGAAATAGTTTCTTGAATTAACAGCATTAAAAGAGTATGTTTGCACAGACTGTCTCTCTGATGCTGCCGCTGACAACTGGATCTAGATTAGCAACATGTCCACATCGTTGTCATTTGGATCAGACGTATGTCTGGATATCATTCCTGGATAGAATACTTCTTCATATCCATGGAGCAACCGTTTTGCAGATGGTCCGTTACCGCGGGAATTTTCCCAGGCTTGTCACACAGCTAATGAAAATGTAATTTCTTTATGTACACAACATCCGCAAAAAGCAGTCCTCAGTATATCCGATTGACCTCTTGTTGGTGCTCTGGACATTTCAATAATGCTCGACTTTACAGAGCATACAAGATATGTAAAATATTAATCACGTGGGTGGCCCGCAAGTGGGTCGCATTCCATACTGTTTGCTGTGTTGAGAATGAATGTACTACTTTTTCCACGTGTAACTCTTGATTACTAATTATCAAATAATTGAGTACTAATTACTCTTGAATACTAATTCTGTACTTTCTAGTTACTGACCAATTCTCTGTGTCGTCTGACAAATATTATAGCACTGGAACTTACCTTTTCGCACTCATTATGGCTCGAAGGGATGACTCACGCCTTGAAATGCCTAATCAGTTTGAAAAGGCTTCGAATTGTGCCTTGTATTTTAGTTGGTAAGTATCTTTGCTTATCATGTGCCATGCGCTATAGGCTTAATTAGGCGGCAGAAATTTTGGATGAAGCACCTTCGCCCCCAATAAAAAGAGCAAACAAAATTCAAAGCAATCGGTTGCTTCGAAATTCAAATGTTGGACCGTTATATGTGCATGAATATATTTAGCCCCTTGAAAGCGTTAGACGAAAAATAGGGTTTTATAACTAAAGTAATAAGTGGTCTTAATCTTTAAAAATCCTATAAACGAGTGGGACTGCCCCCTCCTCAATCATCTTCTCTTTATACCAAGTTTGATATGTGTTTTCCTCAAAGCATTCTCTTATTCAACAAATATAGTCAGATAGTAATTTAAAGCGTGTTGATTACCCATTGTCTTTCGAAGCATTTGAGTAAACAAATCAGTTATTCGAAGCAAATTTATTTTAAAAAAATCTAAAAAGAGTTTTCTAGGATTGAAAAATGTAAAATTAAAGATCAAAACGAGCTGACAAAACTCAAAACAAACGAGAATTACTTTGAGTGAATGGATGAATCCTAAAATGAACCATGAAATCAGAATTCAAAAGACTGTAAATATCAACGAATATATAAAACCTACATGAATTGAAATTAAGTGAATAGTCAGGATAGGGGAAGAGAAATTCCCTCAAATTAGGGTGAAGCTACTATTCCCTTAATGTTAACCAATCCGTTCAGCAAAATTCATCCCAAACAATTTAAAAATTCCTTTGAAACAAACAAATTAGCGCAGTTTACCATAAATCTTTCTCAGTGTTTTCAGTTTGACTTGGGTATTCATGTTAATTTGTTTTCATTGTAGGTTCCAATTATTCATTGTAAATCCCGATCTTATTTAATAAAGAAAAAACGCAAAAAATTGGCAACACACTGAAGCTTGTTTTCTTCTGTCGCAATACTTGATGTAAAAAGAAAAAAAGGAACAGGGCAGTTCATTTGATATTTCAGTCAATTCAGTGTTAAACCCGAACAAGTTAAAAAGCTACTTTACATATTCATGCTCGCATCTCAGAATTATAATATTATACAAAAGTGTGCAATATTATTATCATTACATCGTGTGGCAATTAAATCAGCCACACGGTTCATACCCACATATGTAATTAAGGGTATCGACTTTAGCCACTTATCGTATGCTGATGATATTTTGTTGTTCTAGGATAATTTAATATCAATACAGAATGCAATTAATATATTACACTCACATCTACGAGAGATAGGATTAGAGACTGAACCATCTAAAACAGAATTCCTAGTGGTGAATAGTAAAAGTGATATCCAGCATCATTCAATTAGGGTGGGATCACTTAATATTATTAATAAAGATTCCGTAAATTACCTTCGGTTGTCTTTTGGTCCGTCAATTAAAGCTACGCGGGAGGTGGTGTTATCATCTGTGTTGGGAAAACGAGTAAATGTAATAAAAAGCGTATCCGCGTTTACTTTTTTCAGTTTTGTAAATATTTTCTTGGAATTCCACTATGGTTCAAAAATAGTTTTATTATACGAAAATTCGGAATATTTGATATTACTGTTAAAATGGATCAACAATACGACTGATTTCTTAGACGGTCTGAAAAAGGAGGCTCTTCAGCGTTTTCAACCCTTTCTAAAAATTCCCATTAATTCGTTTCCACAATAAACTCTTTCTTTTAAAATGAATCTAAATAATAACTGTCATTCCTGAATCAGTATTAACGATCATTTTTTCCTTCTGATACAGTTTCTTTTTTTTTCTTAATAGATCTGCTTTTAAGCTTTTGGATACTTTTGTCCGTGGTTTTCTCTGTACTCAGTTGCAGCCATTGCTGTGACTGTGAGTTTCAAGTATTTCTAGGCCTTGGGCGTACAGTTTTGCTAATTTCAAGTATATCTGACAGAAGGATAAATTGTTGTTTTTAGGGACGGAATGTATGTGTGTTGAGGAACAGATTAACATTCACGCAGCTTAAAAAACAAAACAAAAGAAACACTTGTATAAGAATTAACTAATGTGTATAGGTCATCCTTTTAGTCAACTTTTATCACTTCCGGTAAAATGGGCTAGATTACATTTCATATTTATACTGTTAATTTCAGGAGGGTTGAGCTGAATGGGTTTAATTTAAATTGGGTTTGAGTCAAACAGGTTTGGATAAACGGAGTTGAGTTTCATGAGGATTGAGTTAAATGAGGGCTCAATTGTACGGGAGTTGAGTTGAAGGGGGCTGAGTTAAACAGAGATTGAGTTGCACAAGAGTTGAGTTAAAAGGGGTTAACTTACACTGGGATTGATTGAACGAAGATTGAGTTACTTGAGGGCTGAGTTACACGGGGATTGAGTAGAATAAGGTTTGAATTGAATGGTGGCTAAGCTAAAGGGGCTTGAATTATACGTGGTTTGAGTTAAACGGAGCTCCAGTTAAACAGAGGCTAAGTCGCGTGAGGGTTCAGTTAACTGGAGGTTAGTTGCACGAGGATTCAGTAAAATGGGTTCAGTTGCACGGGGTTCAGGTGAGTTGAATGAGGGTTTAGTCGAACGGGAATTCATTTAATGGGGAGCTATATCAAAGGGGTGTTAAGTTAAACAGTGGTTGAGTTGTACGGGACTTCAGTTAAACGGGTGTTGAGTTGCACGAGGGTTCAGTTGCACAGGAACTAGGAACCATGTATAACTTATTAGACTAGACTAATAAAACTAAATTTATTGTTAAGAATATGCTCCTGATATTGAAAGAATGGATTCTTGCATGTTTAAGCAGGATTGATTCTTAGTGTTTTAGTGAGAAAAGAAAATTGTTAGAAAACACGTTTTGTTTTTAGTGAAGTACAAATTACAATCTAGAAATTTGATAGCATCAACACTGTTCTTTTTTTGGATTTTTCGGTTTGGTTTGGACTTGTTTAACATTGGATTTACAACTGATGCGATCATAAATCGTCAATCCCAACTTGGGTGAAAATATAAAAGATTTTGTGAAAAAGTGTTTAAGGTGTTTTGATTCTAAACCTCTATGTTTCAAGTCCTTCTCAGACTTTCTGCGACTATCCTATACTCTGAAAAAATGTTTAAGACTGATCGTTCTTTTCTGCGTCGATCCTATGGCATTAACTACGAAATATGGTTTTTTTTCATCTCTACTCTTTCGTTCTCCAGTCATAAATACTTTTGGGAGGAAACACTGTCCCTACTTTACTGTGTTTTATTTTATGATTGGCTCGAATTATACTGTTTTTGTATTAAGACGCTTATCAGATAGGTTAAAATTAGCAAGCGTGAACCTGAACCACGTGAAATCTCAACAGTTTTGCGTTGTTTTCTTTATATTCCTATAGATTTCTGATAATTCTTGTTTTTTCATTTCCCAGTAAATAAAAAAACGTATAATAGGAGGTAGTTTTATTTTAAATTTCGGAAATTTTAATACCCAAGTGTGGAATCCCTCAAATAATTACAAATTTTAAAGTTTTCAGTTGAGTTTTATCATGGGTGCTCATTTAGTTTTGTGTGCCGTTGAAACTATGGCGTATTCTTCTTTTTTTCCAGATAAATTCAAGACAGTTCATAGCGAAACTGAAGCTGTTTCGTTCAAGAGACCTAGGATAGAACGTACTTTGAAAGAATATTCCAGTTTGCTGAAGGACCTGTGTGAAAATACTCCTGACCTGGAAGTAATCGAAATCATTCCATCCGTGCAGTAAGTGGTGTTCATCTAAACGTATATTTATTGTTAATATAGCTGGTATAAGCTAATTAACACAGTAACCCTAATCAATTAAATTGTAATAAACATGTTTATTGCTCAACACAACAATTTTGAGGAAACGTCTCTCTCTGACAGAAGTTTCTTAAGGTGTACACAGGGTCTCTTTAAAAAGAAATAAGACTGCTCGCATAAAAGTATTAATATATTAGGGCTGAGAACGCTCCACCCAGAATTCTTTGTTGGCCATCTTAAATTGTGTATTCGAGTGGTTTTCAGATAGCTCTTAATAGCCTTATCAGTGATTTGCACTTACCAAAATACCACCCTCTCAGAGAGCTTTTCATCTAACAGTTCGTGGTAACGAACTGTAGTAAGGAGCGACCCGGCTCAATAGAAACCAAAACTCTAAAAAATGGAATTTTGATACCAATAGCTACATCAAAAGAATTGCATTTTAATGCTGATTTTAAATATATAAGTTTCATCAAGTTTAGTCTTACGTATCAAAAGTTAAGAGCCTGAGAAAATTTGCGTTATTTTAGAAAATAGGGGGAAACACCCCCTAAAAGTCAAAGAATATTAACAAAAATTACACCATCAGATTCAGCGTATCAGAGAACCCTACTGTACAATTTTCAAGCTCCTATCTACAAAAATGTGGAATTTTGTATTTTTTATCAGAAGGCAGATCACGGATGCGTGTTTATTTGTTTTTGTTTTTTTTTCAGGGGTGATCGTATCGACCCAGTTGTCCTAGAATGTTGCGAGAGGGGTCATTCTAACGGAAATAAAAAGTTCTAGTGCCCTTTTTAAGTGACCAAAAAAATTGGAGGGTACCTAGGCCCCCTCCCACGCTAATTATTTTCCCAAAGTCGACGGATCAAAACTCTGAGATAGCCATTTTATTCAGCGTAGTCGAAAAACCTTATAACTATGTCTTTGGAGACGACTTACTCCTCCACAGTCCCCGTGGGAGGGGCTACAAGTTACAAACTTTGACCAGTGCTTACATATAGTAATTGTTATTGAGAAGTGTACAGGCGTTTTCAGGAGGATTTTTTGGTTTGGGGAGGGGTTGAGAAGAGGGGGATATACTGGGGAGACTTTTCATCGAGGAATTTTTCATGGGGGAAGAAAATTTTCATGAAGGGAGCGCAGGGTTTACTAGCATTATTTAAAAAAAATAACAATGAACAAATAAATATGAAAAATTTTTTTCAGCTGGAAGTAAGGAGCAGCATTAAAACTTAAAACGAACAGAAATTATTACCCATATGAGGGGCTCACCTCCTCCTAATACCTCGCTCTTTACGCTAAAGTATTTTTAGTAATGTCAACTATTTATTCTACGGTTTTTGTGATTCAGGGGTGATTCTTAATGAATTGGGACAAAATTTAAGATTTAGTGTAAAGAGAGAGGTACTGACGAGGGGGCGAACCCTCTCATATGTGTAATAAAAACATGAGAATAAAAAATTCTTTACGTAAGCTAATTTATAAGTTACTTATATCTTTTACTAATAAAACGATTCGTAAAAAATTAAAAGTTCTAGTTGCCTTTTTAATTAACCAAAAAATTGGAGGGCAACTAGGCTTCCTCCCCTGTTCTTTTTTCTCAAAATCATTCGATCGAAATTATGAGAAAGCCAAAAAAAATGATTTAGCCAAAAAAAAAAAAAAAAATATGCAAATTTCGTTTTAATTATTCCTCTTCGGAGAGCCAAAATCAAAACATGCATTGATTCAAAAACTTTCAGAAATTAAATAAAAAAACAAGTTTTTTCAACTGAAAGTAAGGAGCGACATTAAAACTTAAAACGAACAGAAATTACTTCGTATATGAAAGGGGCTGCTTCCTCATCAACGCCCCGCTCTTTACGCTAAAGTTTTTTACTGTTTTAAAAAGAAGAATTGAGAGAAAGAGTATTACTTTAGCGTAAAGAGCGGGGCGTTGATGAGGAAGCAGCCCCTTTCATATACGAAGTAATTTCTGTTCGTTTTAAGTTTTAATGTCGCTCCTTACTTTCAGTTGAAAAAAACTTGTTTTTTTTATTTAATCTTAGAAAAAAGCCATATATGGATTTCTTCAGCAACGAGACAGATAGTTAAGTTTTGGAGTGTCATGTGATCAATACTTTTCACTGACGTTTTTAGACACATTTCATGCACTTCTCTGTATCAGTCCTAAACACAGTTAATGAAATAACAAACTGAAACGAAATCACAATGGCTAGTAACAGTAGATACAGCATTTTCTAACTCATGGAAAAATATTTCCTTTTTGGATCTAACAATTTTTGTGTTTATTATTATAAGCAGGTATTTTTTATTGCGACGGGCTAGGGAGCCGCAAAAGTTCCAAAGCTTGTTTGGATTTTAGTCCAACTTAAATTCAGAAGTATTATGGCCTACTTATTTGCCTTTTGAAGCTCAACGCTTTTGAAGGCTAGAAACAGTAGATACAGCATTTTCTAACTCATGGAAAAATATTTCCTTTTTGGATCTAACAATTTTTGTATTTATTATTATAAGCAGGTATTTTTTATTGCGACGGGCTAGGGAGCCGCAAAAGTTCCAAAGCTTGTTTGGATTTTAGTCCAACTTAAATTCAGAAGTATTATGGCCTACTTATTTGCCTTTTGGAGCTCAACGCTTCAATACTGTAGACTCTGAATCAAGGAAAAGAAAAAACATCCTTTTTAGCCCCCAGAAAGTAATTAAAAGCAGCTTTTCAAACTGAAATATCACCGCTCCTGCTCCTTTCTCTCTATTAACAAAAAATGGCCGAGCAGGAAAAAAACAGACAAAGCCAAGTGCTGCTCCGACGATACAAAGAAGGTTCATCCCGCCAAAATTTATTGACTCTCGTGCATTTTCTTGAGCAGACGGAGTATAATATCAGACAAATGTTGTTTGAACATTTTATGCTGCAGAGGGTCAACTATGTCACGTTTTTGGCCAGTTTTTACTAACACCAAAATATTGAGAAAATTGTGTTCTGTTTAAAAATACTAAAGAAGGCATTTTGGGTCTTTGTATAGTGGGGAGCTATGCATGAGGAAAGTTGTCTGTTGCGTAATATGCACTAATGTGTATGAATTTGTGTTTACTGGATTTATTGGCGAATAGACACAGATTAAGAATAGTGTGTGTGAAAAGCGTCGAAAAACACCAGAATACTTCGGTGTTTGAGGAAAGCACCAAAATTGCGTGAGATGTTCTTTCGATCATGCTCTTTAATATGGATGATTACGCGAGCGAAATTTTTCCTCGGAACGCCGCTAGGTGTCAAACTCGCTAAAGTACGATTTTGTCAAAATGAGAAGACATGACCGTTCAAATAGGCTATTATGGAGTAATTCGTGGCAGAGGTTCTGAATATGAGCTTAAAAATAACACAAGGTGTACCGTAGTGCCACTAGGCGCCTCAAATCCAACATGGCGGACGAAAATACGAGTTCGTCAAAATGAGAAGACAGGGCTGTTCAAACAGGCTTGTATGGGTTAATCGATGACATAGATTCTAAATATGAACGCAAAAAAAAAACCTAAAGTGACCGTAGTACCGCTAGGTGCCTTAAATTCAAAATGGCGAACGAAAACCCGAGTTTGTTAAAATGAGAAGATATGACCGCTCAAGTAGGCTAGTCCTGGGTAATTGATGACACTAGTATATGAAAGTAAGAGTGGATTAAAGCAATAATATCTGGAATTCCGTCTATTGTTCTGAATAATGATAAGAAAAGAAGCATTTTGATACTAAAGTAACTAAAAAAAATACATCCAATTTGCATGAAAAACCTGATATTCACATCTAGAGGTCAGATCAAGAATTACATTGCCATATTTTGGGGGTCTAAGAAGAAAATACGACCTCAACAAAAACTCAGCTCAGTGCCACTAGAAATGATGTATCACTGTTTGGAGCACTTTACATGGGCTGTATTGCTCGGGGATGTGACATGGACGGCTTCTTCAAACACGAAAACAGTCAGTATCCGCCGGCTTTGACGTCTGATGGCCAGATTCGTGTTGGCAACAAGGCTGAAGTTCCAGATGTTTTAATCAGCTTAACCCCAGCTGCTGAGGTTAATGCTCCAAATGTAACAGTGAAACTGATAGACGGAGCTGCTCTGGCACAAATGTTGAACTCAGGGAATTCTAAATCCTTCGGAAAGTATGCAAAAAACGTATTTTTCCCATGATAGAGTATCAGCTCAGATATGTCGAGAGACTTGACCTCGTATTCGATGTTTACAGATTGGATAGTTCAAAGTCGTCTGTCAGAAGTCAGAGAGGCAAGGGATCACGACTAAAAGTTGTTCCGAATACACAAATCCTATTGAAGTGGACAGAATTCCTGCAATTAGATACAAGCAAAACAGACAAACGTCAAAACGACAAAACAGATAAACGTCCAACGTCAAAACGAGTATATCGCACCACTGGAAACACTTGCATAGGTAACCAGGCATTCGAAGAGTAGAACATCATCCAGTTATGTTCATACGAAGAGACTGATACCCGCCTTTTGCTTCACGCTTGTGACGCAGTCTCACAAGGACTTGCGTCGATTCTCATACAAACGGTAAACACAGACGTGAATTTGATTGACCTCATGTTTTGACCCCATTGGAGTATCCGAACTATTTATTGCGTATAGTCTAGGTACCAACCTAAAGTAGTGTCCCATTCACGAAAAAGTTCGATCGCTCGGGCCGACGAAATCACAGGCACTTTTGTTCTTCCACGCGTTTACAGAATGTCATACCGTTTCTTCTTTTATCCACCACTCAAAGAGGCAGTTCTTTGCAACTTGGCAAAATATGCCAGGACTGACGGAGACTTTTCTTCAACTAACAAACCAGCCTTCCCAAGTGACAGAACTGCAAGTACACGACCTTGAACGCTTTGTCATGAAGACATATGACGTAAAACAAGACTGCGATGCCGTCAGTAAATTTAGGAAAGAAACATTTCTACGTCAAAAGACCAAGAACATGCAGAGATTTTCTCCAGCTAGTGCTTCGCTTTTACAACATATCCCTGGAGCTCTACTACAGTCTGGTCATGCGTGGAGTCGCAGACTGGAATCAACACCCACCCCTTCCCAGTTTTTCTGACTTTGTTTGGGTCAGAGGCACCAATGGAAAGTGCCATCCCAATTGGTTAGGTTCCCTTCCGCCAGCATCAAAAGTCTGTCGCGAGACAGTGCGTTATAGTTGCAAAAAGAGGTGTGATAGAAGGTGTCGCTGCAGGAAATTTGACCTTAACTGTAGCCCACTATGCTGGTGCAAATCTGTGCAAATCTTTTTTGTGTTCCTGATAAAATTATAACTCTTAAATGCTTAAATCCATTCGTTTAGCTTCAGTTGATTCATTTACAATAAATAAAGAGATGAAGAGTTAACAAGTATTTAAATGATTTTGGTTTAGTAAGTTTAAACAAAGGTCATAAATTGGACGCGTCTTAGTCCCATACTTGGACAATTTATACTGTACAGACTTTAATACTATTAAGCGTATGCCGGAACGACAGAACTACATTAAAAACTGTTCAATCAATTTCTCCACTCTAGCCTGTTATATCGTGATCATGAACCTCGTGCGATTCGGAAAACAAATATTTTCTTCCGCCACCTTCGATTTTAGACCCAAGCAGATCAGCGATACAACTAAGGTATGTTTATGTGTATATACGTGCGTTTTCAGTATCTGAATTATCGATTGCTGCTAATCCGCCCATTAGAAATTATTACTTCTTGGTTTAACATAACTTGTATTTTTGACTGCCATCTTGAATCTGACGTGCCTAGCAACACTACGGTACAGCTTAGGTTAGTCTGACGTATATTAAAGAGCATGCTCGAAAGTACATCTCAGTCAATTTTGGTGCTTTCCTCAACCACGGAAGTATTTATGGTGCTTTTCGCCCGACGAGGAACTTAGAATAGTAAATTCAGTGTGTTTGTTAAGTTTGTTTATATTATAATTTATCACTTGAAACTGCCTTTAATTTGAAACTGTGTGTATTTCTGCTGCTTCGATGATATTATGTTATGTCAGATATGCGGTCAGTTTAAAATTGTTCTGGACATAGTGGAGAGATAGTATTCGTCCAGAAGCTTTATAGGTTTGTTATTTTTATTTTCTAGAAGTTTAAGTGGTCTCCATATAAATGTAGTATCAAATAGCATCTTACTGTAAAAGAACCAAAATGCCTTAAGTGAGCCTTTTACATATTGAATCGCCTTTTAAGAATATATTATTTTCCAAAGGTATACTCAGGTGGCAGTGCCTCTCGTCCTTAATCTCGTTATTATGCATTCTTCAATTTGAAATTAAATCAAGTTTTTTGGCATAAAAGTAAAGAGGATAAAAGTGACTCGATTCGAAAAACAAAACAACTTCGGGTATGATGTAAAACGGATTTAAGTCCATGCTGCGCTTTATTCTCTCCTACTGTTTTTTTTTTTAGTAGAAGGGTAGGCACGTCCATAGGTCTACCAACAGCCCTGCCCTCCCGCTGCGTACTTCTTACCAGAAAGGTGGTCGTGTTGCACCTTATTTGAACCAGGATCTCGTGATTGGAGAACCGAAGTGGACAACTGTGACCCCAGTGACTCATTCAACACCCCCTGAGTCTCTTACAGCAAATTTTTGAGTAAAGAGGATGTTTGCCTCATCTTGTTTGAACCAGAATGTTACGGGGTTTATTAATATGTTTAATTAATGGAACTAATGGGCCCAATTCCGGCTTTCTATTATAAATATAGGTATTTGGCACTTTTTATGACCGTAGTGATGAAAAAATTTTCAACTTGCAAAATTTGAGGCACGAAGTGGTCTCATGACCCTTATATCATCCTTCCTCTCCCCGCCAATTTTTTCAATGTGTATCTGATATACAGGCTGAAAATTTTCAATATACATAGCAGAGGCATAAAGATGAATTTTAGCCCTTCGAAAACCCAACGCTCCCACTGCTACTTCTTAGAAGAAAGGAAGGCAAGCCGCAGCTTGTTTGAAGTGGGATTCCGCCAGTATTTTCAGTATGTATTATGTAAGAACCAAAGTTTATCCCCCTCCTCCAGTGTCAACTTTTTAATAGAAAGGTATGCCCCCCGACACCTTGTTTGAGCCGAAATTGCGCAACAACCTTCAATTTGTATGATCGATGGCACAAAGTGGGTCCGTGACCCTTCCAACCGTAGACTTCCCCCTACCAATAATTTCTGAACAGGACAGTTGCTTAATATTATACAGCTGGCTCTTACAGTCCTGGCTCTACTAGGCTTTAAAGTTTGATAAGTTGGTGGTTTCTCAAACTATGAAATTTCAGGCCTGTTAGCGCTTAGGCCGCAGATGTCAGTGGAATACAGTTTTTTTTGCCAAGTCTCCTTGACTGTTGGTCTAACGGATTTTTAGTGAATCCCGGTACTTTTGAGTTTTCGATCAATTTACCAGCAATCTACCATGGAAGTGACCTATCTCGCTCAATCAATCACACGCAGATCTATCAAACATTTTTCAAGTCACAACTTTTTTATGCAATGCTACAATCTATCACCAGTTGCCTCAGGAACTATTGCTGTCTCGCATTTTGACCTTTGACCTTAATCTCTCCCCATGTTACTTATGTATGCCCTTATAATTTTCCTGTATGATTGGAAGTATCAATAGTCCTATAATACCTTCAAGTCCCCATCCTAATACCAATTTTTTGTTGTTTTTTTTTACTCGATTGTCGGCGTACTGTATCTTTTTTGAATTGGAACAAGGCAAGGATTTTACTGTATGACGGGAGGAGCAAGTTTGATCCGGAGCCTCTTCAGTTCCTCCCAATCCCGACTTGGTAGCAGAAAGGTAGGAATGTTGCACCATGTTTGAACTAGAGTCATTTAAAGATTTCCAATCTGCACGATTGGAGCCGTGTATTCGTGGTTCTTCCACGGAACTACAAAGATAATGAAGCTTTAGTTTCTACAGACATTGTTTCTTTTCTTTCCAAGCTTTGATCTAGTCGACAAATTGCTAACCTCTTCAGGATTCTTAAAATTTATGTTTTTCAACATTTTTATTTATTTTTTTTATTATTACTCATAGTAGATGTATTTGGGTAGCTAGCCAAGAATAGTGCACCACAAATTTGGTGTCTTTCCTAAAAGTACTTGGCACTTGGCTTGACTGACCAGTTCTCTGCTAGAACGTACGAGTGAGGTTAGTAGGTAGGCTCTTCGGGAAAGTCTAATTCGGGAGACACCCCCGATCCCCTCTGCATGTAAGCATATGGATGTAATCTGCGCTCAAGATTTTCCTCTAATAGTATGGGCTACTAGCCCTTAGTGGTAAATGAAGTACAAAGGTCAATTTCGGGTGGAGATGGGGGTTTGAATGTTCAAAAAGCAACTACCACGCTATAATTGTCAAAGCAGTTATGTAAACCGTAAATAAATAAATGAAGTCTCTGAATAATTCAGCGCGTTTAATTAAAGCAGTAACTCTCTTTAATAACCCTTCATTTCATATAGGCTTTTTTTATTTTTAAGGAAGGAATGTGCCACCTTGCGACCGTATATTCTCAGGAACTGAGAGTTTTATACAAAGATTTCTCGTAGTTTTAAAGTGACTGTCTGTCTCAGAATTTTGCTTTACTGCATTTTAGTTCTGTTTGAACTAAAATTGTTTTTTATGACACAACTTAATCAAAAATAATAATGGCTGGTCACTTTTTTTTTTATCTAATAAGGACACTGGGACTTGGAATTTCGTTCGAATGAACCCTCGCCGAATTTATCATAGCCACTGGCTTAGCACAGTGACTAAAGAAACGCATCCATGGCCGTCCTTCTAAGCAAAATAAGATTTTTTTTTCTTTTTTTTTTTAACGACTGAATTCTCGTTTCGGGACTGGCACGTTTTAAATTTGTGGTGTAATTTTCCTCAAGATCATACTGCTTACTTGAAAAGTTTTTTTTTTTTAATTACGCACATTTTCTTATACTAATATTTTTGGATGGGTAACTTTAAACTTGATGAATTTTTAGATTTGTAATGATTATGAAAAGTCTATTCTATTGATATATGTAAGTATGTATATGTATTGCTTTCAAAATTCGTGTCTTTTAAGATTTGGTTGTTATTGGCGAGGATTACATACTGGTTTGAGAATAATTTTTAAAGATATTCGCATTTCTTTTTGCAGTTGCTGTAGCATCTGCAGTAATGTAGAGCTCTCATTCGTTTGTCGGGATCTTGCACATCTACGAAATCTTCGTCATTTAACCCTTCAAAACTTGGTTCTGTATGACGCCAGTTTCTTTAGAGAAGTAAGTACCTACAAATAATAGAGTCCTTGGGAGTCTCAGTTGTTAAATTTTAGTTCTTTCCTTGCTTTCTTGTCTAGTTTTTCCTATAGCCCATAACAATTATATTTTCCCAATTAATTCTTGTTTTCAACTTTAATTAAGGTAATACTGTTTGTTGTTGAAGCAGGACATGTTCAATTTCTTCAATTTTTTTATGGAAAGTAAATCACTAGGTGTACCCATTAATTTACACCCAGTAAAGAATAAACCTGCTTGCTAGAATAGAGAGCTCGGGAAGAGAGGAGAATAATAGTAAGATACGTTAAAATTTTGCTCTAATTCCAAAGATAATAACATTTTGTTATGTGAGGGCTAGCTCTATAAGAAGCATTTTGGTATAACTACCCAAGATCCTTCTCTAAGAAGTTTTTACGTATTTTCCATGGGAATCATACTTGGGGTGACATTATGCCAATAAAGCTTTTGGCTAGGTGTCTACAACCAAATAAGTGTTACTTTAGTTTCTGTAATTCCTTCAGAAATTTTAATGAAAAGAGGGGAAAATCTTTGGACACAGGTGTAGCCCTATTAAGGTTATTGTGGATTTTGGTAGAATTGCAGTTGAACAACTTTTACCTGTCTTGGAAAGCTATGGAGCTAGGAGAATGAAACTTTCACGAATAGATATACAGTCCAAATCAAAGTACAGAAACGTAATTTCAGGTTCCTTCCTATATCCTTCCCCCGTCTAGAATACTGACTTTCCATTTAGTTTTAAAAAGGCTGAGCCTGCTTACGAAATTATTTCACACATAGATCTTCAGCTCAAAATACGAATCTCTGAAGGTGTTTTTAATGTAATATATCATCTCCCTCTCTACTTGTGTGGTTTGACAGAATCTGTTAAAACGGTTCTAACTTAAAATAAAGATTCAGATTTGGCTTAGTACCAAGAGAAGCAGACAAGTCATTTCGGAAAGTTTTCTACACAACTTTCTGAGACACCGACAAGTCATTATGCTAGAATTTTGTCGAAATTTTTGTTAAGTAAATCCTTTATAAATTGATTGCTCAAGTAAATTCTTGAAATTCATTATACACATTTTATTAAAGGAAAGTGGAGCAGTAAGTAAAGTAGCTAAGTTTACAATTTAGAAAAATAGCGTTTGATAGATGGCCTACAAAATAATTTGTACCAACCACACTATTATCATGATGCTACTTCAGTATAGCAGTAATACTTTTAGTAAGCAATTTAAAAGTAAACTTTGAATCGAAGATTATGTTCCCATACCCTCCAGCCACTGATGCCTTCTAAAGGGATTGGCCAACGAGAATTTTTTTTGGACGCCCCTTTGATGTCTTGGGTTTTGTTATTTGAACATTACAGGTTAATACAAAATGAAAAAAGACCCAATTCTTTAAAATCGACGACATAATGATTATGCGGTCCGAAAAAGAAGAAGAAAAATGGCATTGCTTTTCTTTTTCTATCTTTTGTCCCTGTTTTAACGTCAAATCTTCTTTCAGCACCTTTGATATTCATTTCATTCTTTATATTCTCCAGGGAAAATAAGATTATTTTTTTTTAGTGAATCATCTTAGTGAGATATTTAAAAAAATTACAAATCTTAGAATTAGACTATTATTTTTGCTGCTGGAAAAGAGACTGAAGGGCACTGGTTGAAGTTATTAGGTTCACAAACGACACAAAAGTGTAAAAATTTTCAAATCAAAAAGGATAAATTTGTCCAAATATAATGGATAAAAATAAGTCCAAATATAAAATTAGTTTTACTGTGTCAGCTATACTTTTTGGAATATAGTACTATCATGCACAACTAAGTTTACTTTAAATCAGTTTACATATCAATGACGTAAAACGATATAATTAACAGTTCTTGCATTTTTATCTGGGCAGTGGAGGGAGGAATGACACTAAAATTGGTTAGTTTGAGAATTCTCATCAGGGTGGTTGAGTGGATGTGTCTCAGCGGTCATGTTTTTGATTAGGATAAAGTTTTTATAATTTTTTTTTTATAAAAATGTGTTTTTATTGTGATCTGTTTTAGAATTACAAAAATGAGTAATGATTCAAATAGAAAAAGTTGTGTGAATCATCCCGATGTATTATACTATATATGTATAGAGTACACTTTTCAAGGAAACGGAAACCTATTGCTAACTCTGTAAAGAAAGTGTACCTTGGGTAGTTTAGTGTCGAATTTGGTGACAAGGATAGGACATGGGCAATATATACTGTCTGTAAAACCTTTTGAAACATTTTGGACAGTGGACTACCGGGAAAAGAAAATTCTTAAGTTTTGTGTGCTGATGGTTTAGAGAAAACATTCACACCATATTGATAACTGCCATTTCTGTTTCTTAAATGGTCATGGAGTAAAAAATAAACAACGGTAGTAAGTGTTATTATCCCGATTTATCCTCTGCATGACTACCTGTTGCTCACGATGGGAGGTATCAATGGTGCCTCATGAAGCAATCCTTTTAAAATTCAAGTTAATGAATTCCATTTTGTTTTTTCTTTTATGTTCAAAAACAATATGAATAGTATAAGAAAGCGAAAATCGTGGATGACATTCAGCTAGCGAATGAAAATTCAAAACATGGCATTGACTCTTAATATATCAAACAGGATTTCCCGAAAATAAGGATTAAACGAAAAAGACGTTTTTACCGCTGACTAATAAATAGTTTTTTTTTCTGTCAAAGTCCATGTATTTCACTGTTGCAAATTTTTTAGGTCAGTATGAGCTGTAAGAAGTTTGAGTCCTTAACACTGAAAGGAATCAAAGCAACGTACACCGAGCGGTTTGCTCGTCATTTGCTTCCAGTTCTACCCCAGCTTACTGCATTGAAGCACCTTGTGTAAGTTTTTTTTTGCAGCTAAAGCATCCCGCATATTTTTTATGAATTCCTACCCTAGTCCTTAAAATCTCCGTGTCAAGATTCAAAGTCCTGATAATCATCTAGAGTTGTCATTATTTGGTCGTTGATTTAATATATGACCCTCTGGTATCCTGACTGGAGGGAAAGTAGAAATGTGACATTTCTGGCATTCCAATTCGAAATCAGTAAGCTGTAATTTGTCTTAAAAATTTGTAAACTGTACCATAGAACAAACAATTGGGGCACTAAAATAGGGGACATCCTCCCTTTTATCTCAATAATATTTTTTCTCTTAGGGAAGGCACGGGTCCAGAGCCTTAATTTGGGAGGGGCGGCACTGCAAAGGAAAAAAGTGGGACATCACTCCTCCATCTAGAATTTTGTTTGAAATAAGTAAATTAAGGCCAGTACCGAAAGGTAAGGTTAAACACTTGTTGCCTGTTGCATTTGGTATGTTGTAATATTCTTCATTGCTTTTTGGTGTCGTCACGGCGGGGTAAGTTTGCAACATGAGGTGAATGGATAATCTGAGTGTCTATATACCAATGTGAAAGGCTCCTCTAGAAATGAGACAAAAAGGGTGACTAATTCTCTTTCAAAATACCCTACCCAAGAACGCACCTTGTACTGTTGGCAAAGGTACTGAAAGCCTAGCCAGTTGGCTGGAAAAAAAGAGAAAACTTATCCCAATCAAGTTCTCTCATCAAGGGAGATGTAAAATAAACTCACATAGCCATTGATATAGACTTGGTGGAAGAAATTGATAAGCGAAATTTCTTACTTCCAATTGGTATGAGAAGACACATGTTTTCTAAATCTCTTTGCAGTGGGATGCCAAAAACACCTGGCACAAAGGTAGATGCGACCTTGACCCTTTTAATACAGGTGAAAAGCCAGTATCTTCATCACTACTGTAAGCTTATTCAATGTCGCCACATGAGGCAAAGACATTATATTGCTGGCAGATGAATTAGCATCATTGCCAGGGTACTTTGCATAATCTTGTGCTTAGTCTCCCGTCATTCCTAGCGTTTGACAACTTACTATGGGACATTTGGGTCCTGGGACGTGTGATTATATTGTTCCTGGTTATCAATATAGTGTATCTGTAGTATCTTGGGAACGGCTTGGTAAATCAGGTTAAAACTTTCAAGGATTTTTTTTTGGGGGGGGGGGACCTGGTGGACCTTGAATTTTAACTAGCGGTAGAGGGAGAGAAGGGATAAACATTTTTTTTTTTTATTTGCCAATGAGTTTTGACACTAACTCCTTTGTGGGACTGGAATCTATTTGCGGTTAAGTGGTGACTATATACCCAGATTGATAAAATAGGGCGGGCCTTAGGAACTTTAACCGGAACTCAAATTTTCAGTTCGGGGAGGCTTTATGTCAGTTTCAGACTCTAACATATTTAAAACATTTGGCACAATGAGCCCTTGTTGGCCTAGAATCTATTCCTGTAGAAGTAGCAATGCAGACCGGAGGACACTGCGTTGATCTAGTCTGTCAAAAAAGTGTATATGTATTATTTCAGGGACATCTTGGAAGATCAACTAGAAATTTTCAGGAAGTATTAGTGGGTAAAGGAGCCTAAAATTTTTACTTCCGAGGTAAACGTTGGATCTTGGTAAATAAGGGACTGACATTATTTAGTTGAAGAAGCAATTGAATATATAAACACTGTTTGAACAACCCACCCTTATTATTGTTTCATGCACTTTTACTAACAGGAACTGTCTTTTAAAATAAAGTGCAGTTTACCGAAGGGCAAGTCTAGCAATTTAAAATGTACCGAAGGTAGTTTATTAAAAAAAAGTGACTTACCGTAAATTTAGATTCTAGAAAGTTATGTGATTGGTATTTTCTCGCGTTACAAGTTTGATGTTTTAAGGTCATAAGTGAAAATGTGACGAATTTCCAGCTTTAGTTTGGAATTTAAAGTACGGGTTTCGGTGTTGGGAGCTAGCATCGATGTTACGTGTAGATTTTTATTGTATTGTGCCGTTATATCCTGAGATGTTTTCAATATTAGATTGAGTAACGCCATTTTTTTTGTTGGGACTGTATCGCAGGCTGAATTGATGCAACATTGGGTCTTATCGCAGTGTTTCCAGAAGTCCTCGATATTTAATTACGTCTCGCCCTTTTTGCTGTTGTAAATTGTATCGGTGGTTGAATATCGTGTTGTTTTGATTACTTGTCCGTTTTCAAACACGACAACCCTTGAGAAACCATAGGAATCTTTATGAAATTTAACAGAAATGGCTTCTAAAGACTAATCTGAATTATGGCTAAGGATACTTAGCTGACATCTATCTGAAGCTTTTTGCAGGTGGGACCAAGGATACGCAAAAAATTCATCAGAAGTGATCTGTGCTTTGACAAAGTTATCCAACTTGGAGCGTGTTGCTCTTATATATAATTCAAGAGCCGTATCATCCGAAAAAATTGGTCCAGTCCTAGAGCTGATACAAAACAACCGAAAATTAGAGGGTTTGTTTTGTGTTTTTGGAAAATCATCGGAAAAAGCATGTAAATCTTGCTCAAAGGCAATAAATGAATAGTAAGTACGAACTCAGGTCATTTTTGTCTGTTCAGTCCTTCCTCTTACTTATGCTAATTTCCCATTTATATTTTTGTGTAAAACTAAAAAGACAGCATAGACTTAGTGTAAATTTCACGATAATAAAAGGTTGTGTCACTTCGTGATCTGCAATTGCTATTGTTTCATATTTACTACAGACTAGAAACTTACAAACTCATGTCTACGAATCATGGAAAAGTGCTTGAAAAAGTACTTGAGTACTTAGTTTTACTACATTCGTATGTATCATTTCCTTAAAGTGGACTGTGCTCGTCCTGTGTAAAGTAAGCAATAGAAAAGCAATCATTCCTGATCAAAATATTTTTTATGACGTTCATGAATAACATCACATCCTCTTCTGGCGGACATAGTCTTTTATAACGACCAAATTTATATCTGTTAGAGGGAAGGGCTACCCTAATGAATATCTAGTCCTTTTGTGAGACTTAATGAAAGCCCATGTATTTATTGTACCTCTCTGTATTTTGCATTTATATAATTAAGCAATAGTGACTGTTGAAAACTGTAAAACTATCGCATTGTAAACCTCGCAACAAGTGTATACCAAAATTTAAACCGGTAAAACGAATAATTATGCTCAAATTAATATTCATTATAAGGATATTACGATATGACTAACTTCATTCTAGCCTGTTTAAGAAGGGAATGGTTACGAAATTGAAAAGGTTGGGAAGGGAAATGTACGCTCGGTTTTATCCTCTGCGTTTAACGATGGCTGAGGTTGCACCGCTGACTCCCCCTCCCCCAAGCCAAAGGATTTGCTACATTACGACTCAAATCCTTGTCCTCGTTGTACACAGGATTACAACTCCAGTGAGCCATTCACTCCACTAGGGTTGGACCTCCTGCAGTTCGAAACGATGATCTAGAATAGCTATCTGTGATATTTAAAGCGATTTCGCCAAGTGGCCCACGAAAGTCTTAGATGATCTAGGTTGGCCATTGTAGAAAAGGTTAATCCTACTAAATTTTAATATGTTTAATAATAATTGCTCTATGACTAAAATGATGCCAATGACGTAGCATATACATTAAAAAGAATAAGAAGAAAGAACTTTCTAAATGAAGACGAAAATGAGAAATTGAAGTGAACTTCCATGTTACACCCCGTTGACGCAATTCTATTAAAATCGGATAATGAATTTGTTGTATTTTATGGATGCGAATAGAAAAAGCTCCATTTTCGGATGCAGAATTAAAAAAAACTCAATATTATTGTTTAACGTTATGTGAGTGCCATATTAAAATGAATTTGTTTTTTCTTTAATTTTTAAGAAATTTTATTATAAACCTGAAAATAGATCCTATCTTGTCCTCAGTTGGAAACCCTTTTTTGGTCTACAAAAACCTTTTTCTTTTTATTTGGTTTTAGTCTGTTTTTTTTTTTTCTTTTTGTAATTATTCTGTCTTTGGTATCTTGCAATGATTTCAAATTAATCTTGAACTTTCATTGTTTTTCAGTCGGAAGAGATCTGGTCGCTGGAATCTGTTTTCATTAATACAAAATAAATATTTGCATAATGACTGTGGTGGAGAATACTTAGATCTCATGCCCTTCTATTTGTACCAAGACTGGATTGTCCAACCTTCGAAAGTGGTCTTACAGCCTGATGTAATGAAAGTTTGAATGTTCGACATTCTACAACATGATTTTGTTTTATTTTTTAAATAGGGTATTTTCTATGTATTTATTATGTTTCTTATGTAGGCTTATTTCAAGTGCTATTGATACGAAAGGAAGTGTGGTCCTAATGAAGTAAGCAGAGAGAAGCCCAAATTATGTCATGGGCAGCGCTGTTATAGCTTCAATATATAATTTTTTTTTCTCCTGGCCATTTCGTAAGGAAGGAGTGGTCCTAGAACCTTCGGAGTGGGCTCATTTGATTGGAAACTGAAATTTTTCAATTATTCTTTTTTTAAGAGTCAAAAACGATTAGAGGGCAACCAGCCACCTCCCACGCCTTTTTGAGTTACCCTCCTCCTCTTCGATCCCAAAAGACATCCGAGAGAAATGTTGAAATAGCCATTTCGTTTCAAATAGTTTCAATGCCCTTTATTTACATACAGGTCTTATTATTGGGAAGGGGGAAAGCTTGATTTTGGGTGTCCCAAAAGGCCGAAGGAAATTTAAGGGAGTGTTTTAATGGGTTGTTGAACCAAATCATTAGATGCTGCATCAAGGTTGTCAAAATGGCATATTTGCAATACCTCAAAAAAGGATAAGGATTTTAGGTTCAAACTTTCAGGCCGCGTTGAGGGGGATTTAACTAAACCAAAAGACACTATGCAGAGGCAGATTATTAAAAGGGTGTATCTGCAATACCTCAGCAATGGCTAAAGGTTCAACGTTAAAACTTTCACACCATGTGCATCCTGGTTGCCAAAAGGGCGTTTCTGCAATATCTCAGGAGCTGCTTTGGTTATTAAATTGAAAATTTCTAGTTATGTTGACGGGGATGTTAATGAAAAGATGCTATACTCAGATCGTCATAAGAGTTTATCTGCTATAGTACAGGAACAGTTGAGGGTGTTATGCTGAAACTTCCAGGGCTTATTGTTGGGGATGATACTCTAAATCGAAAGGTTCTATGTGGATTCAGGTTCTCAAGGGGAGGTATCTTCAATGCCTCAGGAATTGCTAAGGATATTAAGTTAAAACTTTCAGGGTAGGTTGGTGAGGCTGTTGGACTAAGTGAAATGGCACTATATGCATCCACGTTGTCAAAAAGGCGTATCTAAAACATCACAGGAATAGCTAAGGGTGTTAAGTTGAAAATTTTAGAGAATGTTGAAAGGGACATTGAATTAAATCAAAAGACACTACGTACATCTCGGTCGTCTAATGGGCGAACGTTCAATATGTCAGAAATGACTAATGGCATCAAGTCGAAACTTTCAAGGACTGTTGGGGAGAATGTTGACCCAAATCTAAAAACATTATCCATATCCACGTTAAAGGAATGGCGTATCTGCAATGTCCCAAGAACGGCAAAGAACATGAAGTTGAAACTATCAGGGAATGTTTGGGGGTTGTTGAACCCAGTCAAAAGACATTATTTGCATCCAGGTTGTCAAAGGGGTGTATTTGCAATATTTCATAAACGGTTAATGGTATTAAGTTTGAAAATTCAAGGTTTAGTTGGAAGGAAGAGGGGTGGGGGGGGGGGGCAAAAGGAATAAAAACACTATGTGCGTCTAGGTTCAAAGGGGTGCATCGTAGGAGCGTCTAAGGGTATTAAATTGAAAATATCAAAGAATGTTGAGAAGTGTATTGAAATAAATCATAAGACACCAAGTGCGTCTAGGCTGCCAAAATAGAATATCTGCAATATCTCTGGAACGGCTTACAGTATTATGTTGAAACTTTCAGGGGATGTTGAATTGGAACAAAGAAACAACGTTCATCCAGGTTGTCAAAAGGGCGTATATACAGTATTTCGGGAACGGCAACTGAAATTAAGTTGAAACTACCACAGGTGTAGAATTACATTAAGACACTGTGAATACAGGTTGTTAAAAGGGCGTATCTGCAATATCTGAGAAACAGCCCAAGGTAATAAGTTGAAAATTTTATTGAGTGTTGAAGAGGATGGTGGACTAATCAAAAGGTAACTATGTGTATCCAGGTTTTGAAAAGGGCCTGTCTGCAGTACCTTAAGTACGGATAGGGGCATGAATAAACAGCTTACGACTGAAACTTTGAGGGAATATTGGATCAAGTAGATTTTAAGTTTTGACTAGGGAGGGGGGGGGGAAGATGAAGGGAATTTTCTCAAGAACATCAAATTTTGAAATAAAAGTGGTATATTTTTTAAATATATATTCTTTGTGTGTTGAAATAAATCTTCGTTTTTATGTTGATCAGCTTAAAATTTTAGGCCATGACGGCACCTGAGCTAAAGTTTCTGAACCAAGGGTATCTCAACTGAAATCAAATTTGGTTGAATTAATTCCACTTCCTAGCTGTATTTTTACTTTCTAAACAATAATTTTCTAACTCATTTTAATAAATGCGCTCAAACTGCCCATGTTTAAGAAAATGATTAATTAAAACAAAATATAACACAAGAGATTCTTATAATGAAATGGTCGATAAGTATTAGTCTATAATCAAGGTTTTCACATAATGGGGGGTCAGGATGGCTTCAGACTTATAGAAGACAAAATTCTATCCAGCTTTTCAACCTATTTATTCGAATAAAACACCCCTTGCACATCCATCTAAAATACTATAGTAGAATTAAAATTTATTGCAAAATTTTGTCCAAAATATAAACAGCATGCCAAAATTGTTATTTCTGAGTAGAAAAACCGAAAAAACTTGCACAAATTCTCCTTGTACTAACTAATACATAAAATTATGTCAATTAAAAACGAACAGAATATAGCTTAAAAAAACTATAAAACAAGTTTTTCAACGAAAAGTAATGGGCTAAATGAAACCAAAAACAAACAGAAATGAAGTCAAAAGGTAATTCAAACTTAGAGCGAACAGGAATTAGAAAAAAAATAATAATTACTTTTACTTCAATTTATTATTCTCTTTAAAAATAGTATTTATCACACAAATAGTAGTTACAGCTATTTAATATAGCGATGTGAAGACCTTGGTGTGAAGACCACTTAGTCTAAAAAAGGATAAAACTAATTGGACTGGTTTGACTGGATTTTATTCAATCTAGGTCGCATTGCAAAGTGAAATAGCTAACCGGTTTTTGGCTCGCCCGGAGATTTACTGTTTACCTTTGCTTGGTTACATGCTGCATTAAATCAATAAGGAAGTGGCTTTATTGCAATCATTATGGCAGTATCACAAAAGAACTTTGATGAAGCAGTGAAGATTTTAACGGAAAAACTTGATGCTGTAATCCGTTCTCAAAAAGACATCAACAAGTCCATTCAGTCCCTTACGGGGGAATTAGCTACGCTAAAAAAGGATGCCTCCGATCGAGATATAAAAATTGGGCAACTGGAAAAGGAGTTGGAGGATCAAAAATTAAGGTGTGATCAACTGGAGAATCAGGTACTGGAAAGTGATGTCAAGGATCGCAAATTGAATTTGTTAATTCATGGCATGCCTACTGAGCGGCCGTCTCAAACAGTTGAATAAAATGTGAAAAATTCTTTATCTGTTACAATGGAGATAAGCAACCCCATTCAGCTTACGAAGTGCTACCGCATGCTCGGTGGTTCCAATGCTCCGTCTCGTCTGTCAGGCCACGTTAACGTTACTAATCGAAGGCCTCGTCCGGCACCTGTATTTATTTCGGTTGTAAACGAACAAAACATTCAGAGGATTCTCAACTCAGTTCGTAAATTGAAGGGGAGCGGCATTCGCGTGTGCACGGATCTTCCCCCCAAGCTAAACGCTACTCGAAATGAACTTCTTGCGAAAGCAAAGGATTTACGTGAATCAGTTTCCGCAAAGTTTACGCGTGTTAAACAGAAGGGCTCGAAGCTTTGGCTTGAATCCAAATCCACGGCCTCGTCACCCCGGGAAAGAGTGATGGGCTAGTTTTTTGCTGTCCCTTTGTGATTATTATTAGTATTGTGATAGAAATTTTGATTGATTTTCTTGCCACTTCTGTCACAGTGTTGTGTACATGTTGGGTTCTACAACCTCGTTTTTTGCGTATAATCTTTTTTTTTAGTTTTCTAGTGTTAGTAGGTGTAGTGAAAAAAATCAGGTTTCGAGGTCTTGTTTGTTCTCTGCCACTTTTTTACCCGATTTGCCTGATTAGTGGTGCGATGCCATTTCCATTCTTCCGTCGTGCCTGCCTGGGACATAAAGTAAAGATGAAATTTATATAGCCTCGGTGATCAGCTTGATCTAAAAAATATTTATTATGATTTTTCCCCTTTTGCTAAAGGTGTTTATGATGATCATTTAGCTAGCCTTCCTGCTACTGATTTTTTATTTGAAGGGGATTTAGGAACACCTGTAATTGATAGGAACTTAAGATCAGCACTTTTTAACTGCAGAGGTTTGGCTAGTAGCCACGAGTTTGTTTCGCAGTTACTTTGTAACCACAGGGTAAGTATCTTAGGCCTATGCGAAACGTTTTTAAGTAATGAAAATGCAGAATTCATGAATTGTGATGGATTTAAATTTATATCTAATAATAGGGAAAATAGACAGGGAGGCGGAGTTGGACTTTTTGTTCGGGATGATATTCCATTTGTTGTGAAGAAGCAACTACCTGAGCATAGCCAAGAGATGACTTTTGAGAGCCTTTGCATTGAGTGTGTGATTGATAATAGGAAACTTCTTGTTTGTGTTGTTTATCGATCACCATCGGCTTCGTTACAAGAGTTTTTGTGAATTTATGAATGCTTCATTGAAGATGTGACTAATTTGAATTCTGAGCAAGTTCTGGTAATGGGTAATTTTAATATTAATTTATTGTTAGTTCAGACAAATAGACCGGGAATTTCTAATCATTTGCATGAAAAATCGCTTGAGTTTCTGTGCATGAACCTATCAAAATCACTTTTACCATCATGCAGGTCTGCGACCCGGGTTACGGAAGATACGGCTACTCTCATTGATAATATTTTTTCTACTATCCCCGTTACTCTTTCGCATATTATATTTACAGATGTTTCTGACCATTGTGTGGTAGTTGCCGATGTTGGAATTAATCACATACCAAAATTTTCGGAATTTAAACAAACTCGAAAAATTGATAAAGAAGGAATGGATAAATTGAGGAACCTTTTGTATTTAAATGAATGGACTGAAATTCTAGAATGTGAATGCCCTGAGATTTCTACGGCTCTGTTTTTAAAATATTTCCGTGAGTGCTTGGATGAAGCATATCCATTGAGGCGCATTAAAATAAAAAATAGGGACCAATGGGTTGGTCTCTGGGGTTCGCCCATGAGGCCTCCAGATGTCTTATGACTCACTTGGTTTTAAGCTGTAAATTTAATTGTCTCAAAATGGTGCGCGGAGGATGGAAGTGGTATCGTACGGCACGGGATTTGTTTTTTATTTATTTCTGCCAAGATTGGTTAAGAGAATTATTTATTTTTAATTTTTGTGCATATTTAGTGTTGCTTAAAGGTAGCTCAATTGCATTCGAGCTATACTGTCAGCCTTGAGTTACCTAATATTTGGTATATATTGGTTATAATAAAAGAACCTTGAATAAAAGAGAAAACTAAAACGAGCAGAAATAAAATCATGTAATAATTTAAGCTTAAATGATATAAACTGAAACAAAAACAAAAAGGAACTAAAATAAATGGGCACATCAAAGATAAAATCCTAACGAACTAAATCCTAAACGAACACGAACTATGGGTGATTCTTAAAACGAACATAAATCAAATAAATAATTTAGTCAGAGTTAAAAGGAACGGAAATTATCAAAACAGGATGCTACCGCCCTCCAAAGATCTCTGAAGACCAGAGCCTGATTTGGTATTTAGTGAAAACGATTTGTACTTTGAGCAGTTTATTTTTTATTCGTCATAAGATAAGGCTAATCAATCACAAGGCCAGTGAAACTTTGAATATAAGATATATTGTAAATAAGTAACCCTCGTCCACCTCTATTTCTTTCTTTTTCCAACCTTATATAACACTGATTGTCGTTAGCGCTCTACAGTCCGTATTTTGAACTGCGTGGGTTTATTTGTTAGGGGATTTAAACACAAAAATCGAAAGTCTCAGTAATAACTAAGATTGAGGGAAATACGTTTTTCTTATTATATTTAGATTTTTCACTATAAATTATATTTACTATTATAAGGGGCACTTTTTTTTTGTAAAAACTTTTCCCAAAATAATAAAATTTAGTACGAAACATTAGAAGCTATGGAATAACATGGACAAATCTTGGAAGAATTATTTTCTGCTATTAGAGCCCTCGGAATGGCTTCTTCAAAACCCATGAGACAAGGAAGTTTAAGCCCGCTTTATATATACAAGTATCGGAAAGACTTAAAAATTTCTTTGAAAAAAATTTCTCTAGGTAAATATATTGTAAATAAGTAACCCTCGTCCACCTCTATTTCGTTCTTTTTCCAACCTTATATAACACTGATTGTCGTTAGCGCTCTACAGTCCGTATTTTGAACTGCGTGGGTTTATTTGTTAGGGGATTTAAACACAAAAATCGAAAGTCTCAGTAATAACTAAGATTGAGGGAAATAAAAACGTTTTTCTTATTATATTTAGATTTTTCACTATAAATTATATTTACTATTATAAGGGGCACTTTTTTTTGTAAAAACTTTTCCCAAAATAATAAAATTTAGTACGAAACATTAGAAGCTATGGAATAACATGGACAAATCTTGGAAGAATTATTTTCTGCTATTAGAGCCCTCGGAATGGCTTCTTCAAAATCCATGAGACAAGGAAGTTTAAGCCCGCTTTATATATACAAGTATCGGAAAGACTTAAAAATTTCTTTGAAGGATTCGTTAGAAATTTCCATTTCTTTGTATTAGACTTGGAAGTTACATCCTAAGAATCCTTAAAATATTCATATTCAGTACGCTATATGGGTGGTTTTGAAAGAACTCAAAAAGACCATGAAAGAATCCATCAAAAACTTGTGCTTCCTTCTATTGGATGTTTTGGGGTCTTTTTTGAAAAATACTCAATTTCGGTATGCTACATACGCAATTATGTTTGTATGCTATAAACAGGCCGCCTTGGCTGAGTGGTTGGCGCGCTGGCGTGGGAATTCTATGTCCAAGGGCACGGGTTCAATCCCAGTTGTGACCAGTTATTTAGTTTGGGATGGGGTCAGTGGTGTGACTCTGTAAGCTCAGCCAGAGTCGACCCAGCTATAAATGGGTATCTGGAGAAATCTGGGGAAAATAAGCAGGAAGGGTGTGCGAAAGCACAGGATGGTTGGCCCCCAACCCCCCATTGCACTTCCTGGCTGAAGGGCCATGAAACGGAGATCAGCACAGCCGATTTGGACCTTAAGGGTCTAGTGCCGTCTTACTTACTTACTTACATACGCAATTTTGTTATAGCATTTGAAATTTTCGTAGAATTCATAAATAGCTTGAGTTTCTTGCTATTGGGGCTGGGAATTACGCTGTTTTTCACAACACCCTTGGAAACTACATTCTTGCAAAAATGACCGAAAATCCACATTTCACAACTTTAAGTTGCCTACTGTAATTATTCCAGCAGATTAGTATAACTGTAAGCAGAGGCGTGACGTATGGGGGGAGGGGACTCCCCCAAAGTTTTCATACACTTGGTAAAAATTAACCTGTAGAATCGCGCGAAGCGTCTCGATTTTTACGACAACATTCCTTTCGGTTAAATAAAGAGCACGACAATAATAGAGATATAGACCAAAATCTCGACCGTGGTCGGTAAGGGCAGTGGTTTTACTGACTCATGCCGTGATTCTATGGACGATGCCAATATTTTTTATTTGATTAAAGAACATAAAATAGGACATTACATCTACCAAAGTCTCGATCTCAGTTTGTAAAATGCACTGGTTCTAATGATTCGGGCAGTGGCTTTACGGTGGCTGCCAAAATTTTCCATTCGGTTGAATATAGAACATAAAAATACAGACATGACATCTAGCGAAATATCGGTCGGTAAATGCAGCGGGTATACCGACTGGTGAGTGATTTTGCGGATTATGCCATAATTTTCTATTTGGTGAAATAAAGAACATGAAAATACTGACATGAAATCTTCCGAAATTCTGGTCTCGATCGGTAAATACAGCGGTTCTACTACGGCTTGTATGATTTCGCAAGCGGCTGAAAAAAAGTTACTGTAGAATGGTTTGATCGCGAATTCTTCTCATTGAGAAGGAGAGAATGGATCATTGCCGTTAGCCTCCACTTATCCATTTTACTGCGGCAACTGGTGTTCACCGATGAATCATTGAATAATTATTAATAACAAGTCATACAGAAATGACGATTTTCATGTATAGAGCAGTTTATATTAAGTTGCTTAAACAGCAAAAACTGGCAATTGCAAAAATATTTGCTTATATTTTGACAAGGGAGAAATGGTAGCAGCAACAGCCGCAAGCACTCGCAGTCGCTGATGCAAGCAGTCACACAAGTAGTCACAGCTGCAAGTGGTTACAGTCACAAGTACAAGTAATTGTAAGTGGTTACGGTCGCAAGTAGCTTTAGTCGCAGTCACAAGTGGTTGTAGTAGTTCCCATCGGAGTTACACGTGGTTACAGTTGCAAGAAGTCACAGTTGCAGATGCAAGTAGCAGTGGCCATCAAAAGTGGTCGCAATCGCTGTCGCAAGTGGTCGCAGTCGCAAATAGTCGCTGTAGCAGTCGCAGTTACAAATTTTACTCGAGTAATTTTATTATCCTCTTTCACATACAAACAACGGTTAGGTTGCCACAAAAAAAGCTGGTAAAATAAGGGCATCTTATAGTCACAAGTAGTCGCAGTTGAAATTACAAGTATTCACTTTTTTCCTATGACCTTCCAGGGAGTAATTACCCTTCAGGAAGGCTGAGTTTACTCCAACTCATTTTGGTAATGAGATTTCATTTTGGGCCTCAGAATCCCAAACACAAGCATGCACGTCTATCAGATTACTGAAACAAAAAATAAAAATTGCACGAGGCGAAATATGAACATATATTTAACGTCATCTAATAATAAACCTAGTGCTATCTATCAGGCCATAATAAATTCGACATATACTCTTTCTTGGACTGTAGTTGACTTAGTTCCATTGAATACCATAAATAATAGGGAATCACAATAACACGGTATCCTAACATTTCCAATTCTCTGACTTTTAAATGATATTGTCCCTTCATATTCTTGCTGTTGACAGGAAAGAACTTTTCTTCAGCAGCCAGTAAAGCCAGTTTTTCGTAGTTTTTTTGCAATTGGTATTTTTGATTAAACATATCATAAGAACCCGTTGACAAAGGCTGGCCCCGATTTGTTAGACGTAATTCAAAATCTAAAAGAAAACGCATTTTATTTTAAGACAGCAGCTCCCCTACTTCAACCAGGTTAAAACATTAAAACAGTTGCTTTACGTGAAACGAAGCTACTTAACGATTATAAAACTGGTACTCCAAATTCAATATGATCTCCCAAAGTTGTCAACTAGTACTTTAATTTTACTGGTAGAGCTCAAATCAGGTTCTTCCATAAGATGGAAAACAGCCAAATGATCGCCCTTTTAGCGCTATATTTCACTTTTCTGCTTCTACCTAGTTGTATTAATTTGTTTGCAAGTTGGTTGCTAGTTTTGGTGCTCAGGAAAAATCAACAAAGTAATGTATATAATAGGATAGTAGATACTACGGTCACCAATGAGATCTTTACTTGAAAAAAACGTTTTACAATTTTTGTTTGCGATTTGTTGTGGTTCTCGCTTGTTTTCTAAACGCATATTTCGTTGTGCATCATTTTCATTTCTCTGGGAAAAAAATGATCCAAGCATTCAATTTTACTGAGAAAACATAGTGAGTCATGTTTGTAAAAGATAACCGGGAACGCACATTCATTAATGTACTTACTCTAGCCCCTTCCCAAAGAGGCATAAAAATGAAACATTTATATCTGATACAATCGAAACTATAATGTAAAAAACAGGGAATTTTTAAAAAAAGAAAGTCAAATAAAAAAATTTTAACAAAAAATTAAAGTCCGAATATTTCGGCTTTATCCGGAAGCCTTTATTAAGGAAAAAAATAGGCTAAACAAAACAAATAAATACACGCAATTAGTCCCATGCAAGTTTGAACTTAAATAATAAAGATCAAGATGATATAATCTTTGAAAAAGTCAACGAGCTTTTGCCAAATTAGCAATGCAAAAGTTTATTTCAATGTTTTATTTCGGCTATTTTTTTTCCCCGTTGATGTATCTTCCAGACGCGAAGCCAAAATATCCGGATTTTTATTGTCATTTTGTATTACTGTTTCTTTTTATTTTTCACAGCCTTATTGAAAAATTTCACTCGTTCCTAAAACATCGTTATTTCAATTGTAAATGCAAATGCAGTGTAATCTAAGAAATTTTGCATCTGATCATCCGTGGTTGCTCTAACCGAGGAAAACTTTAGGACCAAATTTCTCAGAAGTTCCAACTCTCAGAATAATCATGCCAATTTGTCAGAAGTAGGAGGACACAATTACCTCTCTCCCCCTCAATATTGAAAATAACCTTTTTGCATCTTTATTCTTTAATCGCAAAAAACTCAAAAAAGCCCTTATCCTAGATTTTGGAAATACCTTTTCTACCTTATAAATCGAAAAAGTTCTCCCCCCCCCAAAAAAAACAACAACTGTGAATTGGTGTCACTTCTAGGAACGAAAATAAAGAAAAACCTTCAAACCAAAGGAATTTAATTTACTTGATCTCCAACAGTGCCGGAAATAATAAGCTGCTGTCCCGAAATTAGCAAAGTACTCTCCCGATTTTAGATCCCGAAGAGCACCAACCCGGGTACCAAGACCCGATTTTAGTTAACCGCAAAATATTTTATATTTGACACGAAAATTAATAGATTTGGAGAAGAAAAACAGTCACGCGACGATGAGCAAAGTAAAATCTTTTGCTGAAATCTTAGAAACTAAGAATAGACTAAAATTGAAATTAAGAATCTTCCAGAACGTAAAAATGTTCTGAAATCGTATGTATTCTTGGTAAAAATAATACCATATTTTGTCTTATTTGTAAATTGAGCTCAGGCACAGAGACAAGAGAACGTACTGGATCTGGTTAAACTGTATCAGTCAGGTTAAGGCTAGCAATATCCACTACAACAGATTGTTGATAAAACAACGTCACAAGAAAAGACCTATAAAGACGGCCAGGGAGGCACAGAGAACGAAAGAGAGCGAGAGAGAGAGAGAGAGAGAGAGAGAGAGAGAGAGAGAGAGAGAGAGAGAGAGAGAGAGAGAGAGAGAGAGAGAGATTGAAGTATTTTAGGTGCTTATAGAACATATTCGTTGTTTATAGCCGGTTCAGATGCTAAAAAAATAAGGATTTTATATATAAAAAAGAAGAAATTACCAATTCTGTGATAATACGGAGACACGGAAGAGCTCTTGATAAAATGACTTCCTCCAAGGAGCTGAATTAAACAGAAGTATATTTCCCGATTTAACACCGAAGAATTACATCCATGCTCATCTGAAAGGATAAAAAACAAACGAGCGAAAGTAAAAAGGGAAGAAATAAATGATAAAGACAAACATTGGATAAAAGCATAAAATTCAGTAGTTCAGATCTACTTGCACTTTGGTCAAAATTCTTTTTCACTGTGCATCTACTCTTTTAGCCTCTACAATCAGTGTTCCTAACTAACGCCAGTTGTTTTCCAAGGCTTCTTTCTGCATTAATAATTGATAGAATAAAACAACAACCGATGTTGAGGGACAAATTAATGCAGCCCAAGACCCTATTAGCACGAATCGATGACAGTTTAATATATTTCCTCACCCCAGGCCAGTTTTCATGCTGTACCCAGAAAGCGTATGTATCCCTTAAAAATCACTCAATACCAATAATGGCCAGCATCCCTCTTCCAGAAGAGAAACAAAACTTTCTTGAAGCATCCAAGGCTGCAATCTAAGTAGAAGCAATTACAAAATATTTGGGCAACTCTTAATTAGTCTTTGCCTCATTTATTTCTTCTTGGTTTGAACATTAGGGGTTTCTTTGATACGCTTCTACATGATCAAAATGCTATCCAGTGAAACTTTCGGCACTCAATTCACTGTTGGGGTCAAGGGACAGAAGGGACACGTGGTCCGAGCATCAGAAAAAGGAGTAAGATTAGCAACTAAATCATTACAATAAAAAATTATTTGATTACGATTAGCGATGGAAGGATACCAAGATGTTTTTCGATTCAGATAGCAGTTCTATTCGATAGTCCTAATGTTCCTACTCATAGAACTTAAATATAGGCTACATAACAGATAGACTTGTTTTTTAGTCAAAGAACAATTTGGCAAGATCTGGCTAAGCCAAAAAACATTAACAAAAGAGAAACATCTGTATTAACTGAAACAGGCGATGAAAAATAGCTAGTACCTCATACGTTGTAGCCTTAATAAGACGGACTAACTCGTTCTTTCGCAATCAGTTTCCAAGAATAATGAGAAATTGAAAGAATTACCAATTTCCGGAAAGCAGTTCATACAAAACCAAGTGTCTGACACTGGCATAATGCATGGTCCAGAATTTTTCTACCCTGCCCAAACCTTGGACAAGAGTATTCTAGAATCGGGGCCATATCTTGTCTCTGACAAATCTTATCGAAATCAAGTTTGCCCAGACCTGAATCCACGTTTTCTAAGCATCAGAAACTAAGTTTAGTTTAAAGCAAAGCTCTAGAAAAGATATCTGTTTTACTTTGGCATAGCATTTGATATTCAGGATTGTCAATATCACTGTGCAATAACTGAATAACTGAATTTAAAATTTTTGTTTCTTCCTTTTTACTGCACTGATTTTATTATTTTGAATATATTTTATGTATTTTACTTTATGTCTTCAAAGATGTTCTTCTCTGACACCACTTTTTAATTAGAGCATAAAAAATTGAGTTCAGACATACCTCCCATATACCTTAGTAAATAGTTTTTGTGCTAATGAGCTGAAATTACTTAATTAAAATACGGTGATGATTCAGGCAAACGTACGACAATATTTCGTGAAAATCTTTCTTCTGATACAGAATGAGAGTCCTTCTCAAGGTGCACGGAGACGCATAGAATTTCCAACAAAAATCAAAGGGTTAGTTAGGTTTTTCAAAGCAATAAAAAAACTTACCTTGCTTAGTATGTAAAATTGACTGACAATACTGTTCATGGAACCAGGGGACTTTCGCTTCAGGAGAGCCAAGGCACACCGCCCTATTAAGCAACATCAGAGACCTTCTAACGTTGGCCGGATACTTAAAAAAGAGGGATACAAATTAAATTTTAGTTTAAATTCCAAAATAAAAACTTAATAAACTAAATGAAATAAAATAAAACACTTGATTAATCATAAGCTGGCCTAAAACAGTTTATCCTATTACATAGCTCTAATATGGTTCCCCCAAAACTCAGTCTGAAAATTTCAAACCAGCTAAACTTAAACTGGAAAAATTTCAACCGACAAGACTCAGCCAAATTCAACCTATTAAAGATCAATTACAAAAAAAAAAAAAAAAAACCGGCAGAACTAAGCCCAAATAAAATTCAACTAACGTAAAATTTAATCTGGCAAAAGTCACCGAAAGAAAAACTAAACCTAAGCGAAATTCAGTCCAAAAAAAATCAGCCTGGTAAATTCTATGGACAAAACGTAATTGAAACTGGCAAAATTCCGTCCTAGCCAGGAAACTAAATCTACTGAACACAAGAAAATCCATCCCTTCACCCACTGAGATAATCTTAGGAAACCCAATCCTTCCTCCACCAAAAAAAAAAAAAAAAAAAAAGGCTAAACGACCTGAACAGTTTCAGCCTAAAAAGACGTGAATTTGTGTTTTTTCCCAAATAGGTTAAGTTTTACGAGATCAAATTTGCGTGTATTGAATTTTTCCAGGTTGAATTTTGCAGACTGACTTTTGCGTTGGTTGAATTTCGCGTGCACCCTTTACTATATTTGCTAAAAAAAAATCTAGTGGTGGAACAGCATTGAAAGGTACACGGCCTTTTGTTTTTCAAGCGTAATAATTGTAAATGCTTGAGTGATTCCTGTTCAAACGAGGCACGACATAACTGCTTATTTCCTTAATAATTTAGGGGGGATTATTTGAAGTTAATTGTTTGATAATACAAGTCATTTTTATCATTTTTGTTATTAAATGAACGGTTCGTATCATAACCACACTATGTACCATCCCTTTTCCCTTTACGTATTCCTTCTTTTTTTCAGCTGAAAATTGAAAAATACTTCAAACTTTAGATAGGATTTTCTATATAAAATGCTGAATATTTTGAATCTTGAAAGAATTATCTTGAATCTTTGCTTTACAAAATTCCTGGAAACTATCTAATTTTGCCATAAAGCCTTAATGGTTTCATTTAAAGCCTTAGATTAATATAAATTATTATAAAAGCCATTAATAGCTGCAAGTGAGCTGAAAAACTTCCGAGTGTTCCGAGATTTTGCTACGGACACTCTTTACGGATGCTCTTTACGGAGCAGATTTCTAGATTTGCAGTTTCTTTCAGATTAAATTCATTGAGCCCGAGAAAAAATAAAATATTTAAAGTTATTATTTGTGCGACAACTTTAGAACAAAATAAAAAAAAATAATAACAATAATTACCGAGAGACTTTCAGAATCAATCTCAGCATCTAAGTAGTCTAAGAAGGAAGCACTAAAGATTTTCTTGACCAGCTCCAAAGGCAAATATTGAAGGAAATTCAAGGCTAAAGCTCCCTGGAGTATGGTCAATCCCTGAACTTCACCAGTACCCCTACAAAGAAAATAAACCTGGTTAATCTTAAACCAAGGTAAAGCTCAAGTAAATTACGATTAAATATAGAGGAGGTCTTTAGAATTTCAAGGGCAGTCAACATTATTTCTTTACACATAAGAGTTGCAGACTGGTATGAGCTTTAGGCCAGAGGGGGGAGGGGGGGTGGTCAAAGAATTTTTTCAAGGGGAAGGGTTCACAAAACGAAACGTCGAAATTTTTAGCTGTTTTTTCCATATTTTTCCAGAGTAAGATGGTGCTACATACCATGTTGGGGACGGGGTTTTGTTAGGATGTACAAATAAAAAAAAAACTGTCTTTCTATGCAATAAATGAAATCAGTAACAACGATTAATGAAACAGCTTCAAGTAAATTTTGGCTTTCCCAATTGCTAAATATATAACTGGAATCATAGTAACCTAGCCTTTATAGCAGGTTTTAGCAAAAGAAAGAGACGGAAAACATTGAGGAATAGAGAGAAAGATAGATACACTTATATTACTTTCTTCCGCTTAATCAGGCAATCACTGAACTCAGTAAACTAAGAGAGGAGGGGGATGGGCTGGAGAAACAATGGTAACTAGTTGGCTTGGATGTGTTTGCTTGTCATCAAAGACAAAAATAAATCAAAAACAAAGACGATTTATAAATCCTAATATAAATTACGAACAGAATTTTAGAAAACAAAAATATTCTGAAACAACGTACATTTCCTTTTGATTCTCCAAGAAACAAAACAAGAAAATTTCCTAGCAATTTACCTTATTAGTTTATCTGCTGCAAGTTCTGCAAATTCCTTTGACTTTTCTGGTACAAAACCAAAATGATAAAGGTACCGTAGAATTTTCCCGATAGTGGTTATGGCTATATTTTCTTTCTGTTCTATGACATAGTTTACGAAAGCATTGAAAGCTTTATTTAAAGCCCAATTCCTGTGCAGAAAACTGTCCAGAATATCACAGATTACGGCAGAATTCAGAGGCTCGTTGGAATCGTCAAGTTTCCTTAAAAGACGAGAAATATTATGAGACTAATTTAAAGGCAGCTAAATAGTGTAAAATGTAAACGCAAAAGCGCTGGAATTCTGACGGTTACGCAGTCTTCATGATTTTATTTGGCAATACTACCAGTCATTCCGCACTGGCCGAATGCCTTAGTATGGACACCAAACAATACTGAACTGAGCGGTTTTAATGTGTCAGTCCAATTACTGATTACAGGAGATAGCTGAGTTAGAACTAAAGTGCAACGAATCTGTTTTCATTAATGTCTGGTAAATATGGATTCCACAATATAGTTAAGCCAAATGATAGGAAAAAAAAACCAAATTTTCAAAATACACCACCGGTTGAAAGAAAAAAATGGCACAAAAAAATTCGAGCTTCAAAAGTCTAAAAATATTATTTTTCAAGCGTATCTCCCTCCCTATACCCCAAAATTCTCACTGCTCCTAAAAAGACCCTCAGAAGCAATTTAGCTCAGACAAAGCAGTTTAGCTCAGACAATTCCTCTTTGTATCTTGTTGTTTTGGACACTTGGGAACTGGGTTATTCCGAAGACCTACCTATTTCATATGGTCTAACTTCAAGCATAAATCAGTGGAAGATCGTTTGTTAAAACTAAACAGCTAAATTGTTTGCTTCTTAGTGAAGCATAGTCTACCTTATAGTCTATGCGACGATTTCACAAGTTTAGCCAAGTCCTTACTAGGAGCAGAGTTACTAAGCAGGCTAAACAAGGGCAAACAAAAACGACGAATGAGTTGCAAAAAGCATTGGGGTCACACTTCAAAGCTGTTATTACAGCTCTTGAAAAAGAAGGAGCTGACCTAGGAAACTAGGCTTGACTTTGTGCAGATATGACTAATTCTGTGATGGGCAATTTTCATAGTCTGTCGGCGGTCATTGGAAGATTTCGAAATTCTGGCAGAAAGTGGGAGATCTGCTGGCTCCAGTTTTCTGAAGAGCTGGCACGAGATCACGAACATGGGAATCAACCATACAGAGTCTTCTAGACGCCAGATGAGGCGTCCACGTCTGGTCCTACATCAAGCACAAGTAAGTAAAAGTAACACTCATTGCAGCTAAATAGCCATGGGTTTTGACTGTCAAATGTTCATATCATATTTGCCATTTTTGTGCTCAATATGCCGGTAAAAAGCTGCTCTAAAGGTCTCCAGGATCTGTGTTGAAATGTGACTGGTTTTTAGGCACGGTGTCAAGCGAATGCACGTGTATACATAATTTCAAGTATTCACCCAACTCTTCAAAGGATTTTGGGTCTCACCCCAGCCTGTTGGATTTCAATCCCCCAAACTGTAAGATACATGCTGGAGAAATGGGACACCTTGACACTTTAATGGGCGGACTTAGCAGTTACAGGCTCTCCCCATGGAATTGAACTGGTTTTATTGGCACTAAAAAATCCCTATTTGGCGGCACTAATGGAGGCTTCTAAAACACTTTCGAAACATTATATGAACGTAATATATGTATCCAGTGTGAATCAAGCTTTTTTTAAGGCTGAAAAAAGAAGTTGAATTAGTGCTGACGACTTTCAGCAACAACTTCCCCACTTATTCCTACCTTAAGAGCCAAAAGAACATTAGGTATGTCGACATGGTCATGTAGTCTAATCATCTTACCTGGAACACGTCTTTCTATTTTTGAACACAGAAAACCATGCCGATTTGAAATCTAATCCCCAATTCGCTGAAAACAGCAAAGGAGAGACATACACGGTCAAAGAATTCTACAAGGAAGCTGTCATACAAATCAGAAAAATCTCCTCCCTCTCCAGGTGAAATTCACAAATTTCTATCCACTGGATCTGTTTTACACGCTCACAGGTCAGGCTAAAGCTCTCCGACCACTTTTTTTATCCCTTGGACCTGCTTAGTGGAACAGAGTAAACACACAAAGAGAATGGTTAGAGTTGGCTATAATTTTCTCTACAGACGAAATGGATACTGAAATGTTTGGCCCAGCTTTGTTCCGGGAATACGTTGCTAGTAGAATATGTCTGAAGTAGAATCAACCTTCATAACTTTGTCCTTTAGGATCTTCGTTCGTCAACTCTTATTTAACTCATGTAGCTTAGAAGGTGCACTATCAAGTTCTATTGCATCATGTGCTGGTTTTATATATTAAAGTCGTGGATCACAAAAGAATCTTGCCAAGCCTCTAAAATTGTAATCTGGTGCCAACTTTATAAGGCTACTTACTAAACGACAACAGTATGATACTTTCTTCAAAATCTAGGTAAACAAAATTTGATGTTTTCTTGTTAGACAAAAAAAAAAAAAAAAAAAAAAAAAAAAAAAAAAAAAAAAAAAAAAAAAAAAAAGCTTGTCTTTAGTATAGAGATTCGTTTTGGTATTCCGCCGATGCAGCAAAAGAGAAAGACTTGGAATGAATTTGAAGGAACTTACTATCTAAGACATCTGTATAGAAAGGACAAAACTTTAAAAGAAATAGTTAAACCAATTTCATATCTAATCTACTTACGGTACTTTTTTTCTTACCTTTTTCAGGCCATGACAAGTGGATGCATTAATTCTTATCCAAAATTTATCGCTCCACTCGGGATTTCGGAAGTGGTCATTGTTATGTTCAAGCAACATCTAGTTCTAATGGCTCTGAAAATTGAACCCCGCTTTTATATGACTGAGCTGTAAGCTTTTGACCTAGATAATAACAACTGGCTCAAAAAGAAAGGACGCCCACTTCATAAAAATAAGAGCCTCCCAAGGCAAAAACCTAAAAACAAAAAAAAGCATTTCCCTTATTGAACAAGTTACGTGATTCCAGTTAGAACTTTCATTTTGATAAAGAAAACTTAGGACACAAGGCAGCACCTGCTTTCGATCCTTCACTTAAGACAAAGAACCTGGATTAAGGCCAGAGGTCTAGTCAGAAAATTTATTTTAATGGAGAAAGCCTAGAATACCAAAGGTTCTTTAGAGCAGCAGTACCTTATTTTGGCTACTTGTTTTAAATACAGAGCCCAAATTGAGGCCTTCTAACATGACAAAGGGCTCCATTCTTTGAAAAAATATCAAGTGAGCTCTTGCTTTATTAGATCGAGGACCACCACAAGTTTTTATTGTAGCCCTAATTTTATGACCGGCAACGACTTTTGAAAATAAATTATCTTAAAATAAATACCTTTGGCAAATTTCCATAAACACTCGATTTGGCTCACTTTTTCGGCTGACTGAGGCAACAGCCCTACTACAATCGTAAATAGATTTAATTTCATCACATCTTGTCATTGTGTATGACTCTAAACGTTTTTTGATATCTGAAAACTGCTCTGCCAAAATTCTTGGGACTTTGGTCGAATGCCAAAATATGGAGGAATCTATTCCTTTCATCAGATTAATCACAAATGTGTCATTTAGCAACATATTTTGAAAAGCTTGAACTATGGAGTCAGGAATTTCATAATCAGATGTAGCTATTATGAACGGAAGTGCACCCTTTAAATAGGCCCTTGAGTAAACAGAATTTTTTAGAAACTGTGTTCTGGCATACGACTCAAATTCTCTGCACCGATTAGATCTGTGCTTTAAGTACACATGGTCTAAGTACCAAGTACAAGCGTGACTTAACAGAACATACTTATAATATTCAGAAGTATGGTTATCACAAGCTTCAATTATGCGCACCCAAAAGGAGTCCAAGATAGCCGGTTTTCTGGTCCGAGAAAGCTTGATTGTTTGTAGTATGTCACGAAACCTGAATTTAAACTTGGTATCTTCAAGGGCTATAATCAAAAGATCTTCAATTTTTCGTCTGCTAGGAGCCGGCACATAACGAACGCATGAGAGTAAATTAAGCCGAGACATTGGCGTAAGAGATTTTGACATTTCAAGCAAACGGGACGATCTCTCGGCAACCTTTTGAATCAAGGAGGTAGGTTCAAGTGTTCTTGCTAAGACCGTGTTTAACCACAGAAGTTCATAAGGATGTAGCTCATCTATTACTGGCTCAAGAAGCTTAAGTATGACCACACCCATTTCATGCAAGTTTCTATCTTTCTGCACAGCTAAGCACTGAAGAAAACGAAGGAGGTATTTTGGCTGTTTTTTTGTCACTTGATTACTATCTAGAAATAGCTGAAGACGATCTTTAAAATTTTCTATAACATCTTCTTGCAAAAGATGTGAAGTCCTGTAGAAAACAATGGCTAAATTTTGTAAACACTCAACATTTTCGCAGCAGTCTAATTTCTTAGTCGCAGAATTTAGAACATGTCCAAGAAAGTAATTTTTATCTTCGCCAATAGTTTCTTTATTATATCTAATAGCCGTCGACAAGACAGCAAGACCTTCACTATTTAAATGGTCAAGATCTTTAATTAACAAAGAAACAAACTTAGAGTTCAATGTTTCGGTCAACGGAGATGCCAACCAACTCAGTGCCAGCAATACTCTGACTACACTATCCAAATCCATCTTTTCCAATACGCCTTCGATCAAATCAAGCAAGTACATATGGTCCATTTTATTCATTATTTTAGAGCCAATGTCGTTTCTCAGGTCAGAATATTCTTTTTCGTCAACCATACCTTGGTTTTCCTCCATTATATAACCTTTGGCTATTATATAAATTGACCAAATGACTTGACTTATATGTTTATAGTTTAACTTGTTTTCATTTTTTGCTAATAATAAAATAAGCTCATCAATCTCAGTTGTGTTCAAAATATTCTTTAAGAGTTCATCCTGCATCTCATAAAGAGGTAGTGAGACAGAAAGATTAAACAAATTTTCACTTTTGTGTTTCCTTTTAAAAAAAGAATCATCACCCAAGTTTTGCTTTGGCAAGCCAATACTTCTTTTTTCCCAATAAACTTGATCAAAAACTCTTGATAATCCTGATACGTGAATTTTCCTTGAACGACGAAGATTCAAGTTGGACCAAAATTTACAATTTGGCAAATAGATAAGCAGCTTCATCTTCTGAACCATTTTATGGTGGAAAACAAAAACCTGAAAGAGAATTAACAACCAACCATAAAAACAACAGTTATCCAAGCTATAGGCAAGAAAGATTATTATTCAGCACTTAACCCATAAATACATGCACTGAAAATTTTTAGAATGAAAGAGGAGGGGGTCTAAACCCTTATGATACTATATTTTAAATTTCAACTACTAACAAATTATTTAATAAATCTCTAATGGTGTAGATTTGATGCATGAGATAAGGTGTTAATATACATGAAATTTTCCGTTTTTGACAACACACAAAGCTCATCAGAAAAATTACCATGGAGAACAGAAGCACGGAGTGACACTACTGATTCAGAAAAAGTAATATCGCATCCAAGTCTATAACACATGGAATATTAAGGTTATATACCTAACTAATACACACATACAATTTCTGACTAGCTTGTGGAAAATGTTCTGATTCATCATCTTATAATCATCAGGCAAGTTCCTCACCAAGCAAGACCCTACTTTCACAGCTAGAAAAGTATTGCTAGAACTAAACAAACTTGACTGGATACTCATTGAAACTAAAGCTGCCAGGCCTCCGACGGATAACCTCAGTAATAAACATGCTTCAAAGGAACAGAAAAAGTACAAAGGTTTCTACTCACACATAATAAACTAAGACTAGAATTTGTTAGGAAATGTTCAAGAACACACATTGAACCAATATAAAGCAGCATATATACCGATACCGAAATTTTGTTCAGAAATTACTGTTTGTGATATATAAAACAAATCTCACGTTTTGGTGCTCATTAGTGGAGATCCCTGGTGGGTGTGTTACTGATTCTTCTTTTCACTAACTAGACAGGACGGACACCTAACACTGTAACAAGTGTAACCGGAAGCCTTACAGGTAACAGAGAACATAGAACAGGAGCAAGAAGTATCACAGAATGAGATATGCTTGGCAGAACTTCATCTTGAACACAAGACCCCACATTTACACTCCATTGCCTTGCGACCAGCCTGGCGACAATTATAACCTCTTTTTGGCATGAAAGTGACCTGTTGAGCAGCCAGCGTTTTGTATCCTATTTTGAGAGATTCATTCACAAATGTCAGCAAATAGAGTTTCTGTTCAAAATCAACCTTAAACGTCCTAGATCTGCATTGCTGAACTATTCTTGAACAGTTCATAATAAACGTCTTGAGCTTTAATTCATCTATTGTTGGTGGGACACTTAACAATTACAATGAAAGCTGGAGAGTTCAGCGACACAATTTTATTTTGCAGGAGCTGGTTTATGCTTTTGGCCATGGAAATAACAGCATAACTGCTTTACACAACAACTTTTTATATGATAGTAAAACACTTCAGCTTTTCAATATCTAACTGACTGGACATCGAGAATTAACAAATTGCTTCCTCTGTTCTGGTAAAGACAGGCTGCACTATACTGGAGTTGATTGGGAGGCACATGGAAAAGAGGAGGGGGAGTAAAGCACGATATTTTCTTTTTATTTTCCTTTTCCTAGATAAGTTCATCAATTTTTCAATTAAGTTTGTTCACTTTCAAGACCACAGAGCCAAGGCAGCCCCCATATCACCAATAACAGGTGTGTCACGTGGCGAATAAGTTAAAAATTTTGAGACAAAATGTTTCTCTTTAGCATTGTAGCAAACCATTTACATAAATACACAACATTACCATCTTAGTTTTGACGTTTGATTAGCCTGGAATAAACCACAAGCTTGCCGTGTAATACCTCTTCCTTTCTAAATAGCGCCATGGGTGAAAAACCGCACCACCTTTCCAACAATCATCTCAGTTCTTAATCCATCAAGTATCAACCTTAATAATAATTAAAAAAAAATCTAACAATGGGTTCAAAATAATCTTGTGTTCTGCCTTACGTCCAAATTTAAAACAAGTCCATAAAAAGTCCACAACACAAACAAGCGCACTGTCAACAAAGCATAAATCCAACTTTAAGCGGTAAGATAGGCGCTTGGCTCACTGCCTGCCAAAAAACTGTAAACAAAAAAACAATTTGTTTATAGGCTAAATAAACAAACAGCACCACCTCAGTACAACTATTTTGATGATGTCATTAGAATATGCTGCAATGCTTTACGCCACATTTGGCTATCCCTGCATCGCACTGTCTTCTTTTAGCTATTTTCAGTGGTCGAACATACTGGTTCTTATATTAGGCGACAGAAATGGGTTAGGAACAGATAACAGGGGGAAGAGGGAGCAAATCGTCGCTGGGCACAGCGGAATAATGGTAGATTCATAACATTTTTTCTCTTTAAGACCTAGGAACACCTAAAAGAGTCTATTTCCAAGAGGGGACATCATCAACCCATCACAGGCATATGTACGTGGGTCTTCTGCAATCTCACGGTATTACAACCAGGCAGGTGGTAATTCTTGGCACGTTTTAAAGCCAAGCTAAGCACTAGAGGTCTAGCATTCTCTCAATACCCACTACAAAAGAACTTCTACATGTTTCACAGAAATTAACGGGTTTTGAGCCCCCTGACCTCCAACTTACTTTTATTTTTTGTTCGTAAATTTTTCTACATCATTTCATCTTTTGATTCTTACAGATGAACATGCTTTCTTAGAATCTTAGCATATTTTTGCTGTTTTTCAGACCGAATGGGTGAAATTATATGACTCTGTCTTAAAGGCACTGGCCTTTCTGGGTTTTGGTAGCACTCGCCCTGTTCGAACATCTTTAATTTAGGCCTTTTTGCTTATACCTTACCTTAGCGTACACTTTTTTAGGTCATAGAGATAGGGGGCACGACATCGTACAGGGAAATACGAGAGACCTCACAACATCAATAAGGCCGTAGGATGTGCCTAACCCATCTTGGGGCCCTTCAGGGGTTTGGGAACACGCGCTTTTTTCGGCTTTCTTCACTTTAGGCGTTTTTGCTTTTGTTTTACCGTAGCGTAGATTTTTCTTACGTCATAGAGATAGGGAGCACATCACGGCATCGTATAGGGACATATGAAACGCCTCATGACATCGCAGAAGGACATAGGATGCACCTCGATTGTCTTGGGTTCATCTGGACTTTGGGAGCACGCAGCCTATTCGGCTTTCTTTAATTTAGGTCTGTTTGCTTACATTTCACCTTAGCGTACATTTTTTTAAAGTCATGGCGATAATGGGCATTTCACGACCTCGTATAACATTAGAGACGCCTCGAAACATCAAACGAGGACTTAGGATGCGACTCTCCCAACTTGGGGCCCTTATGGGGCTTGGGGCCGCCCGTCTTCTTCAACTTTTTTATTTTTAGTTTGTACATTTTTATACCTAATTTCAACTTTTTTTTCTAACAGATTGACGTACCTTCTCAGACTTTTAGTCTGTTTTGTATTTTCTGAGCAAACGGGCGAGATGTTGCTCCGACATGGGGTCCCACCCCTTTAAGGTTTTAGAGCACGTGCCCTATTCACCTTTCTTTAATCTACGTCTTTTTTGCTTACATTTTACCATTTATCAGCTTTTCAACATTTTGTTTTTAAATATTTGCTTATATTGATTATTTTTATCTTTTTCCAAGATTTTTATGTTCTATCTGAGACATATCCAGCTTGGCCTTTTTGAAACTAACAGCTCTGAATTTTCTAGACATACAGGGTTCCTTCTCCGTCACTCTGTTTCAGGGGGCTTTTGGAGCGACCATCCTCTACACCTGTCTTTTTCAATGTGTGTTGATTGAAATTTATGATACTGAGTATTCACTTTTCCTATTTTTAGTTTTATAAGCTACATTTCTTAGCCTTTTGTAATTATATTGTCAGTTTACAGTTTTCTATGGTAAGTATTGATTTTCTTAGTTTCTATGGTACATTTTTTAGAATTCCGAAGGTGCATGTTGACTGAAACTTATAAATTTGGATGTTTAGTCAGGTATTTTACGGCTTGACTTATGATTATGAATGGGGTGTTTAGTCTGCTATTTCGGCCTATTCTGAGCTAGGTTTATTTGCCTTTGTAAGTGTATGGTGTCTGTACATTACTATTTGAGATATTTACCTTGGTATTTCGCGGTTTGACTTGTCTGGACGTTATGAAGTCCTATGATAATATTGCAATGACGTTATACACTGTAAAAAGTGTGGTGTATTCAGATAATACTTTTTGTTAGCATAAAATACACATAAAGAACCATCCAAAAAAATGCCAAGCTAATGGCCTTTTAAGCTTCCTTCAGGTGTCCACATAAAATTTTGAATAAAAAGATTTAAATATCACGAAAGGACATCAGGATTTTGGGTCATGCACCCAAAATCATTTGGTAACCAATGCTCTAGATAATATATTAGAAAAAGAACCTTCTTGGAGAATGGTCAAAACATCACATATGATTGCAAATGGGATAAATGAGTAAATATACATAAGAGGCATCACTGAACTCCCTTTAGCTTTAGCTCTTTATTCTGTTTTATTGTGACTTTGATGCAAGCATATTCATTGTGTGGTATAGAAAAGAGTTCATTTTGAAAACCTGGATAAACATATTGTCTTTTCACTGGTTTCAATTTGCTTCTCAACATTTTCTAAAAGTTTAAGCTTAATTTCTTTAGTTGTTCCTGATATTTTGCAGACATGTTCTTTTGACAACCTGTGTAAACAAAGTGTCTTTTGATTTGGTACAGTACCCCATTCAATATTCTCTGAAAACTTCCTTCTTGGAAGTTTCAATTTAATACCTTAAGTCCTAGCAGAGACAAAGCAAATAGCCAAATTTAACAACCTGGATGGATTTGTCTAAAGATTTAGTTCAACATTATCTTAAATTTTTAACTTACTACCATTTACTGTTCCCAATGTTACAGAAATGCCCTTTTGAAAACCTGGATGCATATATTATCTTTTAATTTAGTTCAATATCCCCCTAAACATTCTTAAAAAAAATTCAACTTAATGCCATGGGCCGTTCGTGGAGAATTTGATATCGAACTATACCCTTTTTAAAACCTGGATGCACTTAGTGTCTTCTGATTTAATTCAGCATTACTGAAACTTTCAACTTAATACAATTTCTGAGATGTAAAGGATTTACCGTTTAGACATCCTGGATCCACATAGTATATTTTGATTTAGTTCAAACACCCCCTTAACTTTCCCTTGAAGTTTCATCTTAATACCCTTAGCTCTTTGATGAAATGTTGCTTTAGCCCCACTTTCCTATTATAGAACATGTGTAAATTTGTATTATTTACAGCCCTTGCCCCAGGGCCTGTGAGGGTCATGTAATCCCTTGAGCTGTATCTAATTTGACCTTTTAACTATTCTGAACAAAATGACTATCTAAAAATTTTGATCAAATGTCATTTAAGGGTGTGAGGGGTTGGTTAGAAAAGAAGGGAGCGGGTGAAGGCTGGTTGCCATCTGGTCAATTTGACTCTTATAAAGAAAACTAGAACTTTCTATTTCCAATCGAATGAGCCTTTGCAAAGTCTTTATCCCTACCCCTTCCATATGCAGAGGCTCTGGAAAAGTAATAGTAACAGCCTAGTCACACTGAACATCTATGGCTCTTTACTATAGGCAATGCTAGAGTGTGGCCACTCATAGTGATTAGGTATTAGTCTACAATTAGTCCCAATAAAAAGTAAACGCTAAAAATTCCAAAAACAACTTTTAAAAATATTAAAATGCTTTCATGTCCAATATCCTTTCTTGAAGCATGGTAAAAGTCTAGAATTGGGCCTCTTCAGAAGGAGCATGAAAGAATAAAAAGAGACACATTCTTAGACTGCTAATATTATTCTTATTTCTATGGTTTGGTTCACATTTTTGACAATTCATCCACAAGCTCCCTCTAATGGTTTCATATAGTCCTAGGGTATACAAAGAAAACAAAATGAAAGAATACTTACTTTATAATATTCAGCAATCAAAGCCGTCATGTATGGAAGAGGAATTAGGACCCTCCTCCTCCAATGTTTTTGGTCACTCGTTAAACAAATGAGTTTGTAACTCAAGTCACTTTAGAAAGTCTAAACCGCCAACACCACTGCCAAATTTCTATTTGGTTGAATAAAGACCACAAAAATACAGACAAGTCATATACCAAAACCTCAATCTTGGTTGGTAAATGAAAAATTTTTACCTGTTTAACCTGTTATTTTATCAGGGTTCGGACAGGTTGGTTAATTTCCAATTATAGGCTCTGTCCTATTTATATAGGATTTCCCGAGCCCAAATCTAGGCCAAATATAGGATTCGGAAGTCTTCGGGATCAGATCGGTGGTAGATGGCATGGGATGCCTAGTCACGTAAATTCGTCATTTCTCAAGTTTCTGCATTTTTTTTTAAAATCAGATACAAATACTGTGGCAACGATTGACTGATACAGGTAAACTACCTGGAATCACTCTTGCTGCTTCTTGGGCATCAATTTAGATATGAGGTCAATTTTTCTCTTTGAAAGAGACTGCTCCATTCTCGCAGATTCCACCATCTGCTTTCTTTCACTTGTTCTGGACTTCACAGCACCTTCGAGCAAAGAAACAGCTAGGGCAATGGCTATGGAACTCTTGGACCCGGCAGCCTTCTTCATTCTATCGGTCACTTCTTGAAGTAGAGTATCTGCTACTGTTCTCTTTTCTCTGATGCTCTAAGTTTTTCTTTTCACTTTCCATGTCTTCTATTTCTTTCTTTTTGTCGTGGACCTCCTGCAACTTCCACTTGTTGTCCTCTTCAAAAGCTCCTTTCTCCTTCTCGGATAGCTCTTCTTTTTTTCTTTTCATGCAGATATTGTTGATACCGATACCGTGCAGAATGTGCAAGATTCAACATTTCTTTTGTAATAACAAACCGTTCTGGTTTTCCTCCATAAAGTCTCAACGTGTCATATACCATGAGTCTCGCATCCAGAACGCGTTCAGACATTTATGCCTGGTCTTCACCGAGAATCCTACCAGAACGCGAGAACCCACACTCAATATCTGCGCTGCCAGGCGATAACGTCAGCATTGCTTTGATAAGCTTGGTAAGTTCCGGGTACTTGCTGTCCCCACGCTCATTCACCAGTCCAAAGTAATGGCTCTAAAAATGATCGATCCGAGTAATGTCCTCACGGGGTCCATTTTCCGTTCACTTCTTGAATCCTTCATGTTGATCAGACTCAAAAAGCGTAAAGTCTCTAGAAAACCATCCTTTTCCAGAGGACATTTGTTCAAAATATGGCAAATCCCCGCAATAAAATGTTTGCACACATTGACATAGAAAATGGCCTTGTATTTCAGTGATGTTTTCTGACGGAAAGTTTGTTCCACATTTTCTGAAACTATGGGCTTTTCTGCAAATTTTTCAGCAAGGTTCAACATTTCTGGTGAGAAATTTTCAATCTCGATCATGAAATCTGGAGTAAAGACCCTTCTGCAAAGTGTCACAACAAGTCTTTTGATCTCTGAGTTCAGATGAGAGGCTCTTCTTTCTGGAACAGTTGGGTGAAACTTATGAACAGTTCTGCTGAGGCTAGAACAAACTCGACTCGGGCCTTCATCGTCGCACTTCTGATATACGCCACAATCTTCAGAAATTTGGGAGTGGACAGAAGTTTCTTCAGCTTTTTTTCTCTCGGCATGAAGTTCAGGAAGTACTCTAAGATTGCCGGCAACTGCTGCATGATTCTAGCAAGGGCACGTCCGATCGTCAGCCAGCGGCTTCGGACATGCTATATGAAAGCATTCTCTGGCACTCTTACTTTCTTTTGGCACTTTCAATAGTCTTCACAATGTGAAGGCCAGCCGTCAGAAGATGAATGCACAAGAATAAAAAAGTCGAAACTTTCTTCCCCATACACCTGAAAAACCTTTCAAGAAAGCGTTGTGGATTATATGGATGTTTCAAGTACCAATATTCAACATTCCCTTTCCCGTCACTTTCTTTTTTTGGCGTTGAAACTGTTCCAAACGCTTTTGTTGACATTTGGTCCATCACTTCCAAGTGTGATCAGTTTTTCAAGTGGAAGCTGATTCTGCTCAATGGCTGACATAATCCTCCTACACAGATCATCACTTGTCGCGTGGCCCATAAAACTTGTGCATAAAAGTCTGCTCTGGATCTCGTTTCCATATGAGGACCAATATTGAACACGTATCTGTAACTCTTTCATACCAGCGTTGTTGGTTGTCTTGTCATATTCTAGCACAAGATATGACTGAATGTCCTTCACAAGCATTTGCTTAAAGTAAGGATGCAGCGCATCGGTGATCAGATACATGAGTTTCTTCACACATAGGGACATTCCGTCGGAGATCTTACCGGGGAACATCGCATGGAAGGTTGCGACAATATGGTCTGAAGACTTAGCAGACATGGAACTCTGTACCGTCTGAAGTGCCCATATTAACTCAGCCTTATAAGCGGCATCACGCTCACAAAACATGTTTGTACCAACTAACAGTTTATCCTCAGTTTTTTCATCAACTCGAGATTGTCCATTCAGGTGAAGCTATAGTGGATGTAGTTAAGCAGTAACTGCGGCTTTGTGTCCTGCAGATCGCACATGTTGGTTTACTACTGAGCAACCCCAGCTGTGCAACCAAAATTTTCAAACAGAGTTTTCAAAAGAACGAATACTGGTCGTTCCCAGTCTTACACCATTCGCCAATCTTTCTACCGCTGCAATCCGTCTTAGCAAGCCAAGAACTATTAAACTTGGTAGGCACCATATGTAATTACCAAGCATCACTTACAAAATAGCATCCCAAGATTAAAAGACAATAAAAAGAAAAATATGGATATGTCCAAAACTGGGCCATATTCACATCAGCCTTTAAAATAGCGCTCAGGCAGGAAACGCATAAGTCGCAAGAACTCCAGTCCAGTGTTGCGATGGGTGGTACAATTGTACCAGATTCAGTACTTTTTTCTCTGACCTGTACATCTGTACAACTTTTTTTTAAAGTCATAAAATCAGTACATTTACGTCGAACTGGTACAAATTCAGTACATTTTCTCCAAAACTAAAAAAAAGAACGATTTTTACTTGTAAACGGAACCTTTACCATTCATTGCTATGGCAAATACTCTCGCGACTTGTCTGTCTGCTTTTATTTAGAGGTTAACTCTATGGTAAATTTGGAGTCGTTATGGAAAACGGAAAGTTGCCGCGGATTTTCAAAAACTAAAAATGCTATCATCTTAACTCCAGTTGTGAGGTAAGTCTGCTGAAGTCTTCTTCAGATTTGCCATGTCAGCAACGCTAAGTATGTAGTGTAGTGGCTTATTCAGATGATTGTTATGTGCGGTATTTGTGCAACAAGTCCTTCTTGCAACCCACATTGCTACAGGCTCGATCACTAACTTAGTGATCTAACAAAATGCACATTCAAACCTACAAGTTCAGACTGTTCAAAATATCTATCAGTTATAGTATGAATGACAATAGGTTTTATGTGAGCCATACCTGTATGCGATTAGCCCCCCATGTTTCTTAAGCTGATCACTTGTGGAAAAGCAGATAGAAGAGGCTTAGAGTAGGAGTGACTAGGAGTGTAGTGGAGAGCATATCGGCTAGACATATGCCATGGTGAAATCTACCTTCATGAACCTTTCATGTGCAGCATACTTGGGTAGAGGTATACTTATTTGAATGTTTGTTGACTTTGAACTTTGCCATTTTCATGCACTTGCTGTGACTAAAGTTAACTATCAATTAGCCAAAGTAGGCAATTAGGGGCCTCTGAAAATAGTCTACCTGAATAGGTATTTTGGATCTTCATTCTACCATTTAGCCCAAAACTGCACTGTTTATATTTAAGTATGGTAACTGTTTAAATAAGCATACCTCTACTGTACCATTGCTAGTTTTGGAATAAAAAAAGCAGGAACCTTTATTGTATTTTTTTTTTAACCTGTAGACTACTCTACCAAAATCAGGATAATTACTGACATGGGTAGTACCTGACAAAGTCACTTAACCTGTAGGCTACTCTACCAAAATCAGGATAATTACTGACATGGGTAGTACCTGACAAAGTCATACTTATTTGAATGTTTGTTGACTTTGAACTTTGCCATTTTCATGCACTTGCTGTGACTAAAGTTAACTATCAATTAGCCAAAGTAGGCAATTAGGGGCCTCTGAAAATAGTCTACCTGAATAGGTATTTTGGATCTTCATTCTACCATTTAGCCCAAAACTGCACTGTTTATATTTAAGTATGGTAACTGTTTAAATAAGCATACCTCTACTGTACCATTGCTAGTTTTGGAATAAAAAAAGCAGGAACCTTTATTGTATTTTTTTTTTAACCTGTAGGCTACTCTACCAAAATCAGGATAATTACTGACATGGGTAGTACCTGACAAAGTCAGTGACAAGTATCCCACAGCCTGAAATTCTGTGGAGGATAAGCGTTCCTTTATATCTATCATGGCCATGGGTAATTTTGTAGTAGCTTACCAGATGGTTACTCTTCTTAAAGAGATGACAGGCGCACACATTTTTGTGATCAGAGTTTTCACTGTCTTTGTCACCGTGTTTATTGGAATATCAGTACATATTTCGATCACCCATGCATTATTTACTGCTATCACATAACACAGTTTTTCAGGGAAATCTCTTTAGAAAATCCGTACTTCTGTGTTGTGTGATTGTAGAAGGGAATCTCTGGTTTTTTGTCAGCATCTGTTTACCTGATCAAGGGTAAAGCTAACAAAAAAATCCCAAAGTAATATTACTATCTAGCCTAGTATGCTTGTCATTCTTACCGTGAAAAAAGCTAGTTTTAATCCTCTTTTTTGATTTACCATATGTAGTAGAGAGTAGCTAGTAGATACATGGAATTATATGCTATATATCGTTTTTAAGGACAAAATGAAGCAATCAAAACTTCAACAGTTTTTCAAAAAGCCAGGACCTCCAGATGAGACAGATAAGAGACAAGAAAATCCGAACAAACCCACTGAAGAATTGCACGAGGTGACAGAAGTACAGACTGGAATAAACCCTGATAGCCGAGCAAACTTGGGCAGTGATAAGAACAGCAAAAACTGTGACCAGGATATGATATCACTAGGTGAAGAAAGCGGCAGCAGTACTGAATCTAGTGAATCTGAAGAATCTGACTCTGATGACGAATGTGTTGATGAGAGAATGAATGTCAAGGCAAAGCCAAAAAAGAAAAAGACACATTACAAGCACAAATTTAACAGTGACTGGCTTTCTGACAAAGACCTGCAGAAATGGATTCGGAAGGATGAGAAGGACAGTACGACATTTATGTGCCTGGTTTGCAACAAAAGTTACATTGGAGGAAAAACCCATGCTCTTTGACATTCCAAAAATAAATTCCATGTAAAGAACTTTGAGGCAAAGCAGCATACAACTGATCTAGCAAACTTGTGCTCCAGTAACGTTGAATTTAAGAAAAGTGTGATGTTGCAGAAGAGTGTTGAGAATGCAGAGCTGAAGCTCAGCGGCTTTATTGCTGAACACAACCTGCCATTTAGGGTTATGGAACATCTGCCAGGGCTCCTAAAAAATGTGTTCCCTGATTCCGTGATCGCAGGTAAGATTACGTGCGGCCGTGACAAAACACGAAATATCATTGTGAAAAAGTTGGCACCTGATGCAGACCAGGCTCTCTCAGAGAAATTGCAGAAATGCAAGTTTTCAATCTTGTTGGATGAATCAACAGACAAATCTGTTGTTCAATCTATGGCTGTTGTTGCTCGCTTCTGGTGTCCTCAGTTAAAACGTGTTTGCGATCGCTTATTAGGACTTGTCGAGGTGCCATCAGCAACAGCTCAGATAATGAAGGGAGAAGTAGATAAGCTACTCAGCGTCAGAAATATCCCAAAAGAGAACTGCATAGGTTTCGGATGGGATAATGCCTCTGTGAACGTGGGGGAGGTAACGGGGCTGAAGGCTCTTGTGAAAATTGACAATCCGTATGTTATTGTTGTAGGCTGTGTATGCCAAAGCCTTGCACTATGCGCGTCTAACGCCTCCAAAGAGATCCCACTAGAATTTGATGAGTTTGTCCGTGATGTATATAACTATATACAGCATTCACCAAAGCGTATTGCAGCATATGCAGAGTTTCAGGGGATAACAGATACGAAAAACCATAGACTGCTGAAAGTCTGTGACGTCCGTTGGCTGTCTCTCGAGTCCGTAGTTATGCGAATTTTAGTACAGTGGAGAGCTCTGAAAGTGTACTTTTACGAGGAATTCAAGGCCATCAAGTCGGCCTCTGCTGAAAAGGTCCTGAAAATGATGGAAAATGTGTACACGAAACTGTACTTGCAGTTCCTGGGCTTCATTTTGCCGCAAGTCAACAAGCTGAACATATTGTTTCAAGCTGAGGGGGTTAGGCTGCACTGCCTTTGCAACGAGGTCTCTACGGTATTTGGGACTATCCTAAGGAACTTCCTACGTCCGGAAGTAGTTGAAAACAAGCCGTTAGGGACCTATGATCCGTCCAACCGAGAGTATTTCTTGCCTCTCGAACGAATCTATGTGGGAGCAAACGTGGAAGCTGAGGTTATCGAGAAAAATATTCCTGCCCCAACAGTGCATGCGTTCAAACTAGTGTGTCTGAAGTTTTATGTGAAGTTGGCAAAGGAGTTTTATGTCCGCTTTTACTGCAACTCAACCTTTAAGGTTCTGCAGAAAATGAAAGTGATCGACCCGATTGTGGCTGCCTCTGGCCGAGAGGATTTAGTACCAGTACTAGTCATGTTTCCTAACTTAGTCAACCGACAATCTCTAGAAGAATTGAGCTCTCAGTGGCGATCAATCCCTGCTGAATCAAAGCATTTGCCACCCCAATACTTGAAAAGTCCAGAGGTGTTCTGGGGGAAACTGAACGAGCTTAAAAATGGTCTTGGCTCTTCAAAGTATGCAGAGCTTTGTACATTCATGTTTTCTGTCATGTCCCTTCCACACTCATCGGCCTGTGTCGAACGTATTTTCAGTGCAGTGTCGGTGGTTAAAACGAAGTCTCGAAACCACCTTGCAGTTGACACCATTTACTCCTTGATTCGGACAAGGGAGCATATTCGCGACCAAGGTACTTGTGTCTCCTGGAACCCTCAGGAAAAAAAGAAAGGGTCTGAAGAACAGGCAATTGTTGAAGTAGAAGATGATCAACAGGAGGAAATTGAGTCTCTGCTAAGAGATATTGAAGACGTGATGATCTCGTGATAATTCCTAAGAAGTTTTAGTTTTTAAAAGAAGTGAATATCTTGTTTTTCTGTTCATTCCTACTTTTGTATCTGATGATCTAACATAAAGAAAGATAAATAACGCCGTAAAATGGGCCGTAATTTTAATTTGAGCTCATTCCGAGCTCCACAACTCAACAACCCCTTTCTCGATTAGAGCCAGGCCCATAGACATAACATATGTCCTCCATGGACAAAACATATTTGGAGTTTTTGTTTTGGTTATCTGCGGTTTCTTCCCTGCTTAAAATTGCTATCCTTTTGGTTATCACTTAGGTTAGGCTACTGCCGCTTTCCGTAAGCGTTGTTCAAATTGGTTAAATAAGACGAATAAGGGATTTTCGGAAGAGACATCTCTGGGTCCGTGGTTCGTGGATCCAGTGGAATTTCTTCGCGACTCAACCGCTTTTCCTTTGTGGCAGATTTTGCGTGACTTTCCAGCTCTGAGTTACCTTCATTTGGCAGAACTAATTTACCTCAATAGGCACATTTTGGCTCTTTGGCTACTGAGCACGCTCTAGAGCCAAGCTCTATTCCAGAAAACACGAAGGTGCGGAAAAATAAGGTTAGAAAAGAAAATGGGAGCCATCAGGAAGAGAGAGAAAAATAAGCGAAAAGAACGATATTGTATAGATTCGTACAGTAGCGCGAAAGAAGATCAACACTTCTTTGATCTTCTTACAAAGTCAACACTTTGTAAAGTGAAAAAAATTTTTTTGCGTCTGGTACATTTTTTCCCGGGAAGTACATTTTTAGACCTATGTCTAGTACAATTCAAAAAATCAATATCGCAACACTGCTCCAGTCTCATTAAGCAGATACTGCTAGCCTGTATACTGATCTTTGCTCATTTTGTACAGGCTTAACATAAAAAAAACATAGGCTACAAAGTCAACACAACAGCATAGCCTAGGCAGAAGCAGCTTACTAAGCCCAGTACAAAAAAATAGTTAAGTTCAAACAGCTCAACAGTTGTAATTAATTATCGATCTACATCGAAAGACTGCACAGTCTGCAACAGAGTCAAAAGCAAAAAGAAAAGCACATCTTGGCTTACTTAAAGAGAAGTAAAAATTTTAAATCATGAGCAATGTTCTTATTGCTCTTCAGCCGAAAATATAGGAATAATAGGATTTTAGCCAAAATATAGGCATTTTATAGGAGTCCATTAGAATATAGGAATTTATTGGAAAATATAGGCGAGTCCGAACGCTGTTTTATGGATGGTGCAACAATTCTCCACATTATTGGAGGGGGGGCAAATGCCCCCTCCCCCCCAAAAAACAACGCCCCTGGCAGCAAGTTTGTAGTCACTTTTTATAACAGGTTTGGTGGGTAGTAGAATTATGAGCTATAGGGGGTAAAAAGAGGAACACCCATCTAAGGGACACATATGTCAGTCTAAAACTTTGCAATTTACAGGAACTGGACAATCAATCTCAAGTGCAAAGGAATAGATTGATGAAAGAAACAGGATATGTCCAATTTAAAAACGAATCAATTAAAAATAAAATGTTGTGGCACATGAAATATGCAACAAAACCTATTGTAAACAGGTAAATGCCTCTTTTTTCACAAAACTGACAAGCCTAAATGGCTTTTAGCTGCCAAGCAGGTTGTTTGCTACTCATTTGCCACATAAGCAATCACAAAAAGTCAAATTGGCCATGTATTACTGCTGCAATAATTCTAGGAGTCTGGGAGGAAGGAACAAGCAGAAATGTGCACATGCTTACGTTATAAAGCTAAGATTATGCAAGAAATATGTCTGATATTTGACAGGGTGTCTAGGAACACATAAGAGCTGAACACGGAAGACAAGTGAAATCTTGCAGAAACGGTATGTCTTCTGATGGGCTGAATGAAACGAGTTATTGCTTACAAACAAGCTGTTGAGAGTGCTGAACCAACCCTCAAGCCTAAGAATCTGTCAACAACAAGGCAAATGTCCAAGTGAGACAGTTTGACAGCATTCTGGACCAGCTTTGAGGCTGTTCTTGAAGTCCTCAAAGAGCTAATACAACAGAACAAGAACAAGATAATAAAAGAAAAAGTCCTGCTTTTGCATTGTCACTTTACCTGTTTTGATTTTATTCTGATGCTTATGTTCATATGCCAAGTCATGTTTAAGACAATGATTCTTGCAGATAAGCTTCAGACTAAGCAGCTTGATCTGGCAATTACAAACATTAAACTTAGAGCAACATGCGACACCTTATATGCTCTTGTCCAAGACTGATCAGATAGATAGGAAAATCAAGGTATCAAAAGCAGCAGTGGAATAAAGTTGGTTCACTAATCAAAGACAAGACAAGTTTGGGCCATGGAGCTTTGTAGGGGTATAAAGTTATTGTTGTCCATTTATTTTGGTGTTCAATTACTGAACTGAACAACTTCAACATCTTAGGCATCCACCAGCTTGTTACTCAGTGGCAATTTCAAATGCTGGAGCCAAGCTGCTGGATGACTAGAAATTGTTATATGCTAAGGAACTCTGCAGAGTCCTCAGAGCCTTTGTGAATAGCTTGGACAATACAATTCATGATAACTCCACTTTTCTGGAACCAGCATACTGAAGTCTACTCAGCGAAATGTAGATCAGCTGTGAAAGCCTTTTTGTCAGATGTTCCTCTCACAAAAATGCTCCAAAGAAATACCTAGATCCTATGGGACTCATGATATAGCCATTTGCCAGGACCAAGGTCAAAAGCTATGCAGTAATTAATTGTAACAACTTTCAGACCCTTTTCTGTAAAATTTATGCATTTAAATCAATGTTTCCAAATCTTTGGTCAATTTACCAGTGAATTGCAATAGCATTATCAACACTAGCCATGGCAAAAAGAAGTTTCAGCAAAATGAAACTGATATGACATGTTTACGTACAACAATGGAAAATGACTGTTTCAATCACCTCATCATAATGTGCTTTGAGACTGCCAAAGCAATATGTTTAACTTTTTAATTGAAGTTTTGCAGTTGTATTTTCTTCATTCTGTATTTAATCCATACATTTTTAATTGAAATTGTAATGTCTAACTTCTGAGTTTTTTTTTATAGATTATTCATATTATTGATTTTTTTTCTCTTGCGTTAGGCTTCTCCTTTTTCCACTAGATCACCGACTAGTTGTACACATGTTTCTTACAAGAAATTGAACTAAGCAGTTATTCTTCTTCAAGCTCCATGATTCTTTGGGCTGAACTGTGCTCTCAATTTTTCTATTTGAAAAATAGACTGTTGTATTGTGACTTTGATGCAAGCATATTCATTGTGTGGTATAGAAAAGAGTTCATTTTGAAAATTTGGATAAACATATTGTCTTTTCACTGGTTTCAATTTGCTTCTCAACATTTTCTAAAAGTTTAAACTTAATATCTTTAGTTGTTCCTGATATTTTGCAGACATGTCCTTTTGTAAATCTGTGTAAACAAAGTGTCTTTTGATTTGGTACAGTACCCCATTTAATATTCTTTGAAAATTTCCTTCTTGGAAGTTTCAGCTTAGTACCTTAAGTCCTAGCAGAGATAAAGCAAATAGCTAAATTTGACAACCTGGATGGATTTGTCTTTTGATTTAGTTCAACATTCCTTTCAACATTATCTTAAATTTTTAACTTACTACCCTTTACTATTCCCAATGTTGCAGAAATGCCCTTTTGAAAACCTGGATGCATATATTATCTTTTAATTTAATTCAGTATCCCCCTAAACATTCTTAAAAAAATTCAACTTAATGCCATTGGCCATTCGTGGAGAATTTGATATAGCACAATATACAAAACAACAAAAAAAAAGATCATCAAGCGAATCAACTACAGCATAGAGAACAACCAAATTTTGCATACAAAATATAAATTACACTTACTCAATACATTTTACAATAGATAAAATACACTTTAACAAAATACCACAAAAAAACCATGGTTTGGATGAAGGAGATTTTTGAATTCATTTTCTTTTTAATAATGACAATAAGAGGATCTGTAGCACCATATTTTGAAGCTACTGTGAAATTTCTGGCCCAAGGTGGGAGACAAACGAGGTTCTTACAATAGCCTGCTTGTAATAATAAGGATTACAAGCTCCCTTCTTCCCTTCCAACAGAATTGGCCAAAAGGGAGATAAAAAAAAAAAAAAAAAAAATACAGGTCACAGATTTATCTTTCAATCATGATTATTTCCCATGGGTTGAGAGTGTTTTTGTCAGTATTATTAATGAGGAAAAACCTTTACTAATAGTTTGCATATATATATATATATATATATATATATATATATATATATATATATATATATATATATATATATATATATATATATATATATATATATATATATATATATAGAAGTCTCAGATGCCCTAGCGTCTTACCAAATGGGTTGAGGGCTTGGGTAACCAACAAAGCTCTATTGTCAGTAACCTATTTATTGAATATTTGCATCAGCAAAAGACTATATCAGGTAATAGACCAACCGACCCAATATAAGAATAACCAGATGCCATCCCTACTAGATTTAACAATTACTAACAACCCAGGGTTGTTAGTGAACACTGAGTACCCCCCTTCCATTGGTGCCAGCAACCACATCTGCATCTGCCATGACTTGCTGCTTAGTCAACAAACAAACAATTGTACTAAATGAACTTAGGAGACAATACAGGCAGTAGAATGGGACCAAGTGATTATTCAAAGAGACATTGAGCTAGCCTGGCTAAATTTTATGAACAATCTGCTCCAAGCTGACAGGACATGCACATCAAGTTCATTCACGAAGGCACCAAAACACTGCCACACCAGAACCAACCTATTAAAAGGCTATGAACCCTTATAAGATAAGAAATGCAAATGCACACACCACTGGGATCAATTTGCAAAAGCAAGGAATAGATTGAGGCAACTGACTAGGCACTTCATAGCTGACTATGAAGATAACTTGGCATTGAACATCAAAGACAACCCAAAGAGGTTCTTGAGGTATGTATCTGCTAAAGATAAGAGTACACTAGCTATTCCATTCCAGTTCAGCCCTAAAGGAAAAAAAGCTGGAAGATCCAGAGGACATTGCAAATTTACTGAACAAAACATCTACACCCAGCTTCTCAGTGGTCCCCCCTGACAAGCCACCATGTCCTGCCCCACAGTGGTCAAACACCCAATCACAAATTTACATCACAATGGACAAAATTAAGAAAAGGCTGAGTAAACTAGACCCAAAAAAGCTACAGGCCCAGAAAGTATACATACCAGGCTCCTTAAAGAACTTGCAGATATAGTAGCTGAGCTGCTCCATAAACTATTCAAACTCTCTCTTTGGACCAGTAGCCTACCAGCAGATTGGTAGACAGCCATAATTAAACTAATATTCAAGAAAAAAAATCTAGAACCCAGCCTGAGAATTATCAACCCATTAGCCTGACCTTGGTTAAGGCTAAACTTATTGAAGGGACAGTCAATGATGCAATCATAGTGCATTTTGCCAAGAATAGCCTTCATTTTGGTGATCAGCATGGCTTCAGGTAAGGCATGTCTATTGAAACAAATCTAATACTAGCTTATGAACCTATAACTGATCCACTGGAGCAGGTTTTCCAGTTGATGTGTTACTACTGGATCAAGCTAAGGGATTTAATGTCTCATCACTACCTGGTGATCAAGCTGTAAGTATATCAAATAGACAATGATGCTGCCCAGTGGATCTACAGCTTCCTATCACATATAATCCAGATTGTTGCTGTATATGATAAAAGAGGTGACCCCATCTACTCCACACCAGTTCATGTTAAGAGTAGTGTCCCACAAGGGACCAAACTAGGCCCAACACTGTTTAATCTCTATGCAAATGATGCTCCCAAGGTGGTGAAGAATGGTTTAGAACTGTATGCAGGCAATTCCAAACTCTTTGGCCAAGGAGCCTCAACAGAAATTTATTTTTCCCTACAAGAATATCTCAACAACCTCTGTCTGTGGGCAACAATCTGGATGCCCAAGTTCAACCCATGCAAACACAAAGTCCTACATCTTGGTCCAAACAACCCACCAAGACAATTCACCAGCCAAGCATTATCACGAAGCTTTACACAGCCCTTGTTCATCCCCACCTTGAGTTTGGCATGTTGGTAGCCAACCTGCACTTTACATTTGACATGGAGGTACTTGAGAAGGTCCAGTGTAGAGCAACCAAGCTCTCTTTTGCCAAACAAAAAATCTCCTACAAGCAACAATTAGAAAAGCCTGATCTAACAAACTATAGAAGGAGAGGAGATGTCATCCTCACATTTAAGATGATGACCAGTGACACCATTAAGCCCATTTTTGATCACAGTGAACATACCAGAACATGAGGAAATCCCATAAAAAGGCACAAAAAATTTAGCAGAAAGTGTGAGGAGTCAACTTCTTCACAAATTCCATAGTTCTACTGTGGAATTCACTCAGCAAATCTATAGTGTTGGTCAGATCATTTGACAGATTAATGATTGATGTAGACTGTGATTGGAGCAGCAAATCATTGAAGATGCAGTAGGACAAATTAGTATCATCCAGCAGGGTCTATTAGGTACTCTATACCCCCTTAAGCCCTTGAAATTGCCTGGCTGGCAAAACATCTTGTGACACCCAACAATGAAACTAAACTGTCCTGTATATATGTAAATAGTGATAATCCTCTCATGAACTGTGACATGAATATCAAGTTGACATTACCTGGTGACAACTACAGGCTCTTAAACCTTAATCACTAGAAGATACAATTTAAGATACTTTAATCTAATAACAAACACAATATAAAATGTGCAAGTAAAAAATGGTTAAACAATACATTATTACTAGCAAAAGTCTATAGGTATTATGAGCTTTTTCTGCAAAATGCTGAATAAGAGCCAAATAAGTCAATTTGAGATTTGACACAATTGGAAGGCCAATATAAGTAATAAAGCCAGAAGTGGTACAAAACTGATTACCAAATGATCAATTCACTTTTACTATCATTAAGTGAAAGATCAATTTTATGACACACAATGGATAGTCAAGAATTTTTTTCCTTAATTCAAGAAAAAAACCTACTGGGATTCAGGATATCATCACCAAATTATTAACATTATTCAAATAATGTAAAATCAGTTCCACAAAATACAACCTGCCATGGTTCAAAAGATTATCATTGTAGCCTATAAAGAGGGGAGCTAATACATCTCTGCCTAATACCTTTACCAACAAGAATCAACACTACAAGCCTATTAGTTGGATTAGATGACCTAAGAGACTTTATGTTTATTTTTAACTTACAGCACAGATCTGCGAGCAGTAGCCTATAACCATAGGCCTAAAAAGACCACATTGATGAATATTAAAAAGCAACTGTGCATATATTCTGGATTCAAAAGCTTGGTAAAATTCTAGTTAATTGACTTCTTGCCATCTCGGAAAGGGTTAAGGTTAGGAAAATGAAACTTTCAGGGATGGGTCTACAGGCTAAAGTATGTCCCAGGAAGGTATTTTAAAACATCCACCTCCCCTCCTTCTCCCTCTAGAGGGCCCTAAAATTTGCCTACATGACAGGTCTATACCTATTGAAATTTGACAAAACAACATTTTACCTTAATTTTCAGTTACTAGTTGCTTTTTATCTACCTTTAGTTCTGAAAATACAATTCCTGTTATTTGAGCAAAATTTTGAGCCATATCAATGTTTTTTTTTAATTTAGGAAATGTATTTGCATATCTTTAAAACCTTATAAAATGGAATTGAGCAAATTTACGAGGCTGAAAACAATTTTGTTGTACTTCAATTAAGCAGAAGATCTATTTTGAAAGGTTTCACTTTTATAACACACATATTTTTAAAGGTCATCAAAGGTCAGGGCCCTCTAGATGGAGGAGTGGAGGTAGTTGCTTCAAAATACCTTCCCGGGACATACTTTAGTCTGTAGATTCATTCCTGAAAGTTTCATTTTCCTAACCTAAACCCTTACTGAGATAGCAAGAAGTCAATTAACTAGAATTTTACCAAAAACTCTCTTAACATCATGAGCAACCAATATAAGCCTTTCCCTCTTTTCATCATAATCAATCAGTTGGTGTGCAAGGAGTAGCTTAAATGCACATGCTCTCAACTTCAACCTGCAATAAAGGCAAACTGAGTATCAGGAGCAGAAGAGAAACCACAGATGTCATTGATTATAAGCATCTACATTAATCTAAACATAACTGGGGTAACAGTAATAGAGGTACAAGGTATATTGCTTCTCTACCATTAAATCAAGGCCTATTTGAACAAAAGCATGATATAAAACAAAATGCATGTAAAATATACAATTTAGGCTATATGTTTGCATATTAGGGGAAGTATGTTAAAGTAAAGTGAGGTGCTTATAGAAATGACATAAGTAGCCAAGCCTATGTAGCAAAGACTTACTTTAGAAAATTTTTAAAAGCTTCTTTCAGCATATTATAGTAATTCCTTTTAAGTGGGTCTAGTGATGGACTGATACTAGTAATTAGTTTAGAAGAGTTTGTAAAGGAGTCTAAAGATACCCTCCAAGCCTACATTTCTGAAAATTTTGTTATCGCAAATTAACTAAGCTCCCAGATAAAATTTAGTACTTTACCATAAAGTCTTATCATAAAAAACCTTCTTTAAATGATCCTAGAGCCACTTTATGCTTAGGTTTCAAGTTTAACGCATTTTCGAAATTTAAAATTTTTGCGCTAAAAGTAAAAATTGATAGCTGACTAGGGATTTCATTTTTAATTAGTCATTTAGGATTTCTTTTTCTTAGCACATAAATTGAAGTTTCGGTCAAATGCACTTCCTTTCTGCTGAAATAGGTAATTTCTAAGGTTAATGTTCGTTTATTTGACTACTTTGCATGGTAGAAGATGAACAGGAAATTCGAAATTAAAAACAACAACATCCAATTCCACCATAAGCGAGATAATGTTTATGCAAGATTAAGTCCAAAGGGAATAATTATCCCAGAGGACAATCAAATTAATTAGCCTACCTAGGTCTCATACTTGACTAAAAACTTAATTTTCACATCACAAACCCATTAAAAATTATAGAAAAATAAGAATAGCCTAGTATAGAGACTATTGTCCACACCCTGGGGTTGTAGGCTAATGAGAAAACCTTAATCCAATTCTATACTAAATCATGTATAAAAACCAACATTGATTATTGGCTCATTTTTATGGTGATTATGCCATGAACCTGATGCAAAAATTTGAAAAAATACGAAATGATGTAGCCTAGACTGATCAATTTCATGTTTAGTTTTTAAAAAACCAACAAGTAGGCTACAAAGTTTCTGCTTACTGAGAGTAGATTATCAACTATAAATGAAAGACAAAGATTTCTTTTGATAAATTATCTGGCAAAATTAAAGCCAATTGCTCACATATGCTGCACAACTGGTTAAGAAACCCATCCAGGCATAGAGGCATTGCAAATAAATATGCCAGCCTACCCAGACAAACCTAACCAGCCAAATTCTGGTAAAATTCTAGTTTAGTGACTTTTGGCTATCTTGGAAAGGGGTTAGGTTAGGAAAATGAAACTTTCATGGTTGGCTCTAAAGGCTAAAGTATCTCCTGAGAAGGTATTTTGAAGGGTAAATTTATAGCAAACAGTATTACTGGCTTTTGTATAAAGTGAATATGCCACTTGATGCCTTTTTTTATGCCCTTTACAAATATAATAATTGCTTCAACCAGAAATTCAGATTTAAGCACTTTTTGACCTCTTAAAAATGACCTAAATATGGGATATAAAAAAGGCTAAGAAAATTGGTCTCAAACCTTAAATACTTTATAACATTGATCTCATACTTTTACTTTATAACATTGATCTCATACTTACTTTTTCATTATAGATCCATTTTTTTTTTTTAATATTATATAATCCACAAGCACTGATTTTCCAATATTAATTTAGATAAATTAATTTTTCCAATGTTATGATGTTTTCTTCTTCCTTGACATTGAATTTTAAATAAAAGCATGTGTTTTTGGTCAAAAATATTAAAGCTGGCTGTTATGAACTCCAGTTATACTGTTTGCTATAAATTTAACTGTATTAAATACAGCAAGGGTTAGTTTACATATTTAATATATGCTATGCTTTACCCCTGCCCCCCTGATGTGCAAATATATAGCCCAAATTTGTTTCTAAACTATTACAGATTTGTGATTTCAAATATCCTATGATTTTGTAAAAAACGACCAAAAATGCATGCTTTAATTGAAATTTTGGCAACAAGGAAGAAGAAAATGCCATAACATTGATAAAATTTATTTATCCAATTTAATCATGGAAAATCAGTGCTTGTGGATAATATAACATAAAAGAATGGATTTATAATGAAATGGTAAGTTTGAGTCCAATGTTTAAGCTTTTTTTATACCCCATATTTAGGTCATTCTTATAGGTTAAAAAGTGCTTAAATTTGAATTTCCAGTAGAAGCAATTATTATATTTATAAAGAACATAAAAAAGGCACCAAGTGGTATATTCACTTTATATGAACGCCAGAAATACTGTTTGCTATAGTTTTACCTTTTGAAGTACCTGCCTCCACTCCCTTTCCCTCTAAAGGGTCCTGACCTTTGATGACCTTTACAAATATGTGTGTTATAGGCTAAAAGTGAAACCTTGCAAAATAGATCTTCTGCTTGAATGAAGGACAACAAAATTGTTTTGAGCTTCACAACTTTGCTCAGCCCCAATTTATCAGGTTTTAAAGATATAAAAATACATTTCCTAAATTTAGAAAAACATTGATATGGCTCAGAATTCTACTTGAATAACACAGATTACATTTTGAGAACTAAAGGCAGAGGAAAAACAACTGGTAACTGATAACTATGGTAAAATGTTGTTTTGTCAAAATTTCAATGTCATATAGGCAAATTTCAGGGCCCTCTAGAGAGAGAAGGGGTGGAGGTGGTCACTTCAAAATACCTTCCTGGGATATACTTTAGATCCATCCCTGAAATTTTCATTTTCTTAACCTAACGCCTTTCCAAGATAGCCAAAAGTCACTAAACTAGAATTTTACAGACCAGGACACCAGAACGCAAATGACGACCAGGACACAGGGAATATAAATGACAACTGCAACATTCAAAGAGAAATTACAGACTGGGACACCAGGACACAAATGACAACTGGGACGCAGGGAAACAACTACAACAGGGATGCCGGGGGCACAGGGGGATATATAAATGACGATGGGGACACAGGGAATGTTTGATTAGCAATCACCATCAACAAGGTTCAAGGGCAATCATTAGAATAATGAGGTATAGATCTGAATACAGATTGTGTTTCCCATGGACAATTATATGTTGCATGTTCAAGAGTTGGTAAACCTGACAATCTATTTATATGCACAGACAATGGGACAGCCAAGAATGTTGTATATTCGCAAGTTTTACATAGTTAAAAAATATATTTATATCTATCTATATTCACAGGTGGGACACAGGGACACAACTACAATGGCGCGTAACTAATATGGCGTGTAACAACTTACGCGTGCGGAGGGGCCTGGGGGGACGCAAAGCGCCCCCACCAACTAGATGTTGGGGTGGTGTGAAGCGCCACCCCAACATCTAGTTATATATAAAAACCATCTCCAAATTTTTGTTGATAGGTCCATAAAGAATGAGAAGGTGGTAAGTAGAGCTTTTTTTCCACCCCTTAATATTGCAATGGGTGAGAGAATGTATGATAATGTGTCTATAATGTCTGTGAAGTTAAATGCCATAATTTTGATTGCTAAATTAGAAAATATTATTGTCTATTCTGAATCTTTGTCAAGCCAAGAATTGTTGTTTTCAGATTCTTAGTATAAGTGGGATATAGACACATTTCATTGTCTTAGCATTATTAATAATCTTGCTTCAAGAGGCATAAGGACTTAGCCACTCAGGTATAACTAGTAACCATCAGGCAGATGAAATTGTAAAAAAAAAAAAAATTAAATATTGACAGCCAAGTAGGAGACCAATCCCCATTAGAGACATATACTGCTGGAGATTATCAGAGGTATTTTTAAATAAAAATAATCCAATTTTATTGCCCTTCCCCAATAAGGACTTTTCTGAGATTTATCATAGAATTTGGCCTGGTTGAAATAGGCTAAATTTTTAGGCAGTTTCATATCAGCTCCCCAATTCAAGTGGCTCAGTTCCCTCTTCCCCTCTTTGCAGGTATTGTAATATATAAATTGAAACAACTGACCACTGCCTATTTGAATGTAATGTGCTGATATCTGCATAGTATATCCTGCAATGTAAACTGTTAAAGGGCTTTAAACACCACACAATCTCACTATCAGCCAAGAGTCTATCTGACTATACTGGCACACAGAACTGAGAACTCAATGTTTATCTTCTTATATTTCAACTTCTAGAATCAAAAGATTTACTGAAAAAAATCTGAGCAGATTCAAGATAAATAAGAAGCAATCAATTCACTAGCTCTGTTCACCTCATAGAGTGAATCAAAAGGAAAAGCACTGAATAGTCTCAATTAAAAAGCCTTTGTTTGTTGAAACAGAAGGAGAAGATAGGTCAAGCTAACTAACTGCTAGCCTACCATTGAAAATTATATTTTGATACCTCAGATGGACATTTAATGTGACAAAATGCTCCTTGTTTTTTTTTATTGTATCACTAAGACAATTTACAGACTGCAACTTATAGATTGCTTTCTTTACCTTTAATTGCATTGGCCAGCAATAGGGCCTATTAGATGGCATCGGGATCCTATAGAGGATCTATAGAGGATTTTTTTTTGCAAAATTAGCAGAGAATGAAAACAAAATCTGGGCCAGTAAAACTAAATAACATCGATAAGTACAAAGAAATAGGTATCTGTTCCCATGCCCTGGAAGAAACATGTTGTAAAAACAATTGTAAAAGAAATCTTAAACTGATACTCAGAAATATGCTGATCTTATGTTAGGGTAAAAGACCTGTGAAAAATTAAGTAAAATACTTAAGATTATTGGCCTAACATTAACATCTTGTTACCAAAGAGTAATTGAAAAGAATTGTATGTGTCTTTAGTTAGCTAGAACTCCTAAGTACATGCATATGGCTATTATTAATCTTATTCAAGGTCAAATGCTTTTAACGATTAATTGATTGACCTTTTTTCACCAACATCTTTAGAGAACATTAATTATCCTATTTTGATATGTCTGTCAATTTTCCTTTGATTCCAAAAGTACAACTTTCATCACTTAACTTTTATTATTTATAGCACAAATATTTAATTCAATTTTCTTCTTCAAACACCAGGATAAAACTGCCCAGTCATGACATATTTTTAAATAATTGATATTCAGTAAAGAAGCTGAAGAAATCTGATGCACAGAAGTTACTGACCTACAAGAAATTGCTGAGTTACTCAACAAGCAATTTGCATCAGTGTTTACCAATGAACCAATACAGATTGCCAAACCCTATGGCACCTATCCAGGTCTTTCAAGGGTCCATACAAAGTAACTTGAAATGCTAGATGTTAACAAGTCCACGGGGTCAGATAACATTCATCCAAGGCTCCTAAAAAACTGGCTAGTGAGATCTGAACTCTGCCATGTCAAATATTTCAGAAATCCTCAAGTCAAAGACTCTGCCCTTGGATTGGAAGAGCTCTCACATTGCACCAATATTCAAGAAAGGTGACAGGATAAGTGCAGAGAATTATTATCTAATCAGCTTAACCTAAGCTGTAGCAAAAACCCTGGAATATATTGTGAACACCAAATTTTTACACTTCTTCTGCCCAACAATATACTGTCACTGGACCTGCATGACTTCCCTCTGGGAAAGGCAGTGGAGACCAACCTGCTTTAAAAATACAGTATCATAACTGACCTTCTGGAGAAGGGATTACCTGTTGACCTTATTTTGCTTGACATCACCAAAGCATTCAACAAGGTGTCCCACAGACACCTTATGGCCAAATTGTCAGCAGTTTGCATCCACACTGATGTAGTAGAATGGACGATGAATTTCCTGAAAGACTAAAAGCAGCAGGTCCAACTTTTCACCAATAACAGTGATAAAGTATTCCCCAGACCATGTGATGTTGTCAGTCAAGTTCCTCAGGGTACGCTCCTAGGCCCCACCCTCTGCCTCATATATATAAATGATATGACAAAGGAAGCCACAAATAACATCATACTTTACATCAATGACTCCAAGCTTTTTGGCACAGCTGTTCAACAAAGCCTGCAATAAAACCTACAGAGAATCCAGAAGTTGACCAGTGAATGGCTGCTTGGGTTCAACATCAATAAACGCAGTGTTCTCCATTTCAGCAATAACAATCCTCACCACCAGTATGATCAAAGGTCACAGTCTGATGTTCAATTACAGATCTGTCATGAAGAACAAGACTTGGGAGTACTTGTTAATAAACAACTGAAGTTCTCTGGGCATTGGCAACAAGCAACCAGCTTCTCCTGAAAGGAGCTATCACCAGCTTCTCCTGTACAGTCTTCCTGAGGCTTTATGAGGCTATTGTTAGGCTGTTCTTGGATTTTGGAACATGTCTGACCTCCCCCTTCTATAAGCATGATACCAAAATAACTGAAGGAATTCAAAGACATGCCACCAAATTCATTACATGTCTACAAAATATGCTGTTTGATAAGAAACTGGAGCACGTGAAACTACCAACTATGTCTTCAGACATTCCAGATGCTGACCTACAAATATAACTGTCAACCAAACAACACCCTCCTCATGAAACATACAGGTCAGCAGAACACTAGAGGACACTCACAGAAGCTAGCAAAGAGTGAAGACCAAAATACACCAAAACTTTTATTTACCAAGCATATTTCTAACAACTAGAACAACCTTCAAGACAAAATTGCAACTGCACCCACTACTGCCTCCTTCAAGTTAAGACTTGATAGAGAATAGAACAACAAGCCATGGAAACATAAGTGGGAATGTTCATTGCCCTCAGCTGCCAATTAATGCAACATCACTGGGCCCATAAGTGACATTCCAAATTACCATCATTGACACAGAGCAGAACAGATTGAGTTTGGACCTTGATTTTGTTCCATATTGCAAATTAAGGTTGTTTTAAGTTATGACAAACAACTTATCTAGAGGTTTCCTGCCAGGTGAGAGATGGTTAGATCAGTTTGATTGCACCCCTTGGGAAGAGGAGGATAGATAATTAAATTAGAAATATGCAATCTAGTGATTGCAAGTTGAAGATATTTCAACTTCCCCTCAATCAAGTGGGTTGATGGTTTTGGTCTTGAAGCTTCTAGTAATGGAGATTTGCCATTTGTCTTGTTTATCTGATAACTTCCTTCATAAAATGGTTGGCAAGGCATCATGGAAGCCAGAATCCTTCCTCATTTGATTGTGTAATCTTGAGCAATCCAACTTCCCTCATCAGAAATGAATTCCCTTATCCATTTGGCGACAGTAACCACTCTAGTCACCCTTCCTGTGTTGTCCTTAAATAGTTTTCTGCAACCTTATCTTCATCCTCAAACTTTTATAGACTATCAAGCAATACAGAAGGAACTAGCCTCTGTAAATTGACAGAACTAATCATTTCTGATATCGACACACTATGGACAAATGTTAAGGAAGGCCTCCTGTGTCATTTACCAAAAAATGCTGAAAACAACTTCCAATGTTCATAAAGGATATAAGGAAAATAATCAACACAAAAGCCTAGAAAAAGGTACAAAAAGAATAAAGCAGCAAAATTGGCAGAGTTATGTGAAGGCTCGAAACTTTGGCTCCAACATAATTAGGAAACTGTAATCTGAACATGAGGAGAAGCTTGCCACAGATATCAAGGCAAACTCCAAATCCTTTTGGAAACATGTTTCTGCTAAAAATCCTAACCATCACACTATTCCTGAACTCAAACATAACAGCATAATCCAATCATCACCATTAGACAAGGCTGACGTGTTGAATACCCAGTTTGCCTCTGCTTTCACCATTAAATCTTGTCCAACTATCCCTGCAACACCATCAGATCTAATACCTAATCCAGTACCTGAATTGTCAGTTACTGAAGAACTGGTCTTAACTAGCCTTGATAAACTTGATGTTAACAAATCCAAAGGACAAAATGGGAATTCACCCAAGGCTTCTCAAGGTGTGCTGAAATGTTCTCAGTACTCCCTTGTGCAGGCTCTTCCAGCTGTCCCTACAAAAAGAAAAACAACCATTAGATTGAAAAACATCCTATAGCACACCAATCTACAAAAGAGGCCCCAAAGATCATGCAGAAAATGGTCATCACATCAGCATCACTTCCGCAGTTGTAAAGATGCTCAAGAGATTTGTCAACAGGGCTCTAATTCAGCAGTCTGAAGCTAACAACATACTCACCACCACCCAACATGGCTTCAGATCTTTAAGATCCATTGATACTAACCTAATGCAGACATATGAGTATGTCACATCATTGTTGGATAAAGATTCCCCTGTTGACATGGTGCTCTTGGACCTCTCAAAAGCATTTGAAAGGATTTGTCATGAATTCTTCAATGCCAAAATAAAAGCAGCAGCTGTTGATGATGTTATTGTGCAGTGGATATATTTTCAGAGATGGTTTCTTTTCAGAAAGAACACAAGTTCTAAGAGTTTATGACTCAAGGTGTCTCTTATTTTTCCTTGTCTACAACTGTTTTAAAGCAGTGTCCCCCTGGGGACAATTTTTGGACAAAGTCTCTTCAACTTCTATATAAATGATGTACCCAACCTCTCTTGAACCTCCTCACTTGTTTATGCTGATGATTGAAAACTAATTGGTAAAGCAGCTACGCCCACTGACCTGCAATTTATACAAATGGACCTTGACATTCTTGGGAATTGGGCTGATACATGGCTCCTCTCTTTCAATGCTGATAAATGCCATGTAATCCGCTTCAGCAATCACAATCCAAGATTTAAGCCATTTCTTCAGCCAGCAAGTAACACACTTTCAGAATCAACTCTCTGAAGATGCAGTGGCTGCTGATTTGATAGGTGCATTCAAGCGAAATCTCAAACAAAGAATGGCTACAATAGAAGTTCCTGTACAACTAGGAAGCTGTTGAGTCCTCAATCCAAATGTAGCTAGTAACTTCATCAAAGAACATTGAAAAGTCATCATGGAGCATTACAAGGATGGAAAATCCTTAGATTCACTCCAAGCTGTGATTTAGGGTAATTAAACCAATGCCAAACGGTAAATACAACATGATTATGACACCTGAACTAGTTTACTCAGTGGGGTCAATTGAAAGAAATTAAGGGAGGGGGTAAAATGTGTTTATCAGATTCTAGGAGGAAGGTAATCTTGTCATCTTCCAATGAAAATATCTAAATATTTATATTTTTAGAATCTAGAGGGGTGGGGGTAGAAATCTGGGGGAGAGAAAATATATCCCTCCCTAATTGAGGCCACTGAGTTTGATAGCCATGTTTTGTGTAAGAAAATCTACTCCCTTCCCAAAATGCCCCTGTGTTTAAATATGAAAATTCATTGCTGAACTAAATTTATAAGCAGTATAGCCTACTTATTCTCTATTTAATTAAAAAAATATTTTCATGTATTTCTTAATGACTATTTGCAGGTTTATTACACTTGAGGCAGAAAAAAGAGAGGGAGTGGCAAAATATCTAAATCCATCCTATGCTAAAAAGTATACTGGTGCTCCTGTTTTTATATATTATAAACATGGTTCCAGAAGCTACAAGAATGATTTCAATGTAGCAACCTAATAAAGAGCAAAATATAACTCATATTAACTAAAAGTTTAAAAGCACAGTTTGAAAAAAAAATGTCCAATGAGAAGAAATAGTAATTTTTAACATATTCAGGAATGGTAACTATTATTTTAATGAATCTTAATAGTAAATTGCTAATACAAAAGCAAATTTATAGGAATCTTGGACAAGATCCTAAAATCCCTTTGAAATGATGCTTGATTTAAATGAAAAGTACATTGTTGGAGTTGATATGGTTAAAACCCCTGTGTAGCTGAATTACAGCCCCCCACATCAAACAAGAAAAATCACGCCTAGCATAGACAGCACTGATATCTCTTTTTTTTCTCCTAGGTTTAAAAGGCATTACACTGAAACTGCTGGGGGAATATGCAAAAATATAATGCAAACACACAAAATCCATAAAATTTTATATAAATCTGGCTATAGGCTTATAAATGGCCTCTTTAGGGTAGACTTGGGGATAGTTATTACAGCAGTGGTGATTACATTTGGAAGGAACATTGAATTAATTTTGCTCATTTAGTTCATTTTTGAATAGCTGCTTCTCTGTCATTAAAGGCTATTCAAACTGAATTTACATTTTTGTTCCAAAGTATAAAAACTTAAATTGGTATAATTAAAAGCATGAGTGTGAAATATCTACTCAGCATTTGGTTTAGGGTTTAATGGTAGATCAAGTTTTTATCTTAGTTCTACTAACAAAAAATTAAGTAACAAGGTGTCACTTTAAGGAATCAAAATGGAATTTGTGATGGTACCCACTTGTGTATTTTGAAAAAGCATAAAAAGGCACATTGATTGATGTGTTCATCTTTCACCTGGCATGGTAGGCTGATAAATTTACTGGGAAAGAAAAATGAAAAGTTGAAAATTTCCCTGTTTGGGTAAAAGTCATGATTTACTATTTAAGTTAAATGATTATGGTAACTGAAGATTGTAGACTACAGGCTGGGATAAATTTCTGGCAAAGGTCTATTATATTAGAGAAATCAGACAGGATGAAAAAAAGAATTGATATCAACTACCAATAGTTCCAATAGATTTGCTGTTCAGTGTTGTTACCAAATAGATAATTACTGCCATAACAATTACATCCTAGCCCCTATCCAAAGGCTTTTTTAAACTTCTGCATATATACTATAGGTATGTTTCTGGCCCTATTAGAAGGGGGGCAGGATTTCAATTTGTAGCAAAATTGTATATGAGGGGCTTTTGCTTGTATTGGAAAGTGGTTGAATTAGGTAAATGAAACTTCTAGGGATTCATTAAGAGCCTCAATGATCCCCAGGAAGGTCCACATTTTCTGTCTCAAAAGGTGATGATCTTAGACAATTCTTGTGTTGTGAGAGTGAAACCTTGAAAAATAGATCTACAGCTCAAATAAGGCATAGGAAGGTTTTTTGAGTCTCATAGCTTTGCTGAATCCTGACATATCAGGTGTTAAAAATTATAAATCTATTTCTTAAATTTGGGAAGAAAGTCTTGTTACAGCCAAAAAAAAAGTTACTGAAATAATGGAATGGCATTTTCAAAAACTAGAGTCACTGACAAGAGGGTAAAAGCCTGAAACTAATGTTGAAGCGTTTTGTAAAAATTTGGATAGATATATGCATGTCAAAAGTGCAATCTATCAATCCCTAGAAATACAGAACGGGGAGAAAGAGCAATTTTACAAACTAGCATTCAGGGGTATAGTTCCATTATTTTTATTAGGGGGCAACTACCCCCCCCCCCATATTTTCTTAATTTTCCAGGCCTACAGTGAATTTGCAAGCTCTGTCAGATTAATGGAAAGTATATATTTAAGTACTACTGCTGCAAGGGACTGAGGGTCCTCAGTCCTTATTAGGTTGTAACTGCTAATTTCATCAAGATAAGAAAATCAACAGCAGATAGCATAAGCACATTGATATGAAAACGGGAAATAATAGTTGATTGTTTTCTAGGATTAACATAGCAAGCAAAGACTTATGAATTGTTCTTTGATAGCAAAGTATTCATTTTTGCTTTTGTGTATTATGAAAAAAAACTGTAGATCAGAAAATACAAGGTTCATTTAAGTAGAAGATAATAGATTGCTCCACATAAAAAAACGCCTTTTATTTGGTGCTAGAAAATAGGACAGTTAGGAGGGCGGGGAAAACTGATTTTTTTGGAGAAAATTTGTTTCTAACCTGATACTTGAACTTACTAAGTCAAATTTGAAAGATAACAAATCTTCAGTAAAAAAAGAGGAATAGAAAATTCCCTTGTAAAAAATTGACCCCCCTCCCCTTGAACCCTCCACACTAGCAATGCAGCCATACTAGCAAACTAGAAAGTCATCCAAAGCTCGATTTTCTACCAAATTTTTGAACTTTCTATGCTTGATTTGATAGGAAGCATCTAGTTCAGGAAAAAAATAGTACTAAACAGGAAAATTGGATTTTCTGTTAATTTTAGCACTGGGGAGATTTTAGGCTGTATCCTGAAAGACGATTTGGATGAATGTTTTGATACAAGAAATATTTTCATTTAAATTTTGCAAGATTCAACTTTTTTTTGTATAATTTTTCTATTATATATGCACATGGGGATAAAATTACCCCTTTAGTTATAAAAAAGAACGTTTACAAAAGTTTATTGCATCCTCAGAGTAATTAAATAAATTCAGCTAATAAATCATCATTAATTGTAGGTGAAAATGTTTGAAGAGATTCTTATTGAACCAGTGGGACCTGCATTTCTAAAATACTGGAAACATTACAATTGTACTGGCACATTAGATGAAAAATTTTCTAGCTTGACAATCTCTCAAAAACCTGACGAATCAGATGAAATAGATGAACTGGAAGATGAAGAAGATCTTTCTTACTTGCATAGCTTAGATCCAAAAGAATGGAAGGTAGGTTATTTAGTATCCACATGCTTTATTAAGGTGCCATTATATTATTTAGGACCTGGTAGTAGTGTCCCCACTCACAAAATTAAAAATTTGCATGTTTATGGTAAAAAACCTCTTACTAGTCCCTATGAGAAGGAGTAAATTATATTTTATGATATCCAAATTCTAATTCAGTATTAGAATATATAAGGGCAGAGTAGGGCAGGGGGAGGCGCTTCTTGCCTTTAGGCACTTTTTTTCCAAGTCATAATGTTGTCTTGCGAAGGATTTCTATCAGCTGAGCTGCTGGAATGTGTGAAATTCTACAAGGTTGCAGGTCCAGCACCAAGTCATGCATGTACAAGGGAGAAATCAATTCACCATAAGATTATTTCTTTAGTTCATTTATATATTACAGTATGTATATGACCAGTTTTCTGTTCACCTTAATCTATTTGAGAGCTTCAAGGTCATTTACACTTATGGCGGCTTTTCATATGATAATTCAATTAAGCCCCCATTGTACTTCTTGGCAAAAGAGTCATGAAACGGATATCAGCACTGGCAGTAGGGACTGTAAACTCTAATTCTGTATTTTTGTTTTTTATTTACCTAATTAAGCCTACAGTTATCAAAGAAAGCTGTGTCATTACCAGGACATTCTACTTTTTATAATTTAAACTCTTTGTAGATCTATTGGGTATACCTTTCATTGTGATCTTGAATAGAGAATAAATTAGCTCCACAATACTTGCTACAGTAAAAACAAAAGTGACAACTCATTTAAAAGTCATTCATTATCTCCTTCAAAATAGCTCTTCCCAAAATGGAGAAGGGGGATCTTGTTCTGAACCTTTCCCCACAAAATATGAGAAATATTTCCTTGTTAGTAATTATTGGTAAAAATACACATATACAAATGAGCTATCTATAGTTGATCATATGTAGTTACAGTTTTAACTTTTAGTAAAAGTGTTAGAAAGTCTCTTGAGCTCTATGTCACAAGAAAAACGTTTTACTTTAGAAGGGCTCAGGATGCTGGAAGTCATAACGTCGGTATCTGCTTAAAAAATTACCAAAAAGGAAACAACAGAAAATCGGGAAAACAAATAAAACTTTGGATTGCGCTCATTTAAGCCTCCTCCCTCTCGATGGACCTGAGCATGGAGAAGGGAATAGCAGGCTTGCAGCCTCTGCCACAGACACAAAGGCAAGCTATTGGATCATTTGATACAGGTTTTTTTTATTGATTCTTATGAAAAAATTAATATTCGGATGTAACAGTCGTTAGGCGATTTCCACTTCTCATGGGGGTTTCACGTAGTTATAAATTATCTTTGAAGAGTATATTGCCCAACAGCTGACAACATATATAACTCAAGCATTTAGAGGCAGCACATGGAACGATGCTCATTCTGCCTAAGGTAGCCAAGTCATGCTGGGTCTTGGAAGCACGGTTAATTATTGAAAAATGTGCTAAATCTAAAGGAAATGATATGAAAATTCCTAAAGGAATTATTTTGAGACTGCCTATTTTGAAACACTCACTTTGCTCAGAAACAAAGACGTCTGTTAACAAAATGTCGGAAGAGAGGTGGAATATTTAACAAATTATTAATCATTTTCCCTGGCCTGAGTCAAAAATATTGTAACAATTCAACTTTAGTCCTAGTAGCAATGGTCAAATTAAAGTCATCAGTAAAGCATGGTAGTGTTGTTCCAATATCAACACTATTGTTAATTATATTCAAGGATATGATTCTAGATATGCTAAAAAAAATTATTTATATATGCGTGAAAGAGCTATCGACCCAAAACTAATCCCCTAGGAACTCCATTGTGTAGGCCTACATGCAAAACATCTATTGGGATTTCATTCAATGTTGCATGCTTTTTAGTAATTAATTAAGAACAATTCAATTCAATTTAAAATGGAACTCGAATCTCACAACTAAAAAGCTTATGAATTATAATATCATGATCAATTGAATCAAACTCTTTAATTTTGTCTCGAAAATCGTAAAGATAAAAAATTCCATTTATGCAAATGTCGTCTTTAAAGAATACACGCAATAAGACTCTTGGGCGTCATAGGCTTATTCGGCAATAATTTCCTAGCCTGGGTTAGGCGTACAATATTCCAACACGCAATAAGACTCTTGGGCGTCATAGGCTTATTCGGCAATAATTTCTTAGCCTGGGTTAGGCATACAATATTCCAACAGTAGTCTCATTAAAGTAGAATTCCATGCCTCAAACTTTCGATTAATGTTACTCTCCTGACTTAAATACGGAAAATTAGGACGTTGTAGTGTATTTTTGGAATTTTAATAAATTAATTGAATGAAGTGAGGGTATCTGATCTAGTAGAAATAACAGAACTAACAATGAGTCTAAGAATACAAGGGACAATCTCCAATGCTTCAAAATGATTAGGAGAGGGACATACATTATAAACTAATATTGTCAAAATTTGGTCACACGAGTAGCCTATGACAATTACCCTCAGTGTGCATTCGATATCCCAACATCGATTTGAGATTTTGTTGGACCTCATGATTAGAAGCTTCAAAATTCAAGTGAACATTAAAATCAGGAGATGTTAATTAATTATCAAGTCGAACTTGAAACGAACAGAAATCACCATAGATATGAGTGGGGACACAATCCCCTTAAGACCTTTATATGTGAGTGTCGATTGTGCTTAGCCTTACAGAGGTCAAGCAATCTGAAAAGTCAAATCAAACTACAAAGAACTGATCACTGTAAATAGGAGTAGGGATACAGTCCCCTTAAAACCTCTTTAGGCTGGAATGTCATTTGCGCTTGACCATAAATTAATTTGCACATCAGATTGTGTATGAATCGGACTTGCAATTCAACTGATAATTATAGATCGGATCTAATACTTACTTAATAAGAATGCATCTTTGTAACTATCAGAAAACCACAAAAAAGTATTGATAGCAAAAGAGGGAAAAAGACGAAAAAAATATGTAATAATAGAATAGATAAAATATGTTCGTAGTAAAACAAGAGTATATAAAAGGAATTAGCTGCCTGCTTTATTGGATCATGTCCTGAGCGTATCCTTACATGAATATCTAGAACAAAAAAAAACAGCAAAAAAAAAACAAAAAACGATCCAGTATCCATAGCATAGCCGACGGCGGACAAAGTCGTGATTTTTAAGGGCAAATTTTTAATAAAAGAATTATAGACTAAGTGAAAGAAATATAAGACGGAGACGGCTCCCGCAAATAAAAAGAAAAATAAGAAGACGGCTCCCGCGACTAAAAGCTAGGGAATAAGATTGCACATCTTTAGACGGGTTTTCACCGAAGTTTTAGCCGTTCTGGTTGAGTGACTTGATATAAGAATTTTTTGTGAAAATGGAAAATGTCAAGTATTGAGCCTGTATCAAATATTTGTTTTTTGAAAGGCAATATGCCTACGCAACTTAAAAGTGAAACACTGTATGCAGAGACTCTGTACTATCGTTTACTACTGGTAAGCTTTGCGTGGATGAATTTAAACATAGTGTACCAGCTTAGGACATAAAGATTGTTCAGCACGCCCAAAAAGTTTAATAACAGATGGCAATGTCCGTAAGTTCACCAAACGGTGCTTAACAACCTTCGAATTAGTCGTCAACCTTCAAGAGTGTCAGCAGAGACTACAAGTATGTTGGCAGGATGTGTGTTCTTACATTGAATCGAGATATAGGCATGGATAAGCTGTCCATGCTTTGGATGCCATGTTTGCTGATTTTATAAAAATAAATGTCTTGTGACATTTTTTACGTAAGAAAGTTTTCAGACAACCGTCATAGTACCCACGTGAAATGACATAAAATTGACAACATATGACTAATTACTAGAATTTTGTACATTCTTCCAGATATCCGTAAGAAGTAGTAAGTATTATCTGAGGGAAAGGTGTCTACAGTGTAGGAAAATTATATACGAGTGCTTACTACTCAGTTATCAAAATATTTATGTTTTATTTGTAGGAAATTCTTACGGGGCACGATTTAGAGTGATTTAAGATCTGGTGGCGAATTGCTCGTTTATTCTATTAATGTGTATATACGTTGTATTCGTTGCAAAATAAAATTTTCATAGATTACAAAATACGGATATTGTGTTCTTTGTAGATCACGCCACTGTGATAATGCATGATACTCTTCGTTGTCTGCCAGTTTTGTTACTATTTGTTTTCTGCTAAACTTATTACTTGTGCTTTTCAATGTTTTATTCTTTTACATAGATATATTTTCGTTTTCAATTTTAGGATCAAGATCATTACAAGGTACTAGGATTAGACAGTAAACGTGTCAGTGCAAATGATGAGGACATCAAGAGGGCTTGTGAGTATTCTCCTACCAGTAATGTGATTTGGGCTTTATGATAGAATCAATTGTCTTTTAAGCACGTGATAATAGGATTTTATCAACTTTACTTTGTCAATCATACACAAGCTGCAGGGAAATTTTTCTTTGAAAATTAGTAGCTACAGAGAAATTTTTATGGTAACAATAACGATGAATGCGCTGAAGAAGAATTCCAGCTTTATTTGCTGTAGAGGAGGTTGATTGTAAGATATTCGTGAAAGAAAGCTTTAAAACTTCATGTTTTTGTAGTAGCTAATTCTCAAGATTCGTAAGTATGTTAAAGGGTAGTTTTTAAAATAGGTGTTGGCACTGTTTCGTTTCTGGATATAATAACGGCAATTAAAAAGTGGAACTTGGTCAAGTTTTTTTTTTCCTGAAAAGTAGAAACAACATGTAAAAAAAGAAGGTTAAACCGTTGTAACTGATATTTTGTCCTTTAGTCTGTTTAGGTTAATGAGAGTAAGTTGAATGTTTATTTATTTGTTTATATAAATTGAAAAGACAAACATACAACAAGAACACACACCTTAAAATTTATCACTTAAAAACATTCGAAGCTGAAGCGACTTTGTAGTCTTTCGTCAACACTGGTTTTGCCTTAAGTATCGAGCACTGCTAAACTTACTCTCTTGCGGCACTGGAGTTACGGGTACTGAGGGATGCATGCATGCTATTTCACTTAGTTCCGGGTAAATATAAAAGTAGTCACTCCTTATTCTAGCGTATCAGAATGGTTTTTTCCTGATCTTCTTCTTGCTTAAGTATTCAGGAACTCTGTCACACGCCTGATGATATTCTTTACTTTCGTTTTTTTTGTTTACACAGGAAATGCTTATATTGTTCACCTTTTGTCTCAAAGAGTTCATCTGCAAAACCAGTCGTATCGAGAAACTTAGAAAACAAGCTGCCTTCGTGATCAGGAGTCGCTGATGATAGATTTTGGCTAGTCCCTGCCTTGGTAAGAGGGAGGTCAGTAGGGAAGAATGTGAGGCTCGATTGGGTTTGAGTAAGTACTTCTGTACTTTTCTGCTGGGAAATGAATTGCTACAGTGGGAGGAGATGGACTGACGAACTGATTCTCTGTTTTTATAGGTTTTTTTTCATAAATTGCAGCTCCAAAAAGTCAGCTCGTGTGAAAAGATCATATCGAACTCAAAACTGGACAACAAATTTATCCTGAGCTGAACCGCTAGTAGTTCTCTCAGACCTAATGCCATTGACTTAGCCATAACACTAGTATCTGGGGTCTAACAAAGCAGATACAGTCCTGTGATCATCAGCTTAACCGTGCTTGTAGAAACATATTCGTGCCTACTAACTATCACTGTTGCTTGTCTGAACGACCGAAGAACCTCAATAACAACCTCCTTGGTGGACCACGTACCATTGTGAAGTATGAGCTCTCTTATCTTAGCGTAATGATTTTTTTTCGGTTGGAGAAGTCGGGTATTGGCTCTTTTAAGGCTTAATATATTTTTATCACGGTCTAAGTGCTGTTCCGTCGAACATCCACGATCTTGATGATGGATGGACTAAGATTATATGTTTTCAGACAGCTTCAAAAGAGGGACATGGAAGATACATTCGGAATAGTTAACAGTTTTGCATTTTTGCCAGTGCTGCTACCACCATTAATACTTCGATATAGAAGCCTCTTTCTCTAGGTGATCCTCTCACGGTTATTGTGAGGGTCTGGGTCATTTTGATTCCTATCTAAAGTTATCATTCATTGTGGCAGTCGGTGAATCCAGTTTCTTTAATGTCACAATTTCTTACAATTAGGTCATGAAAATCACCTTGCTCGGTAGTATATGCGTTGTCACCAGATTCTGAAGTGGATCATGAATTACTTGGGTGGGAAGCACTCATTAAATATGCCTGGTCTCTCCATTCAATCAGAAGGTGATTGTTCACTCCACCACGCAGGTTGTGTTCAAAGTATGATCTTCGCATAATGTCACCATATATGAGAGGCTTTACTATATTAGCTCCCGAATCAGTTGATATATCAGCTGTTGCCAGTGGCATCAATTTCCTAAGCGTCTTTGGGTTAAAGACACAACTAGTAAAGTTCATTCTATAATTATCGAAGTCACTAAAGGAACTAAAGAATAACTGCGCATTCGCCAAGTTAACAGGAAGGGGTGGTGAGTAACGCACTGTTTTCTAATGATTGAATGACCGACAGCACTGTTCATTAGATGGTAAGCTACGCACATGTCGCTAGACTGTGTTAGGATGCTATTCGCAATGAGAACACGGGGTATGAAGGATAACAAGAAACAAAACAGGAACAGAAATCGTACTGGAAAGGCTACTTGTTCTCTGTTTTTGCATCCCCCCCCCCCCCAAAAAAAAACAGAACACTAAACTATAGAAAAAAGTAATCGTACCAGGACTGACCTCTATTTCAGGCTTTCTGTAGAGAAGGACGTTTAAAGCAATGACCCATCCCTTGATAGGCTATATCTATAGTACAAGGGCAAGTGCGTAAAATCCAAGAGGCCTAAACTAAGACTAAGCAATGCAAGTAAAAAGCAACATCAAGATTAGAGTTAGTTCAATTTAGGGTTATTTCGTTCATGTACTATTCAAGAGCATATATCTAGTAGGAAATGGTTAATTGAAATTGAAAACAGGAGGGTTGCTGTTCAATACGTTACTGTTCAGTAGAACAGAATTATTTGTTATGCCGAAATTTTGTGAACTCTATTAATTTTGTGAATTATAGACCAATGAAAAAATGGTGGAAACAAAGGAGAATTAAGGCAAATAAAAGTGAAAAGAGAAATCAGTCATTCAGTGAAAAAAGATCATTTAGATTAGGATTTGTTAAATTACAAATATATTTCTGCTGTGAATGTATTTTTTTTTTAAAGAATTTAAAAAACTTAATATGTAGCAATTTTTGTTGGGTAGTGGAAACGTGCCTTAAATGCCTAAGTATTTTAGGACAAATAGAGATATACTTTGGCTTTTACAGTCAGTTATTTGACGTGGTATTGGACCAGATTTCGTAAGGCAGCAAAAATTAAGTTTAAGCTTTACTTTTTCTAATATTTGAATAAGAGTTTCTGTTAAAGCTCTATGTTTATTTTGTTCCAGCCTGAAATTCTCTGAAAATAAGCAAGTACTTTCATAGTCAAACGATTGTCAAATAGTCAAACGTTTCTTGATTATAAAAGAGTTATCACTAAGTTAGCTTAGAGAATATAGACTACATATTCAATGTTGGCTATGTTCTGTAGATGAATTACATTGCTTTACCTTGTTATTAATTAAAAAAAAGTTTTCCAAAAAAAAGAGTTTTTCAAAGAAAACAAAGACCCGTATTAAAGCTTAGACAGGCAAAAATTGTCTCACTATAATTCAAACTTAAAAGAAGTTTCTGTCAATGGATAAATAGAACCCAAAATGAATATAAATTAAAATAGAGGATTACAGTAAAGATAAAGATAACCCTAACTGCCATAAATGAATGAATGAATTCTAAAATGAAAAACAAATTTAAATAATTAATCAGGTCGAACCTAAAATAAACACAGATTACCGCAAACAGAAATAATTTCCTTAACCTTCTAAAGACCAAATAGTCATTTGCACTTTACTAAAAGTTTTATTTTGATCACTGTGTTTTTTTTCTGAAAAAAATCACAAGGCTGGTCTAGGTTTGCAAATAAGAATTGTACTACTCACCAAACGATCTATCAGAGCTCCTAGCTGATAAGACAACCAAAACCAAACATTGCCACGTTCTCTTCTAAAATCTGTTGTGAATAATGGGTAACTTATATAATTAATGACTATTATCTTTTGGGTTCCTGAAGTTATGTTGACCCCAAGGGCATGATTATTAGATTTTTTGATGTTTCTGAACAAAATGGCTATCTCTAAATTTGATTCGGCATCATGGGGCTGCGGGAGGTGTGTAGCTGAAAGAGGCACGGGAGGGATGCTATAATTTTCAGTTTCGATTTGGATCTTCCCCTATCCAAGTTTCTATGACCACCCCTTCCATATGAATTGGCCGAGAAAATGGGTTTGTGGTCCTTTATGCCCCGTTTTAGGCCCTGTTTTGGAGGGAAACTTTGTTTTTTTTTTCTGCCTTCGGTCCCGCTATTGGTTATTTTTTGGGAGGGGGGTGGAGAGAGGGGGAGTGTATCAAAGCAATTCTTATTCGTATATTTTGTTCCTCTTTGTTGATGGACCTATGGCTATAAGTTTCAACTGATCAAGAGAAACTAATTTCGCCCCATTGCTGGGTCCCATCTCCAACCCCACAGCAAATTGTACTATCTTTTTGACTCAGAGAACAAACTCTCGAAGTTTTTGAGCCAATTGTGTGCCCAAGATCAAACAAGCCATTCATTTGGGTTCACGCCATTCATTGGATACTATTCTGAAAGAATTTGAGTATCTCAGAAGTTTGATTGCATGAGGGGGGGGGGTACTAAAAAGAGTATGGAGGAAGAGTTGCATGTCCACCAATCCCTTTCGAATCTTAAAAAGACCACTAGAACGTCCAATTTTTAATCAAATGAGCCCCAACCAAAGTCTCTGTAACCACTTCATAGGAAGGGGCCGGGTGATAATAAGGGAAGAACCGATTAACATGTTGAAGGTGTATGGCTTTTTACTTAATCAGCGCTGCTGCACTACTTCTGATATTCTGACTTCTGATATGTCACTACAACATATACAAAACAAACAAGAAGCTTGATTTGGTGGTTTTTAAAGCCCGGCCGAAAACTGTATTTGAATTTTAAAGCGTAAATCTCTGGGGAAAAAGAAAGCTAGATGCAAGTTTACTTGTAATGTTCGTGTTTATTTTGTAGCAATAATAACAACCTCTTTTGATGCGAAGTTCATAATGCCTGTTCCATAGTAGAAAAGTGAAGTATTAATGATAAAAAATTGAATCTACTAGAGGTTAAAATGTCTGAGATTTAAGGACGTTCGCTTTTTTCATCGTCACGTCTTGTTCACTCTTTTAATACTGGGTTACCTGTTTTTATTCCATTGTCCCTCTGGAGTAATCTTCAAAATTATATTTTACTGATTTCTTTTAATTTTTCACAAATTTTAGATCGACGCAAAGTCTTGAAGCATCATCCTGATAAGAGGAAAGCCAAAGGTGAAACAGTTGACGTCTCAAATGATTATTTCACATGTATTACTAAGGCTTTTGATATTCTTGGGAGTTCAGCTAGTCGACGTTCTTATGATTCTGTAGATCCAATTTTTGACGATGATATACCAAGTGTCAACCAAGAATCAAAAGACAATTTCTTCAAGGTGAGTTTGCCCTATAAAGAGCTGGATAAAAGTGTTTTCTTGCAGGGATTAGTTCTAGAATAGACACCTGTTATCTTGGTTTGTATTTTAAATTTGTAATATGTGGACATGCAAAGACGAGAATTTGTTTGTTAAGGAAATCAATAAGCATAGTAAATTACATTTGATTAGCTTCAAGCCTAATAGTGAGTATTTTAAGAAATTTTGCATTGAAAATAAGGTGAATAACTCCTTTTTGGAAAATATTTTCCTTAACGTCTAATCAAACTCATATAGCAAGCCAAAGACAAGGAATTTGGAAAATATTTACTTACCCCTTGGTACTATAAGCTTTTATATCTACGAAAGTAGCAACATTTTTTATTTCCAATATTTTGATAAATTAAACTACTTTTCAATATAATATTACTATACAGATACTTTAGAGCCTACTCTGTACTACGAATAGTGCTGCCCCATACTCTACCAAGAATGTCGATACTCTGAAGTAAGATCGATGGACGATCATATTGAAAAGTATAAGTATTCTCAGTGCCTTTTGTCCGTAGCTCTTTTCTTCAATTGTCCAAAATTCGGTTTTGTCATTTGCTATTGCCGCTGGAAGATTAATTTTTGTTGCTGTATGAAGTGGCCACACCTTTGTCGAGATTTGGTTGCCTCTGAGATGCGATTGCGTATCCTGAATTGCCATCTTTGTCCATAAGGAATTCTTTCGTTTTTTATATTTGTAGCCGTTCGATTTGTAAAATGTTGATTCTTTGCTGTCTTTGGATGACAGAAAAGAAGGTCCTTTGTTTTCCTTGTCAAAATAGAAATCATAAATTCAAGCGGCCAGTTTGAAATGGATTGATTGTGTTTGTCAAGTCAGCAAGATCTGATTGTCTGCCGGTTTTGTAATGATTAATCAAACGCAATTTGGTCCCATAAATCCCCACTCTTCTGGCTATCTAAAACATTTTGGTATGTTTGTTGGTCTCAACAATTTAAATCATTCAACCATTTATTTAAAACTAAGAATATAGGAAAGTGGAAAAAGCTGAAACTTCAGGTTTTTGTCATGGCTCTAATGGAACTAAGAAGTCGTAGCCATTTTTAAAAGAGACTTGAACATTTTTAAAGAGACATAAAACACCCGTCCCACAGTTATTGTAGTTAGCATCAGTCGAAATAAAGTAGTATTGAAATCATTTTCCTTGTCTCCCAGTTTATCTAATTTAATAGTTAGCGTAGCAACGGTGGAAAAAGACCTCCCTGACTTTAACAAATTTTGGACAAAAAAAAACTTAGAAATACATCAAAATTTTATGTATATGCATTTTGTTACTTTTTTACGAGTAACGAAAAATATCAGAGGGGTGGGGGTCAAACGCGGTAATCCTCTTCTTTCCCCCCTGGATATGGCCTTGCTCATAGCCAAAAAAAATTGCCATTGTATATGGACTTACCATGGGTCTATTTATTTTTATTTTTAGGAATTTGGTCCTGTATTTGAAGCAAATGCAAGATGGTCAAATATTCAACCAGTTCCGAAATTAGGCAATGCGTCAACTCCGAGAGAAGAAGTTGAACATTTTTATGATTTTTGGTACAATTTTGATTCATGGAGAGAATACTCTTATTTAGATGAAGAAGACAAATCCAAAGGTGAAAGGTTGGTATGATTGACTAGTTTGCCAATTGGTAATATGCAATTAACTAGAAACAATCGTGTCAATAGAGACGGTAATCTGCTATACGCCTACACATAAAATTACACAAAGAAAATGTGCAAAAAGTATAATCCTACTTGCACACAAGGTGGGGGTAAGGCCCACTTGAAAGTTTGCTTAAATGGACTACCTAGGAAGTTTGGGGAAAATGTGCATCCCTTCCCCCATTTTTGCCATCAGTGAAATGTTAAATTTTACGAACTTGTTAAGGAACACAAAAGCACTGAAAAGATCAATAAAAGCTATAAAATAAATATAAAAATAGGCGGATTGATTCTTTGATAAAATTACTAAAAACTTATTACAATTAATTTCATTTCTTGTTTCTGAGAAGAAAAAAAACAGTTATTAGGAAATTTTTAAGGATGAGCAACGAAACAAGCATTATGATGGCAAGTTTTTAACGATTTTTTATTGAATTATTGGACACATTAAATTAGCCTTGGATTACAACAGGCCTATGGAGCTACTCTAAAATGTAAATTCACCATGCAGGAGCGACGCTTTGCTTTTATTTCATTCCCATCAGTTAAATGGCGTTGTTGTCAACACATCATAACATTGAAAATGGCATGTCCCAAGAAGAATCCCCTCTCCCACACATCCCCCAAAAAATAGCATATACGCTGTGTTCTTAAAACTAACTTTATTCTATGTTTTATCACACTCAATCAATTTTTTTTAGCTCTTAAGCGAACTATGCATGCAAGGTAATCCTTCTGTTACTTTTTCTCAAAACATAAAACCTAATACAGTATGTGTTTTTATTGCTAAAATTCCAGTATGTACAGGCTAAAGATACATCAGATTGCCTCAAACCATAACACCTGCCAATGGTTACCTGTTTAATTGGTGGTAAAACATTTTGATTCTGTGTCTATCATTGGATCAATGCCACATTTTTGCTAATAATGAAGCTGTGATTTTGCTAATAATTGAAGAACTATGTCAATGCATTGTATTCATCATTTTTTATAATAGATGTGTAACCACTCGCGTTAAGGCAAATATATCGGAAACGTGTAAAAGGTAGGCCAATCAGTACAGTGAAACCTCGCGTCCTTTAGGATGAACTAGTCTTGCTATTCTTGCTTATAAGTTGCTCTTGGTGATGGGGGAAAGTCATCAAAAATGAAACGCTGTAGCCTAGTAGTGCCTAGTATGAGATTTCTTGATTATTGTCTCTTTGGCTGTAGGTACCCTCCTACCACATCTCAAGTGGGTTTGGTCTCTTTAGTTTGAAGATAGGTGGGATTCAGATGTAGTGGATGCCTGATGTAGTGGATGCCTCCAAAAATTTATCGGGTTTGATTCTTTTGCCAGCAATTGCTTTCCCCACAAGGCCTAAGCCGATTGACGGGAGAAGAAGGCTAATACGCCTCTAAAAATCATCATTCTCATGTCCTACTGGCCCAGGGTACTCGTGAATCTCAATCCCATCAACGAAAAAAGAGACCCAAATATTTCTCCGTTTTATAAATTGATCGTAAAATGCAGATATAGGAAGCATCATTTGAGACCGTCAAACAAAGTCCATGGCAGGTAAACCCTTTCTTCTTCATTCTTTTGTTAACCTCCCCCCAGACAAAAACTCTGGATACGGTCCTGCTACATGCCTTTATGCCGAAAAATTAGCGAAGGGATGTGGCCTTGGAAGGCCCAATGGCCCACATTGTGCTTCTTTCAAAATAACTTGAATATCGTTGCTGGGTTCCGCTTGAGACAAGGTGCAATATGTCTATCAATGTGCTAAAAAGTTGATAAAGGTAAAATGCTTAACTTTCTGCTGAGAAGTTTGGTAATGGAGAGGTTGGGGTGTTGGAGGGGCCATGGGTCCACTTTGCACCTCTAATTATATAGATAAGAAATCTTTACTTAACTCCACTGTAAACAAGTTGCAATATACCTGACTATCTGCACAAAAATGTTGGGAGAAGGGAGGGGAAATATTAGACAGGCCATGGCCCACTTTGTGATTCCTTGCACTACTGACTGAAAATACGTACATAATTTCGGTTTGAAGGAAGTGCAATGTGTCCATCTTTTTATTAAGAGGTTGGCGGTGGGTGTGAAGATTTTAGAGAGAACAAGGACTGGCTTTGGTCATCCAGTCATACAGATTGAACAGTCTTACATGATTCGGCTTAAAACAAGGTACAACATGCCTATTTTTTTGCCAAAATTTGAGATAGGAGTGTTGAATGAATGAGGTGCCTAGGAACAAATTTTTGCCTCCAAGTTGGTTTTGCAAAGAGTCAGGTCTCAGTTTCTTTTTCAGAACAGCTATGGTCCATTTTTTCTGATGTGTATCGCAATAAAGAATTTGTCGGAAACGTCCTATTTCTTTAGCAATGTGAAGAATATATAGTTTATGTGACAACATTCCTCTGCCTCAGTCCCAAACCTGGAAAATGAAATCACAAGCATATATGGAATTTAAAAGTAAATAGCAACACTGTCGGACCCATGGGAAAATGCAATGCTCTATTTTTGAACTGAATCTTTCTGTTCAATATTCTGAGAAAAGTTATTGGCGATTTTACCTGGGATCGTTGAACATCTAGCTGCATGCTAGATTGTCTTCTTAAACATAGCTTCTCCCTCAAAAGCAGGAACATGGTTCAAAGAAATGGAATCTTGACAAAACAACCTCTTATAGTTCTCTCTGACGCAGGTTATGAAACCCCACTTTAGCTCAATGGTTCTGGTTCAATGACAAGCGAAATCCACCCTTTTGTTCCTAAGAAAAGTTTGCACAGCTTTCCGACAAACAATTTAAAAATTCCTGAGAATTTTGGTAGTTACTAATTATAATGACACTTAGTCTAATGTTATATAAAAATATGACCGGAAAAAAAAATGAAGACCCCACACTTCAGAATTTGGAAAGATTTCTTTTATTGGAATTGGCGTAGTCTTTTTTTGTATTTGTTATTATGAGAGCATAAGAAGTTGTCTTCTAGTCGAGAAGAGAGAAGATGGATAGAAAAACAAAATAAGGTGGAACGAACTAGAAGAAAAAAAGAAGAAAGTGCACGAATTCGTTCACTAGTGGATAATGCATACGCTTGTGACCCAAGAATAGCCAAATTTAGAGAAGATTTAAGGAAAGAAAAATTAGCCAAAAAATTGGCAAAAGAAGAAGCCGCTAGAGCCAAAATTGAAGAAAAACAAAGGGTAATCTCTTTTAGTCTTTTTTATCCGGGTTGTTGTGTCCTCATTCTGAATTTGTGACTATAATGTATTTTGTTATTACTTATGGAGAATGAACAAAAGAAGGAAAAACACTCCTTGATGTAAAGATTTTTCTGAAAAAGTTCGTAGGGTCCAAATTCCAAACATTTCAGAATATTTTTCATAACAAAATTGTCTGCATTTCGACCCTTTATAGCTGGGACGCAGCCACGATCTCATTGACTAAATGCAAAACATTTCTTATAACAAAAATTGTCTACATTTTGGCCCTTTATAGCTGAGACGCAGCCGAGACCTCATTTCGGGGGAAGAGTAACAAGTTTCCTTTGTTAGATTAACTTCTGGGAAGCTTAAGTATGCAACCAGAGTACCAAATTTGTTTGCTCTCTTGATCAATAAAAAAAAAAAGAAAAGAGTCTTGTTAAGCAGACGCTTAGTCACTTGAGAATTACTGAAGTCCGAAAAGTGACAATTGTGGAACTAACTGAGTTATTAATTATGGTTTAGCCAAGTTATTAATTACTGCTGTATTTCAATACTGTTAAGCAAAACCGTCTTAGTCGTGTTATTTTATTGTTATAGCAGGCCATTTTCTGTTTTTGGGAACAGTGATTTTTGGGAATTCTCCGATTTTAGTAAAATTTGTCGGTTTTGAAAATATGACTGCTTAAATTCTGATACTGAATCATCAAAATTAAATTGCAACAGCATTTTCGGGATGTGGAGAAGGGCACCTCTACTAATTGCACTTTCGTGTATTGAATTTTTATATATGCTCTTTATCCCTAATAGCTAAATATCCCTGAAAGATATGCTTGCTTACACGGTTTTGTACGACCCTACTAATTTATAATGCCGACATAAACTTATTTTAATTTAAAGAATGCTTATATGAAATAATTCATATGAATCAGTCTTTGTCTACTTTACTGTAATGAGTAATTTGTTCATTATAATTAGTGTTTCCTAAATAGCGACGAAGACCACACTGCCTTTCCATCACAAACACCAAAAACAAGAAGAACAATAGGGAATTCCCCAAGACAGTGGAAAACGAATTAGAATGAATATTTCGGCCCTATGTCCAAGGGCCGTCCTCAGCAGTGCAAAAATATATAAGAAGAAAAGCTTAGACCAGGATAAAATCAATAAAACTAAAATGAAAAAGTTTTCAAAACAGTCTCAGCATCCTTACCTTAGCGAAATTCAACCAGGATTCCTTGTTTTTTTAATTTGGGGGCCTGAAAATCTGCATTAGTGAACCTTACTTGGTACTTTTTTTTTCTTCTTTTAACAGTCCCAACTTCCCAGAATAAAAAAAAAAAAAAAAAAAAATCTTTTTGCGGTTGAAAAAAAGTTATATTTGGATCACGTGCATAGCTCTTTAGTCAAAAACTGTCCATCAGTTTTATTCTTAACTAGCTGTTGGGGTGGCGCTTCGCGCCACCCCAACACCTAGTTGGTGGGGGTGCTTCGCGCCCCTCCAAAGCCCCCCCCGTGCGCCTAAGTCGTTACGTGCCATTGTAGTTGTGTCCCTGTGTCCCACCTGTGAAGATAGATGTCCCTGTGTCCCGGTCGTCATTTATATTCCCTGTGTCCCGGTCGTCATTTGTGTCCCGGTGTCCCAGTCTGTAATTTCTCTTTGAGTGTCCCGGTCGTCATTTATATTCCTTGTGTCCCGGTCGTCCTTTGTGTCCCGGTCTCCCGGTCTGTATATACATTCGTTTTTGAATTGGTCTTTTTTTAGTTTTTAGTTTTTTACCTTTTTTTTAGTTTTTTTTAGTTATACCTCATGATTCTAATGAGTGCCCTTGAGCTTTGTTGATGGTGATTGCTAATCGAACATTCCCTGTGTCCCTGTCGTCATTTATATATCCCCCTGTGCCCCCCGACGTCCCCGTGAAATAAATATTTGTGATTTCCCCTTTTTTTCTTTTTAGTTTTTTTTTGGTTTTTACTTTTTTTTAGTTTTTTTTTTTTTTAGTTTTTTTGTAGTTTTTACCTTTTTAGTTTTTTTTTATTTTTCTTTTTAGTTTTTAGTTTTGTTTTTCTCCTTTATTTTTCAGTTTTTTTCCTTTTTTTATTTTTCTTTCTTTTTTAGTTTTTTTAGTTTTTTAGCTTTTTTAGTTTTTTATTAGTTTTTAGTTTTTTTTCTTTTTAGTTTTTTTTTGTAGTTTTTACCTTTTTTTTAGTTATTTTAGTTTTTTTTTTTACTTATGTCCTGGTCGTCATTTATATTCCCTGTGTCCCGGTCGTCATTTGTGTCCCGGTGCTTTGTTGATGGTGATTGCTAATCGAACATTCCTTGTGTCCCGGTCGCTTTCTCTTTGAGTGTCCCGGTCGTCATTTATATTCCCTATGTCCCGGTCGTCATTTGTGTCCCGGTGTCCCGGTCTGTAATTTCGTCAGTCGACAAACATGACGTCAGTCGACACACAAACATGACGTCACTCGACACACAAACATGACGTCACTCGACACACACACACCCACACACACACACACAGACAACTTATTTTTATATAGATTGAGTTACTAAATCTGACCATTGTCTTAGGAAATAGAGCAGGCGAAAGAAGCAGAAAGGATAGCAAAAGAAAAAGCAGAAGAGGAGGAAAAGAAGAAAATGGCTGAAGCGAAAAAGGCTAAAGAGCAACATAAGAAAAAGTTGAAGAAAGTGAGGGCTGATATTTGGGCGTTATTAAAAGAACATATACAATCAGATGATGTTGTTGGGCTTGAAAAAGCAAATAAAATTGCTGATACACTTCCCCTTGAAAGGTGAGTACCTATATTTAAATATTAGCGTTATTCTTAAATTAAACTTGGATATTTTTCTTTCTTGATAATTGCTAAAAGTAATTTTGTTAAAATATCAATATTTATGATAAACTCCCTATATCCCTAACATTAAATAGAAGCGATACTTTACCTCGAAGGGAATTAATGTTGACCATTTTTCTTTTTAATTAGAAATATATTAAACTGTTTTTCCTTCTTTTTTGTTTCGCTGGTTCTGCAATCTGTGCAGAGGAGAGAGAGCCTCGAGACCAAGCCCCCTCGTGAGACCTCGAACTTCCGTGATTTTTCTAATTCTATATATTTTTCTTATGATTGGTATATTTTTTTTTGCCCCCGCTCCTCAAAAAACAAATTACTCTTGTGTGTGTACCTGCGTTCATAATAAACCATTATTCTACTGTTTCATCACTTTATTTGGTGACATTGCTATTCGGGTCTCAGGTGTTCCATTGTTACTGTATGAATACATCAGATTTGTTTTAAGCCTTCCCCCCCCCCCTTCCTTTTATATGCCTTCATTCGTTTAACTTATTATTTTATTCTGTGTCACTTTATTACGTTACAGAAGGTATTCGTGTTATTAGTCTTTTCTGGGTGCTATGAATAGCTTTTATGACATGAGTTTTGTACACGGCCCGTCAACAAACACTTGACTACCCAGTTGTTGCACGTATTGCACTCAATCCTTGGCAAGTCGGCTCAAGCAAGATAGACTGTTTCTTGTTGGTCAGATTATCTTACTACGATAACAGGAAACGGATGTAAAAAATGACCTAAGCATTGTGTTCAGTCGAGAATACACAAATTCTTTTTTGCATTTAGATTGGAAACACTCAGTGAGGAGCTAAAGAAAATAAATTCTTCCGAAAAAATTTGGTTGCTACTTGATCAAGAAATATCCGCTTTGGAAGATAAAGCAGCTGACCAGAAACTTGCTCGGTCTGCAGAAGCTACCATTCAGACTAAGTCTCAGAAGGAGGAAGTAACAACTTCAGGGGAGCTGTGGACCTATGATGAGACGACAAACCTGATAAAAGCTGTCAATATGTTCCCGGCTGGAACAAGCCAAAGGTAATTAACTTTATTTCCTATAGCCAGGGAATTCTTAGCATTCTATAAAAAAGCAGAGGCTTTTCGTTACCCAAGACTTGGAAATCTTAAAGATTCCTTCTTCACAATCAGCCCAATACTTATCGAAAAGAATTGTTATTAGGCTACGCAACCACTATGGAAATATGAGCGATATATTAGCTTGTATATTATTTTAATTTGTCATAATTCCATGTAGATTACCAGCTTGAGATAGTTACGGGTTCTTTTTGTTTTTTCTTGGAGAAACATTTTGTATCTTAAAGAACCCTTTATTTTAAGGTTTCAAAGGATTTCTCTTATTTTAAGCTTCTAAAATTTCTTGAGCTCAAGACAGATTATTACTTTGAGGGTTTTTGCTGTCAAACTTTTGGCAGCAAGCATAATCCTCCTGGAACTAACAATTTTTTTTGGGGGGGGGGGAATAAAACAGAACGGGTGAGTTTTACCTACTCATAAAGGTATAGGTAGGCAGGTAATAATAAGCCCCCTGAGACTAATCAACAGTATTATTTTTTTTTTTTGAAAGCAAAATGAAATAGTATGGGGTGTTGGAACAGATAACCTGTTTCTTTTTGTTCTTCTTTTTTTGATATGGCTGACAATTGAAAATTCTACAATCAATGCAAATATTTATATGTTTATCAGTAGGAAGTAACTGTTAGAAAAAGCTTGAAATACCCCCCCCCCCCCCAAAAAAAAAAACGTTCTTTCTTATTTCCTTTCGTCACTGTCCCGTGTACGCACGAATAGAAAGTTTTTCGATTTTAAAATAGCGTGCGTAAGAAACACCGTTAAATCTTACTAAAATAGTAACCTTAAAGATAGGCCTATCTTGCAAAAAATCCGATTTTCAAAATTTAAGAATTGCACTCTATTTTTCATCCATGTCATCAAAATAGTGTGAGCTACAAAAGATAGTTTAATGTCAGAAAATTCTCTAATGTCTCTAAGTACAGCCGTCTGTGTTGCATGCAAACTTATATTCCAGTTTTTAATGTATCTTCTCTAAAATAAGTGATGTTTCTAAGCATTCAGAAATACGTTGGTAAAAATAAATGAGCAAAAAGCAACAGCGAGTTCTGAATGACAAAGTGACCAGTTAATTCGTTTTGCAAATCTTCTTCAAATTTGTATTCTGGAAACGTGTAGGTAATTCGTACTCTGACTTGATCAAATTTCCCGAGGGGAAAACGCCCGTGGAAAATTCGTCGTGTCTCATATTATCTATGTGTATATGATGAAGGAATAAGAAAAATATCTTGTTTTATCCAGTGTTTCTTTATGAGAAGAAAATTTCTTGAAAACTCCCAGTATAAATTGTTTCTACTATATCATTGGATATGCAACTTAACTAAATAAAATTACCAAATAAAACTTTTTTAAAATCCAGGAGATAAGCAAACATGAGAAGGGAAAGAATTAGTCAATTATGAATCGCACAATTTATGACTAAATGTTATACCATAAATTTAGATTAAAAGGGCGTCTCTGACTCACGATGAATTAGATAAATAGCTCCGATAATCTTTTTTAGTTTAATTTTTGTAACCTGAATTCCGTAGTATTTTAATGTGGGTTTTGTACATTTTTCACATTCCAGCAAATCTACTGTAACACGCCAATGAGCTAATTCAACCAGCTTTAAATTGTATATACAATGCCTATTATGTAGGCGTTAATACTTAGCTGTTAGGCATAGGCATTAGTACTTAACAAGCTCTATATTCGCCTGCAAAATGGTGTATAGATCCAACTTTCTAGATCCTACTTTATCAATTTTGAAAAAAAATAGCTCTTTGAACGGCTGTTTTTTTTCTTTAAAAATAGCTGTTTCCTGCTTCTACGAGAAGTACAGCAAAAACTGAAACAGTGTGTCGGTTTTATCCCCTCCATTTAATAACCATTTCTTTGAACCTCGTAAACCTTGAGACAACCCTAATAGAACCTCGATCACCCATTTCTTAGAACTTTCTGTTCTTGCCGTGGGGACTTCTCGTTTGTTTTTTTTTTCCATTATTTTTTCTTTTTCTTTTACACTGTAAAAAACTTAGGAAAACATATGGCCTGCTAGTCAGGGTGAAAGGTCGTATTGATAAACAAATACTTGCTATAATTTATAATTCAGTGTTTAAAGCTCATGTTTTTTCATTGTTCCATTTCTGAATCTTTTGAGTAAAAGTGATAAAAAGCGTATCCGCGTTTACTTTTTCCGGTTTTGTAAATATTTTCTTGGAATTCCACTATGGTTCAAAAATAGTTATATTATACGAAAATTCGGAATATTTGATATTACTGTTAAAGTGGAACAACAATACGACCGAAATCTTAGACGGTCTAGAGAAAATAGAATAAAATTTCCCCTTAATTGTCTCATTTAATGGAAAAACAGTCATGTCGTTATTTCTGTAATAAAATAGATATAATGCGCTATGTTTATGGGTGCTATTTTATAAGTTATATTTATGAGTTATGTTATTATTTATAGGTCATGTTTTGTGAGTGGTTTTTTGAGGTGCAAAAAAAAAAAAAAAAAAAACAGCTATGATTTACTGATTTTCATTAAAAGTGTAATTTTTATATTTTTCAGCTTTCTTTCCATACCTTTCTGTGTACATCTTTTATATGTAAAGAGGGCATAAATAAATTATTATTATTATTATTATTACTGTAGTGTTTAGCAAATAAGGACAATATTAGATTTTTGATGATTACTTTACTTTTGGATTTTTTTGCCACCGTTTGTCCTGGTATTTTACCTAGTAAAAATTTATTTCTTTATGTTTTGGAATGACATCATCCACTTCATTTTCCAGGTGGGAAGTTATAGCAAATCATTTGGAAACTCATCACAAAATGTCTCGATCGGGAAAAGAAGTACTTTATATGGCAAAAATGTTGCAAAATCATGGAACTCAGGAGATGCTCCGACGAGCAGCAAGCCAACAGAAGGGAGTCGTTACAAAAAATAGAGAGGCTACTATTTCAGCCGAAATTAGCTCCGCAGAACAAAGGGAAGGTTAGTATTCGTGAAAGGATAGGTTCTAAAAACGTTCCAATAGTTATTTGCGTAGAAAATTGTGAGGTAACTGAAATCATTGTTAACCTATGTTTCTCTAAGAAGGGAGGGGTCGCAGCACTAAATATGTTGGGTTTTATACCCTAAATATTTTGCTCTAATATTTTCAGTATTGCGACCCTCCCCTCCCATTGAAAAAATAGGTTAACACTAATTTGAGTTCCTCGTGATGCTCTAGACAACTTTGAAATTTGGGCTGTTGCCCTTGCTCGGTTAAAATATACTAATAATCAAGTACGCTTTTAACCTAAAGTTGCAACTACGATGGAAAAATAAATCTGAAATTTTTGCTTTTATTGGTGGCGAAACGCTAAACTTCAGCTAGAAATTATTCTGTTTCGTGTCTAGGGTATTGTTTCACAACCAAATAACCTTCAATAAAGCCGAAGAGTGGGGTTATTAGTACAAATACTCTCGTATTCCACTAGGCAAAGCTGTAACTGATCATTATCGTCTATATAGCTGTTCCTAGTGTAGTTTCTGGCAAAAGAAGAACAGCTATAAATCAGTTTTATGAGTAACTGCTCATAACATGAAAACCTTATCTTGATTTTGTGTTCTTCTGTACTGATTTGCTTTTAGTTTGCTTTATTCATATCATCTGATGATGAAATGCCTCAGTTATTTAGTAACGCTCTTAAAGTAGTCCTCTCGGCGAAAGCTTTTAGTCCTGTTTTTCCTTTTTTCTGAGACTAGTGGAAACATTAGTGTTGGCAAATGTAGGGTTTAATTATAACCCTATATGTAAAAAGTGGCTATTAAGATTTATTTGTTTTTAATGCATTTCTAGTCTGGTACAGGTTAAGCCTAAAAACTTGTAATTTAGGACAACTCAAAGATTAATTTAAGCTTAGTTCATGCCATGCATATTCGACCATTGGGAAGAGGGGGAGGGATTTTCTTTGGACATCCAATACACGAAGAAGATGTGCCACATATTTCTATGTTATACAATTAAGCCTGTACTGTAACTGAAAAAAGGGGGGCTATGGGTTCTGGTTCTGCTGAAAAACTCTAAGAAATACAAAAGCAATAGTATGCTCATGTTCTTATTTTTGTAGTTTTGAACTTAAGGACATAACCAAATTGAAAAGAATTAACTGAATCAGTGCTGTGTGCAAGAAAACAATAACTTGATTATCAACGAATAAAGTATTACTAGAATAAGAACCTATGAATATGTGTGATCATCCGAGAAGAAGTGCTTGCTATATCAGCTCTAGACTTCCAAGCATCTGGCTCCACCGCCCAAAAGGACACCATCTTAATTAAGTTTAAGATGGAAAAATATGAAAGTACTAGAACTTTAATTCATAGTGGTCTAGGTGGCACATGTTGTAAAAAAAAAATCCTTCCAAGATAGTGTTGCGCTGCAATTCTTGATGCTACCCATTTCAGTCCGCTCCAATGCATGCATTAGTTAATTATTAAATTTTATTAGACTCGTTTCGAGGCTTCGTGAATATACCTGAAAGTCACAACATTAAATTATCGGATTAACCTAATAATGCAGTAAGTAGTGTTGAATTAAAGTTTTTCCAGTTTAATAGATCTTCAAACATATCTTTTTGCTGAACCACACGAAAAAAAAGTTACAGTGACTGCCGCTTTTGTTGTCTGTTTTTGTGCGGGATTGAGGGGAGGGGGAGCCTATTGCTTGAGGCTAACGTGTTGAAAAACTGTTCCCTTTGTGTCTGCCTTAATTAGCTCCAACCGCTTTTTTACTGACCTGCCACTTACAGTCGGGACAGCTGAGTTCGTCACATAGTTAGAATTACGAAAAGAGAGCTTCGACAATGTTGCCAGCTGCTTTTTTCTTGTTTTTGTTCGTTTGTGTTATTCTTTAAGCTGTAAAATTAGGAGGGCTATAGAAGGTGATTTTCCGCCCCTTTCCAAAACGAAAACCAATCTCCAAAAAGGGGAGATAAGTTTTAGGCTAAAATTGTATTATGCCATATACTTAACCTGTGCATTTACTGAAGGATTGCAGTATGCTTAACCTATACGCAACGATTATAAAATTGGTTAGCCCGGCTAAAAGAATTGTTTTTATAGATAAGCAATGGCTGCCTGATGAGCAAAAGCGACTTGAGCAGGCTTTGAGGAGCTTTGGACCAAACGAACCAGAACGATGGGAAAAGATCTCCGAGTGTGTTCAAACTAGGACCAAAAAAGAGTGTATGATTAGATATAAGGTATGTTTCATTTATATGGAAATTATTTAATGAGTTTTAAAAATTAAGGTAAATGAAAGATAAATTTGACAATTATATCCCGTTTTCTCTGCTCATTTTTTTTTCAAGAAGTGAGTAGCAAGTTTCGATTAATATTTTCATGTTGATTTATCCATCTATTATTTGCTTTCGCCATTTATATTTTTAATCTGTTTACAACATTGAAGCTATTTCTTTTTATTCTCAGCCAAATCACAAAATTATAACTTACGGTAGGAAACGCAAAGAATGAATCCTAAAAAAAAAAATAAAAGCTCAGACCGTATTTCTTAAATTCAAGTCTGATGTGTAATTTTTGTACTTGTTTAAATGATGAGCGTTTGTTATTTAATTTATCTGTTTTCAATATTTCTTCGTCAACTAAACACAGAGAAGAGGAATCACAAAGGAAACACAAAGATGAATCCTAAAAAATAAGTAAAAGTTCGGACCGTATTTCTTAAATTCAAGTTTGATATGTAACTTTCATACTTGTTTTAATGATGAGCGTTTGTTATTTAATTTATCTGTTTTCAATATTTCTTCGTCAACTAAACACAGAGAAGAAGAATCACAAAGGAAACACAAAGAAGAATCCTAAAAAATAAGTAAAAGTTCGGACCATATTTCTTTAATTCAAGTTCGATATGTAATTTTCATACTTGTTATAATGATGGCCCATTGTTATTTAATTTATCTTTTTTTTTAATATTTCTTCGTCAACTAAACACAGAGAAGAAGAATCACAAAGGAAACATAAAGAAGAATCCTAAAAAATAAGTAAAGGTTCGGACCGTATTTCTTAAATTCAAGTTCGATATGTAATTTTCATACTTGTTATAATGATGGCCCATTGTTATCTAATTTATCTTTTTTTAATGTTTCTTCGTCAACTAAAAGACGCCAAGAATTGAAGCCGGCAATTAAACGTTTGTTACTGAGTAACTTAACTTGTTACTTAACTGTTACTGAACTTGTTACAGTAACTTACTTGTTACTGAGAAGGTGTTAGTCAAATTACCATTTGGGTGATTCAGTTTTAAACTTATAAAAAACATTTTTGACAATTTAAAAGCATCGGTGCTTCAACCTAGCTTCCACTCGAGGTTTTCAGTGCATTCATGAACTAAGTTCAAGTTCGCGTAATAGCTAAGATCTTCCGCAGTAATTTAAGGTCTCTTAAAGTGTTTCTTTTCATAGCAATTATAGACCAAACCCAACTGAATATGTTTTTCACCTGTTGTTGATAGCTCCTACCAGAGAGTTAACATGCCTGTCCATGCAGCATTAATAAGATAATTATTATATGTTATATTAATTGTTCAATTAATAATGTTTACTTAACATAATAATTGTTTAATTGATATAAGCTAATTAATAGAAACTCGGTCAATAAAAATTAATATGAATTCAATGAATTAATATAAGTAGTAAATAGATGATTAATGCATGTCAATACACTAATATAAGGAATTCTGTTTCAATCACTTAAGTTTTGGTAGCTTATATTTTGAAAGTTGCTTGATCCAAATTTCCAAATTTTTCCAAATCTCCAAGGATATTTTCCAAATACCAACATAATATACATATAGTATTAATATAATATCTAATTTTGTTCGTCAATTTTGAACATATGACGTTTGACAGTCTCTTTTGTAATTTATGCTTGTTTTATTTTACCGTTTTGATGAAAAAAGATATTTTTAGATAAAAAGCGGGTCATCAGCTCTCTCCTGTCGATTATTATTGTTTATCTTCATATTATTAGTCACCAGATCCTATTGTTTTGTCTTAGCTTATTTTGGTTAGGCGTGTATATTATTCAATCTTGAAGTTTCTGAACATTATAGATTATCCAGTCACTCTGTTTTAGCGTTATTTTACTCTTTCCCTTGCTCTTTTTATCCTGGTTTCAGTCTCTGTTTCTATATTTCTTTCTTCCATATATATGTCTTATGGGATTAGAGACGTGGAATGGACAACTTTTTTTTTTTAAGTAGTCTCCATTTTTTATCCATCTTTTTTTATGAATCATTTCTTATTTCCTCTCTTTTTTCAGTTTCTATTGTAAAAATACTGAGATGAAAAAACAAAAGCGAAAAAAAAGCAAAATAAATATATTATTTGAACTATATAAAAAAGATTATAATAATGATTCAAGAAGAGAGATTTATTATTGGACCACTCAGGTGTCATAATAAAGAATAAACATTAAAAAAAAAAATCAAAGAGAAGGAAAATTATTGGTTTTTATATTACCAGTCCGTCCCATCTTTCTTATCTTGTTTTTATTTTTCAATTGTATTCTGCCTCACTGTTTGACAGTGTTTATACCCTAGTTGCTTTTCGCTGTAGCTTTTTTTATTCGTTTTTTTTGTGTATATAGAATATTTGCATATAGTCGTGTTTATAATGGCTCTTCCTGAAATAAAGATTTTTTTTTAATAAGTTGAACATATTACATGTTGTATTTGTTTTGTTGTAACTTCTTTAGGAAGTAAAATGAATTTAATTTATTTCAAAACTTTGATTGATTTAGAATGTTCACATCTTAATGTGGAAAAGAAGTTTCACAGTCTTTTTTTTTTCTCATATGATTTAGAACAAAAAATTTCCTGAAGATAATTTTTAGTATTTTCTAATATGGATACAGGCAAATTGGCTTTTAAAAAAGTTTCGTGGTTAATGGTAAAACAATATTGTCATTTTTTGGTCTTATCGCAAATTTATTTAGAAAATATTCTTAGGGGCTTTTTATTGTCTCATCTAAAATTATTTTCAAATCAGGTATTATATAATGAGGTACAGAAATTGAAATGAGTTTTGTTCCTACCCCTCATTCTGGAAATAAGTAAAGACTTCTCTCTGAATAATAAAGATTCCTTTTGGAGGATGTCTGGATATTTAGAACTAGTATTAAAAGAAAGAAGTTAAATTGTCTGCTTTTGATAAAATCTTCATCTTCTATTTCATTTATTCCCGTACTTAGCCTATCGTATGATTGTTGGAGGCAAAGGTCTTTCAGACCTAAGCTTTGACTTGATTGTACAATGTACGAAACGTATTATTTTTTTGTTATACGTTGCAGTTAAACCGAAATTCTTTATTTATAAGTAAACATAATCCAAAACTAACTACCTATAGAACTCTGATCTACTGGTGTGTCAACCAATTCTTTACAGAAAAAAATGATGTTAGGTAATTAGATGCATTAGTTTGTCAGGTGCAGCGGTATATCAAATAAAGTGAAAATCGCTTGGCAGAAAATCTTCAGGTCCTCCGGATACTTTATTTGAAGTAAATTGTCAGCAGAACGCTATCCATTATCTGCCAATCGAGGGGGAGGGGGCAGTTTTTGTCTTATGTGAGATGCAACTTGTTTATCAATTAAAGCAAAATGTAGCTATGTAGAGAAGTGTTGTGGTCTTTGTGTTTCTACCCTGTGTCACATTTTTTCAAAATTGGTTTTCATATTGCCTGGGTCTGAAATACTGGCGAATGCTCCTCCCTCCTACTCGTATTAAAGAAATCCTTATGAGTAAAACCTAATGTCCGAACCGTAGCACAATTTTTATTCTCCCGGTGGAAATATACTGATTGACACAAAAAAGTCAATTGCGACGGTGGCGCCAATATTTAAAAAAGAATCGTCAAAAATTAGATATTCTATTTTGCTTTGATCACCTATTTTGTTTCTAAAATTAACTCTAATAAATACTCGATATTGCATGCCATAAATTTAGAGTAGCTTTTATGCTCTTGGTTATCGATTAAGTGCCGTTTAAAACTACTAAGACAAGCAACTTTCTTTAACTATTGGCGATGTGAAGAAAATTGTCTTTTTTTCACGTATGTGAAACGAAGACGAAAAAAAAGTGAAAAAATAAGAAGAAGGCAAACGGCGAGAATAATTTTCAGCCAGTGTTTTTCATGTCCTTTTTCTTCATTAAAAAAAGAAAAAAAAAATCGTGCGTGATGGCTTTTCTAAGATAAAAAACTTATTTCAAAAAATTGCTATCACAAGTCCCAAAGGGTCGAATTCCATTTAAGGAGTCCATATGTAAAAACATGACAAACAAAAATTATCTTTAAAAGAACACGGAAACTAAATTTCAAAAATTAAAAATGTTAGAATGAACGATCATTCATTAGTCAATAATTAAACTCGGAATTGTGATAATAAGTTAAAAGAAAAAAAACCGTTAAAACTAAAAATAATTATACAAATAAATAAATTAAAAAATTAAAAGGGACACTAAAAAAGTGGGTCAAAACAAGCAATCAAATACAAAAATTGGGCAGCACTAGTACCAAAAATGCAAAACTAGTATAGTCTTGGAGCCTATATATGTCTTCGCTTTTACTTCTTCTCCTGCGCTATTTAATGCCTATATGCTGACACCTTGTAGGTTATACAAGTTGTTCCTTTTCAGTTTAGGTTTAGATATTGTCTGATCTCTGCATTCAAGAAATTCCACAGGTAATTTTCATGTCTTCTGAAAAAACCGGTAAAACTGTGGCTTTTCGCTTTTGTTTTTGTTGTTGTCAATCTTGTATTTTATGAATAAAAGTGAAATCAGTTTTCTTCTTTTTTTTCAGCATATTGTGGACATGGTCAAAGCGAAAAAGAAAGCAGGAGCCCAAGGCACAGGAACAGCGAAAACATAGGACACATTTTGTTATTACTTTCTTCTAAATAAATTACTTCTGCTCTTACTTGCTATTGACATGAATTCATAAGAAAAATGGATATGGGAGTTTATATGATTAGATTTAGGTATGTTTTACGGTTTTTTTCTATAAAGGGTTCTTACCAATAGTGTTTAAAATTCGCATTCCATGCTCTTAATGTTTTAAAAGTTATTTTAAGTCATGAATTTGGTTTTGCTGCCCCTTCCCCCCTGGAAGGTCTGATAAAGACTTAAAATACCCTTCTTAAAAGAAAATATCCAAGATATCAGAAGCTTTCCCGTCTGTTTTGTTGTTTTTTCTGGTTTGTTTATACCTGTATTATGACAGAGTACTATTTACTGTGGCTAATGAACATCCGGCAAACGGTTCGTTATGTAAATTTTTATTTCCTAGTATACGGTTCCCTTTCGGATATAGAAGAGTGCATGTCTTCTTGCTTACTTTACATGGCATTAAACGTCTAAAATATAATAAACATCAAAATAGAGAATTTTAGAAAGAAATCGGATGTTCTGAAAGAAATCAGGATTTTCAGTATTATTTTCCAAAAAATTATGAGATGCCCAAAGATTTTGGCCGAGGTAATCGAAGAGATGGTGTGAAGCTCTATCGGTACGTCAAATTATTTTATTGTAAAAGGTTAAGCTTTGAAGCTAGGGCGTTTTTCTTAGAAAAAATATGGGAATTTCGCAGAGTCAAAATAGGAAAAGTCACAGAGGGACTTATATCTCTGGAAAACCAATGTAAGCTCCAGTTACTAGAAGATCAAGATCTGTCTATACGCGTGGAAAAATTGTCTAGAAACAAGTTATCTCTAGGATGTCAAGGAAATCGATGCGCGATGACAACTTTAGAAATTATAACTTACTTTGCAGTTCATTTTCGGATAAATAGAAAAGTCTTTGTCGTTTTGCATATTTTTAATGGAATTAAGTGTTTCGAAATCAGGATTAACGGTATTTCCCAAAAATTTATCAGAGATACGGAACTTTTACTGAGGTTTCGAAAAGATAATACTAGGATAATCAGTATTCGAAGCTAGAATATTTCACTAGAAAAGTAGAAAATTGCACAAAACAAAATTGAAAAAGTCATAGAAAAGATTTTATTTCAAGGAAACTGTCACTCGATTAAAGTACAAGAAGTGTCAAATCCAAATTTCAGAAAACAATCCATAAAATCAGAGTTTGGCATTTGAGGTTGAATTTTTCAGAATTATTTCCAAGAAATCTAGAAAAGATACAAAATTTTGTTCTGCGGTTCTTAGAGAGATAATTTATTGTTCTGCAAGAGTATGACATAAAAATTGTTCTGGAAAAGTTTGCTTTACCAGTTAGGTTTTGTTTTGACATTATATGCAACATGCATAAAAAAATTCCCGAAAACTGCTGAAAATTTTACAAACTTGACCTTTTGGAGACATTAAAATCTATATTTTTTTATTCTAGAAAATTTTAGTTTTTACCAACAAAATGAAGTTATTTCTTTACATTGTTATATTAGTGCCGGTGTCAATTGATAGTGCTACGTCTGTATTTTGCTTCACAGAAGTCTTGTTGTAACATCTAATAATAACCTACCAGCCTACGTGAACTCCAATTTCCCTGATATTTTTTTCTATCTTTAGAAACATCTTGGAGAAATATCTATCTTAGAAATCGTGAACACAATTCACTGAGTTTATCCTTGAAGGCGGCCAAATTTTCAGGAAAGAAATCTACATTTGAATATAGAAGTTTTGTTTTCGAAGACATATTACAGCCCAAAACCGTATAAGTGGAAAACCCGTTTACGACAATATTTTTCTACTCACTTAATTCGTGATTTCTGAGAAACTTGGAGTCATTGTCATGTAAGATTCCCTTGCTAATTTTTCTGAAACACTAAGGTTTTATTCGAATTTTAAGTTTTATCAACTGCCTTGATTTAGGACCAATAAATATGTCTCCTTTTATTATTGTACCAATGATTTTATACATTTTTTTTTAATATTCAAAGTTACCAGTCCTCTCCATATATTTCGTTAAGTCTTTCATGAGTCTAAGATTTGCAAAGGTGGCATAACATGTTATCAGGCTAAGTAATAAAGGATTTTTTTGACCCGTGGTAAGAGATTCCCTGGTTGAAATTCGTATTTTCAATAATGTAAGATTTTTGTAGCCGGAAAACACAACCAAAATTAAAATAAACAAAATATAATATGATCCCATAATCGAAGTTAAAGCTTTATACTCGGAACTTTATACAACTAGAAACTACTAAAGTAACTTGAGTTTAAAGCAGATGTAACTACTCAATTCGAAGGATTCATTTCTCCATTGATAACCTTGGCGTTTCAGTTCAGTTCGTGCTTCGATTGAAATGGAAAAGATTTGATGATGCTTTGGAGTTCATTGTCTAAAAGTTGTTTAATTTCAGTTGTTAGGCTTTTGAGTTTTCAATGACGCTTAAATTGTGCTGATGTTTTTATCAGTGTAGCCTGTTTCAGTATTTACTTTGTGTTGAAGACGCATTATTTTGCAAGCTTAACTTATTCTGTTCTTTGTTTGGCAAATTAATATGAAAATATTATAAGGAAAAATAGTTGCCAGAAGTTGTTATTACTTGCAACTCGAGTCGAGTAAAAATTTGGGACATAATTTTATTTAATTATTCACATGGTATCTAAAACATTATTCTTATCAGGTTTAGCCTTGCCATTTCGCCCTAGGTTCTTGAGATTGAAGATAATTGTTTTTATATTTATGTATGGGCTTTTGGCTGTGTAACTATCATACAATGAAGAACTTCTTGACATAAATAATTTTGCAATTTCTATTCGTTCACTACATATGCTTTGAACTTGGAGTAAACAGCGTTGTAGCCACAAGTTTAAAAATGCTGTTTTATCACCTCATCAGGCAATGTATAAGTTTAATTTAACAAATTTTCATCCAAATTACCATCCTCATTCGAACACTATATATATTTTAATTTTGTCGGGTTTCATTTCTTTTCTTTTTTTTTCGGATACTTCCCACAAACTTGAAGATGAACCGTCTTCTTAAGGCCTGCAACTTAAAACCAGAATGTTTTTCCTGAAATTCTACGCTTTAATAAAAAAAAATTGTCTACAAAATATCAATTCAGGGTATTGTTGTGGATTCAACATTTTTGTGGATTCCTTCTTATGATAGTCAGGCGATTTGAAGCGCTGCACGTACCGAATCATTTTTTTGTTTATTGGCTTTGAAAGCTGCCTGACAGACATTGTAAATGATATATACACTTGCTCGTGTGCAAGCTGTGACCCCACTAGTCAAATTCAAGTTTTGAACTTATAGACCTTATGAGGGTCAATTCCAAATTCAGAGCAGTTGTTTATTGTTTTTGAAGAGAGTATCTGTTTTTTGAGCTCTAAATGGGTACCTGGAGAAATTTTGGGAAGATAAACAGGAAGGGTGTGAGAAAGCACAGGATGGTTGACCCCCAACCCCCCATTGCACTTCCTGGATGAAGGGCCAAGAAACAGAGATCAGCACCGCCGATGTAGGGACTGTAAAGTCTAATGCCGTATCCTTTACCTTTTTTTTCTGCTTCCCGAATTAAGTGATTCTCGAATAATGCCAAGAAAGTGCCAAATCGTTTGTAACAACAAAATAACTGTCAAGTGATTTTGGGATCTAATTCGTCTTCTTTAAAATTTAAGATAGAGTTGAGTAAACAAATAGCAATCAGTAATGCATCGACTGACAGTTAGTAGCAGTGATGGTAGTAGCAGTAGCAGTAGTAGTAGTAGTAGTAGTAGTAGTAGTAGTAGTAGCAGTAGTAGTAGTAGTAGTAGCAGTAGTAGTAGTAGTAGGAGCCTGTCATTTCGGATACGCCATAGGGGCTTATTGCCAATACTACCGATGGTAGACAAAGTGAATTATCTTAAAAACTTTGTGAATTATGTCATTATTTGTTTCTGAGAAAAATTAATTGATGCCAAATTTTTCTAGCAAGTAGCCTTCAAGGAACACACAAAATGAAAATTGTTTAATTAAGTTAAATATTTGTGTAAACTTTCGATCGTATACTGTTTCTATAATAAAAGCAAAAGACTGGCCAAGTTGCACAAAAGTCGTAGGTATTCTGCTTTATTAGTCTTTTGCTTTTGCTCATGAACTAGCGCTTTTTTGTTGCTGAAGAACTTGGTTTTTCATATAAGTTAGTTTTCGTTTAAAGGTTAAATTTCCAACTTTCTTCTTTTGTTTGTTTTATTCTTACTAACTGACTTTTTTTTTAATTAAGGTCCTGACTTTGAAAACAGGCTCTAGGATTAGTGAAGGATTATCAAGTTGTCTTGCATATTTTATCTTTCACTGTTGTTGGTAAAATATTCAAGTGTTAAGCTCATTTTCTTATATTATTTTTTGTATTAAATATTCAAGCCGGCTCTAAAATCAACTTTCCCATAATAAAAACACTTTATTGTGAAAAAATGTCTTAGTATTATTTACTTAGAGAAAGTGGATAGATGTTATTTTTAACCCCCAGAATACAGATTGGTTACCTTACTCCCCATTTTTACAGTTTAGTACAATTACTCAAAGTATTTATCAAAAATAATAATAATAATAATTTTTCCTTGTTTTAGTATTCAAGAGAAAAAATAAGTATTCTTTCAAGTTTGTCTGTGCTTCCAAATATTTAAAATTTTAGAACTTTCTGCTGAAATCAGAGTTGCCACCACGATCAGTTCCTAAAGTGCAACAGTCGCCCAAATTTGCGGGCTACACAGCGATTTTCTCTGCCAAAGTCAAAAATCTCTTTACAAGTGTCGCGGGTTATGGTGCTACACACCCATAGTCCGTATAAGTGTACTTAGATTAGTTTTTAGGTCATTTTTTTTTTTATTTTTCACGAAGATGAATGAAAATGAATCCCGAGCTTATAAGAACGCTGAATGGGAAAATGTGCGCGTACACTCATGTCCCTTATTTAAATACATTTAGATTATTCTCATGCATAAAAAATGTTTTGACTTATATGTTGATGGGAGACCACAAAATGTATTTGCATTTATGTGTCTATATTCTCAATTTGGTCACACAAGAAAAAAAGTGCTACATTAAATGTAGCATGGGCTGCAGTGGTGGACATGGTGAAATAGTGCTTAAATAATACTTTCGTGGTACAGGAGGCAACCCTGGCTGAAAAATGGTACTCGCTTTTAGAGTGCAAAGGTTAGACATGAAGAAAATGGGATATACACAGTTTTGATGATGCCTCCATTTCTCAGTCACCCTTATTGCACAGTAGAAGCAATGTCTATGAACACAGTTAGAACTGGATTTAAGCTTCATAAAAAAAGATACTTTTGCAAATACTACTATAAGTCGAACTCATTAAGAAAAATCTGGAACAACTTCATAATTCAGCTTGGATATGAAAAGCTTGATCCAAAGGAAAAGTCATAAATGGATGGAATTCTTTATGAGGTGGGGGTCATAGGAGATAGCAGTGTAGACATTGAGAACATCTCAGCTTTGGATACCCCAGGAAGTATATGGAAGAGTCTTTCAAGAGAGAGATATTCAATCCAGTGGTATACCCGGTGTGAATCTCAGAGATTGGGCTTGTAAGTTCTTATGAGCTCTTTTAATTAATGGCTCATTTACACATTGCGTAAATACTTGGGGAAATCTGTCCGTGTCGTTTTGAACGATAACCCTGAAAACGCTATAAAGCAAAGTTTTCAAATAAATGCATCATTTAAAAATCTTGCCAAGAATCTGTCAGGATACTAAATCGTTGTGGAAAGCTAGAGAGTTTTTCAAGCACGAAAACAGACGGAATATCTGCACGGATTGCTAAATCCGGACTGATTTCCGTAATGTGTAAGTGCACTATATGTTTTGGCTCCAGCAAGACCTGAAGACGCTCTCTTAACGCGAATTTATTCGAAGATCGGCCGAAAAGAATTTCAGAGGTGCTTAATCTCCGTCTCCGGCACCCTTTTCTTAAACAAACCACTCGATCCAAGTCTCATTCCATGTGAGCAGCCCGTGCATATTGTCTTCGACCCATTTCATTGGAAGTTTGATTGTTCTTGTCTTCAAAATCCTTTAGTCTTTCGTGTGAACTCTCCGTCTACAACCCCTTTTTGTAAACAGTGAATATGTTCTATATCCGCTCTTCTATGGTGAACAGTTTTAAACATCCGTCTCCAACCCTCTGTCTTAAACGGCATGTCTACGATATATATTCAACTCCCTTAGGTTAAGAGTCTGGCAAAATGACTAAAGCAGTTCTCCAGCCATTTTTGGTTGGGATCAATTTCTGAATGTTCTAAACTGAAGCAAAGTGGTTATTTCAGCAACAGTATTTGATTGCCACCAAGGTTGTAATGGGGGTCTTTTGATTAAAAACCTGCGGCTGTAATTGTAGCCTAGGAGTTTCAAATCAAAGTATGTTCAGTAATTATTCCAAAAACATTAGATTTCCATCAAACAGCACTTGTCGAGAATTATTACACCTTGTGAGATCATAATCATGGAACAATACTCAATTTGCACGATAGAGGGGTTGCCTTTCCAAGCCCCTATATTCCATACATAAAGTATGGTGTGACTTTCAACTCATGATCGTTCAGGAATAATTTAGGGAACTTTTCAAAGTGATTTTATGCTAATGATTGAATATTACTGACATTGTAGGTTGAATGTTCCAAATAAAAAGAGACTAATTGGGTATTTCACAAAGGGTGTTATATTTTTTATAAAACTGTTAACTACAGTCGAGTATTTCATAAAGGGTGTTAGGCTTTTACAAAAACTGTTAACTACATGCGTAGTTAACAAAATTTTATTACGGTGTAGAAGAAGTGGCAAAGCTAAATATGCTAAATAAATACTTCAAAAATGGTAGTTGACTTCAACCAAAGTTGGTATTTAAGGACTCCTGCGCTTGACCATGACTCATCTGAGCTTAACATTGGATAATGCGAGAAAACTATTTATTTTAGGTTTTCATGTCTCTCTTTAATTTCCTTGGATTTTTTTTTTGTTTCGAAAACAATTTCTAAATTAATCTTAACATTGAATGCTATTGAAGCTTTTGTTTTTTGCCTTATAAAGTGGGAGGGTTCAGAGAGCAAAGACACCTCTTGGCCTTAATTTGAAAGACTATTTTTTAGTATTATATTGTCATTGCATAAAGGGCTTTTTGCACATTTTTTTCTACTTTTTCTTCTTTTTGTGAGAGTTAACTAAGCTATCGCTAGTTTAAATTATTCATAAATCTGGTATAATCCTAGATTCTTATTTATTGCTTTTTTTTATGTTTTCCTTTTAATTTCTTTTTGGTAAGAAATAAATTCCATGCTGCAGGATACACCTTGCCTTCCCCTGAGTTTTGAGAAGTGATATCCCTGGTGGGAACATCTCCATTGCTTCGATCAAATATCAATTTGTCTGTTTTCTTTCATCAAGTATTCTGCTTCTTCGAAAGAGTAAACATCAAAATTGCCTGTGGGAAAGGCAATCGCTATCGATCGACCAACTCAAGTTGGAGATTACTGGATCTCAACGTAGTTAATTCAACAGTTTTATGTTTGGATAGAAATATCTCTCTTACTTTGGAACAGTCTTCAGCAGAAACTTGAGCGTGACTGAAGCTAAGGATGGTGGAAAAATGCGAAATGAAATTGGTAGGTTGCCATAAGTGTAGAAGCTTATTCCAGTATTAAGATTGATCTGAGTTTTGATACTTCTATGATGGACAAGATACTTTTCTAAACTTAGAGAAGCTCTATTCGCTTTAACGATATTTTTTCAGCCATTCAATAACTTAGTTTAAATGTACTTTATGCAGTTAAACTTTAAAAAACGTACTTGAATCATTTTCGTAAAGTCTTCTTAAGAAAGTTTTAATGTAAGTCAAATTGGTGTTGGACCCAAGATAAAATGCAAGCTAGGAGTTTCCCCAATTTTATTAGAAATAGAGCTGTTAATATTTTTAATCGGGCAATATTTGCGTGATTACTTAGAATACTGAGATAATAAAAATTGCCGTAAAATCACACTGTGTTACTGAATGCTGTGTCTTATTTTCGTAGATAATTTTCTCATAGATAATGAGAAGCTTCAAAATTTAGTAAATTTTAATACTAGAATTAGAATTGTTTATTTTAGAACCTCCAATGTTTGCTGGGATTAATTAAGGCATGAAAATAAAAGCTACCATTTTTATTTGAAACTATTACATGCAAAAATACACTTTCAGCTATCCCAACTTGATTTCGGTATCATTCGGTAAAAAAAAAAACAAAACAGCAGACATCTGCTTCAAATTTTAGGGGGTAACATGGAGGACGGAGGGGCAAATAAACCCACAAAGACAACACAGAACATTGTCCCGTGTGACCCCATAAGCCCATGGCACCTGATCAAAATTTCAACTTGGGCCATTTTTATCAACGGTCATGAAAATGTGTTTTCAAGGGCGACAGAATAAATACAGTGAATTATTCATGACATTAAATTATAACAAAAATATGTTGATTAGCATCATACAGAAATTAATTTTAAAAATGTGTTTAAATTTAGTGTTTTAAATAAAAGAAAAGAGTGATATTAAAATCTGAAACTCTCAAGTGCTCACATAATAAGCCAAAGTTAAGACGAGAAGAAGTTAATATAAATCAATAAATCAAGACTACATGAAAACAAATAAAAACTTCAATAAAGTCAAAATTAAAAAGAACGGAAATTAATAACAACAAAAGTTGGGCTTATTGATGTATAATTAAAAGACTACTGTGCTTGTACTCTATGACAAATGATCGCTTTAAAAATCGTTAGAATTAATGTTTTTAAAATTTTATTTAGATCTAAATTTTCTATGTATACGAATGAAAAAGGTTTGAAACGAAAAAATACAGGCGAAATTGACTGTAATTTTAAAATAATAAAACTTAATCTCACATAATATTTGGTTTAACATTCTTTGGAAACTTATTCCGTAGAAAATATTCAAAATATATATATTGATTATGGTTGTGGCGTCAGCAGCCAGCTAGTAAAGAACTTGTAGTAAAGCACAAATGACACTTAAGCCTTTAGGGCACTGTAAAAAAAATGCAGACCAAATTAGCGGCAGCAGGTTCTGCTTGTTTAAAATTAGACTCTGTTATTAACTCTAATTTATGTTAGTTTTATGGTTGATTTGTTTATTCATAGTAAATTTCGCTTGGTTTAAGTTCGGCATATCATAGGACGATTTCTGATTGTTTTAGGTTCCAGATTAAAAAAATTGTTTCTGTTCAAAATTTTATGAACAATACTGAGGGCTCCTGGGTACTTTTCGTCAATTCCAATTAATGGCTAAGAGGTTAGACCTCCTCTCATATGCTAGATGCCACTTTCCCATATCTACTCAAACCCGGTAGGATCAATTTTATTGTCCAGTTCCCTCCACCTTAGAGCTTAGGAGATTTCAATTAGATTCAAGAAATGATTTTGATTTAATAAATTCCAACAAGCGTTTAAAGTCTTTACTCGTCGCAGTTGCTTGAAAAAATCATTATTGCCGTTGCTCAAAAATGACTATTTTTCCGAAGCAAATAGGTGCTCTTTCGAATTCTTAATCTCCAGGCTTTAATAAATATTTCCGTCTTGCCAGCATAGTCATATATTAGTCGAAATTTTTCAGCGCAAGATCTGACCGATTTTTTGTATCATGTGTGCTCGGTTTTGGACTATTAGGGCATAATATTAAACTTAACAGATTTTAGTTTAAATATCTCTCAAACTTGCCTGGTAAAAATGAAATTAGTGATTGATCAGTCAGAACTGAATATTCATCATGAATTATGAGGATATGCCATTTCCCTCTAATTTTGCTTAAAACAACATTTGAATTATTAAGACCATTTCCAAGCTACAACTCTCCTAAGATATTTTCTTACCCAAAATAAAACGATATACCTGATGTTCTTTAAGAACAAAAACTGTACAGTCAAAAATTTTTCGGTCTGCTGAACTCGTATGTCAGTTGCGTGTCAGCATCTGAATTCGAGGAGAATGGTAATTGCTAGAAAAAAAAAGATATTCCAGGTATGTATTATGTCGCGTACCACATGACACTACACGTTTTACAGATTAAGATTTCTTCGAAATAACAAACTTTTCTCCCAAAAAGCTTCAAATACCTTTATGTTTCGCCATTTATAATTATGAAAAATTCTAGACATGTCTAAGGGTAAAGAAATGAATATACACAAAATTCCATTTTAGTGTCACAGAAAGAGGCTTTATATTTTTACACGGGAACATATTCTGTCACGTACAAGAAAGATCCCTTTTTCATTTTTCATTCATCAAACAGTTCGTGGTAACGAACTGTAGTAAGGAGCGACCCGGCTCAATAGTAACCAAAACTCTAAAAAATGGAATTTTGATACCAATAGCTACATCAAAAGAATCGTATTTTAATGCTGGTTTTAAATATATAAGTTTCATCAAGTTTAGTCTTACCCATCAAAAGTTACGAGCCTGAGAAAATTTGCGTTATTTTAGAAAATAGGGGGAAACGCCCCCTAAAAGTCATAGAATCTTAACGAAAATCACACCATCAGATTCAGCATATTAGAGAACCCTACTGTAGAAGTTTCGAGCTCCTATCTACAAAAATGTGGAATTTTGCATTTTTTGCCAGAAGGCAGATCACGGATGCGTGTTTATTTGTTTTTTTTTTTGTTTTTTTTTTTTTCCCAGGGGTGATCGTATCGACCCAGTTGTCCTAGAATGTTGCAAGAGGGCTCATTCTAACGGAAAGGAAAAGTTCTAGTGCCCTTTTTAAGTGACCAAAAAATTGGAGGGCACCTAGGCCCCCTCCCACGCTAATTATTTTCCCAAAGTCAACGGATCAAAATTCTGAGATAGCCATTTTATTCAGCGTAGTCGGAAAACCTTATAACTATGTCTTTGGGGACGACTTACTCCCCCAAAGTCCCCGTGGGAGGGGCAACAAGTTACAAACCTTGACCAGTGCTTACATATACTAATGGTTATTGGGAAGTATACAGGCGTTTTCAGGAGGATCTTTTTGGTTGGGGGGAGAGGTTGAGAAGAATGGGATATGCTGGGGGAACTTTCCTTCGAGAATTTGTAATGGGAGAAGAAAATTTCCATGAAGGGAGAGCAGGATTTACTAGCATTATTTAAAAAAAAACAATTAAAAAATAAAAGTGAAAAAGCTTTTTCAGCTGGAAGTAAGGAACAGCAATAAAACTTAAAACAAACAGAAATTATTACCCATATGAGGGGCTCACCTCCTTCTAATACCTCGCTCTTTACGCTAAAGTATTTTCGGTAATTTCAACTACTTATTCTACGGCTTTTGTGATTCAGGGGGTCATTCTTAATGAATTGGGATAAAATTTAAGCTTTAGTGTAAAGAGCGAGGTACTGACGATGGGGCGAATCCCCTCATATATGTAATAAGAACATGAGAATACAAAAGTTCTTTACCTAAGCTAATTTATAAGTTACGTAAATCTTTTACCAATAAAAAGATTCGTAAAAAATTAAAAGTTCTAGTTGCCTTTTTAATTAACAAAAAAATCGGGGGGCAACTAGGCTTCGTCCCCCGCTCTTTTTTTCTCAAAATCATTCGATCAAAATTATGAGAAAGCCATTGAGCCAAAAAGAAAAATATGCAAATTTCGTTTTGTTTATTCCTCTGCGGAGAGCCAAAATCAAAACATGCATTGATTCAAAAACGTTCAGAAATTAAATAAAAAAAACAAGTTTTTTCAACTGAAAGTAAGGAGTGACATCAAAACTTAAAACGCACAGAAATTACTTCGTATATGAAAGAGGCTGCTTCCTCATCAACGCCCCGCTCTTTACGCTAAAGTTTTTTACTGTTTTAGAAAGAAGAATTGAGAGAAAGAGTCAAACTTTAGCGTAAAGAGCGGGGCGTTGATGAGGAAGCAGCCTCTTTCATATACGAAGTAATTTCTGTGCGTTTTAAGTTTTGATGTCACTCCTTACTTTCAGTTGAAAAAACTTGTTTTTTTTATTTAATTTCCCAACAAGAAGCCATAAGCCTTTTAGTTATTCTGCTAAATAAATTCACTCATCTCCGGAACTAACAGAAAAGTTTGTACTTTCATTCATTTTATGAGGATGTAAAGCTTAAAAAAAAACAGATGTTCTCCCTCTTTTCATTTGATATTTTTTTATACCACAGCCATTACTTGTCTTAGAAAAACAAAAACAATAGAAACTTGTGTTCTGACTTTATTGTTTTTTTTTTTCTGAAGCTTTTGCTAAGCGCTTAAAACTATTTATTTTGACCTCGTAAAGAAGTTTCAACCTTAAAGAAATTCAAATGATAATGGAATTTTTTTCTATCGGTTACATTGTTGAGTAAGTCTAACCTTTTTCACCCAATATTTGGCAAGCATTTTGGTGTGAGGCTTAGGGATCAAGCCCCCCCCCCGAAATCTTGAGATTGTTTATTTTCTATATAAACAGATCCCCTATCCAGATAAAGTGCCCATTTTCTGTGGTTTTTAAATTACCCTCCTACCCAGATATCCTCCCTCCTGGAAGTTTTGTCATCCAGAAATCCTCCTGGATTACCCTTGCCTTGAAGAAAAAAAACTTTACTGTACGTCTCCATCCGATATTTGTTCCTGGTTCAAGTTTAGTCCTATACTTCCATATTGATGAAGGCAGAAAATAGTCCTAATTTATTTCTCATGATAATATTACTTAATAAATTAAGTTCATACTGAAGATTATCAGATTATGGTCAATCCATTTGTAATCCCTTATTTTTTTTCTTTTTAGGAAAGGAAGAAAAGAAGAAAACTTTCTCCCCTTTTAATTGTATTAATACTATTAGGCTGTTTTGTGGTAAATCAGCTTATAAGAGAAGAAGAAAATGAAGGAGCTTCTAATGAATTATTTGGGCAAGGTAAAAACAGTTTCAACGTATTGAGTTAGACGTTCATAAGCAGAGTAGGATAGCTCTACTATTCATTCTTTTTCTTATTTAAGCCACCGATAAATTCATTGTCTGTTACTTATGCATGTTAATAACAAAATCTCTTTATAATGTTGGTCAATATCTCGAAGTGGCAAAAAATAGTTAGCTTTTTAGGTTTCTCTTTCATGAACTGGTTTTACTAGCTTCGAATTCTTATCAAACTTGTTAAGATGCTGTACCTTGAAAGATCGCTCTAACTTGTCAGTTCTGCTTTTTTTAGTGTGTGTTTCCAAACTATTTAGAATGGATTGGGCGGTGTTGTTATAGCTCATAGAGTATAAGAGATCTGAATAAACGACAGAAAACTAAAAACCGGTACCTGCTTTCTTGGAAGCCTTTAAAAAATGGTGTAACTTTTTTATTAAACGGAGCAAAATTTTTTTTTTTGAAGTTGAGGAAAGGACAGTCGCTAAAAATATTCTAGCATATCTGATTCAAAAACTTTACAAAACAACTCAAAGGAATCATCAATTTGAGGAATTTGATAGCTGTGGGAGTTCCCTGTTGTGCTACCGGCCTTGATTAAAATCCTTACCGACACAAAAAACTCATTATTTGTGCTGCAGGTACATTGAATAGACAGCCCTTTGCTTAACAATTAACAAGAGATTATGTGATATTTTCTATTTAAACTAGTCTATCATTAGCTTTTTGAGCTGCCGATACATTTAAGATCCCCTATCAATTATCACCAAAATTGCTGTGGGAGCTCCCTGTCGTGCTAGGAAGATTCGCTAGTGAAGCCTTTGCCTTTGAGACATTCAGCCGAGGTAAAAACTCGTAGAATAATTTTTATGGTGTCAGACTGTGTACTTACTTTCAACTTGTACATATAAAGGGATAAAAAAACTAATCCAAACACTGCTTACACGTCTTTTTTTTCCATCTTGGGAAGGGGAATGTTTAGATAATTCAAGCAGTAAATATTAATTGTAATTTCTTAGAAAAATCATACAGCAAAAGGATCATCATCTCTCCAGAAAAAATAATTTGAAAAAATAATGTTCTTCAAATATATAGAAGCAGGTTCGAGAAAAGGGATTTCTTTAGGTGGGTGTAACATTCCTCATAAGGACAGAAATCATATGATTTTATGTGCAAATAATATGAATAGAAGGAGAAATACGGGATTGGGGCTAGGTTTGGCTGCAAGCAAAATTGCTACTATGACATTTTGTCAGGTTGGGGGGGGGGGTAAATTTACAGGGTCCGTTTACTTGAATGATTCCCCTGACCCATGTATCCAAATTTCTGTAGTAAAACCATCATTAATTTTTTTTTTTGATTTTGTCCGAAATAGAAATAGCAAGCCAAAGTCAAGCAGAAAAACCGAGCAGATCCCCTAAATGTGAAAGGTCCTGAAGTTTCACTTTTTTTCCTAATTCTTTAGGACAGGGTGCTCAAACGCAAGGGCCGTCGAACTTGAATGTGAAGCATTTTTAAAGAACTTGAAAACTTTAGTGCAAAGAGTAAGAGTTTGATTAAGGGGTAGCCACCCTCATATACGGAATAGTTTCTGTCAGTTTTAAGTTTTAATGTTGCGCCTTACTTTCAGTTTAAAAAACCTTGTTTTTTTATTTCGCATATATAAGGAAAAAAAACGAAACCATAAAAGAGACAACATGACATATTTTAAACTAGAAACAAAGGTTCCAAATGAATGTTTTGATCTTCCTTTTTTATATTAGAATTTGATTTGGTTTAGCTTAGCAGATTTTAAATGAAAGAACAAAAGAGCAAAAAATAAAAGTTTGAAGATAGCTTACTTCTGTATGATATACCCTTCTCTCGTTGGGGGTTAATGTTGTTTTTTTAAGTATATTAAATAAAGTATCTAGGCATCTAATTGAAATTAATAATTTTTCACACAAATCTTTAGTGGATTTAAAGGATTTCAAATCAACAGAATTTTCAGTCTTCTGTGATAATTTTTTAACATGTCAAAAACAAATGCACTCTCTTCAAATTTTGACCGGATATGTTTTGGATAATTGTAGTTTGGTGGGGATGGCTGCCCTCCATTCGCTTTTGATTCTTAAAAAAGGCACTACAGTTTCCGACTTCCTTGCAAACAAGCTCAATCAGATCTTAAGTTCATACTACCACCCGCTCCATGAGAATCTTATATGATCCGGGGCGTAACTTATAACCCTTGGCCCTGGGCTCAGGGATGTTATATCCAGCCTGAAGATGTTGTTACGTGCTTGTTGGACTTATGTGAATATAATTACTATCTTACAATTACGATTGGATTCCTTTGGGGAAAAGACGATATCAGGGGTAAGGGGGTTAGTTGCTTCCCGTCACTTTTGACTCTTAAAAGAGAACTAAAACTACACATTATAATCAGACGAGTCTCCTCTAAATTCACACAACCACTCCCTCAATAAAAACTTCTAACATGACCACTCCTCCCATAAAAACCGAGAATTTTTTTCAACATGTCAAAAACAAATGAGCTCTCTTAAAATTTTGGTCGTATGTGTTTCGGAGAATTATAGTTTTAGTGGGGGAAACTTGTTTTTTGTTTAATATACAAAAGAAAAAAAAAGTGAAAACATAAAAGAGAAAATATGACACATTTTGAACTAAAAAAGTTTCCAAATATATATTTAGATCTTCTTATTTTGTATTTTAATTTGACTTGGTTTAGCGTAGTAGGTTTTAAATGAAAGAATAAAAAGAGGCAAAATTTAAATTTGAACATAGATTACTCCTGTATCATATATTCTTCTCTCAGTCCAGTTAAATATTCAATTGGAAAGAATAATTTATCCCTCGAATCTTTGGGGGATTTAATGGATTTCAAATCAACTGAACTTTGAGTCTTCTGTGAGAATTATTTTTAACATATCGTAAAAAATTTGAACATGAGCAAAAGTTGATCAATAAAACATTTTGTACGTATTCCATTCTGTATAATATCTGGAGTGGGGACTTGATCATTTAAAGTAAGGGTAAGGGATAAAGAGATATGGTGAAGTTTTTTGTATCTATTATAAATCCAAATATCCTTTTGCATTTGATCTTCAACGTTTCTAGGGGAGAAGGAAGATTTCCATTTCTAGATGTCTATTAGTCATACCCTCCTCCCACCTCCTTAAGAAACATTAGAAGATTAAACCAGGCCATATCTAAACCTGACGAGTGAGAATGTTGTATCTGTATCTATTAATTGCTGTACGTTGAATTTAATTGTCTGACGGTTGAATCCTTATTTAGTCATTATCTGTATCTCTTATATGTTTTACGAGACATCACTTAAATTTTGGAGCTTCGTTGCTATGCGTGAGGGAAATTATATAGAAGCCTAAAATTGAAATACGACACACAAGTAGATGATCGATGCTGTTAATTAATTTGAACATTAAAAGTATTTTCTTCAAACAATGTCAGTAATATCAAAGTATGAAATAATAAAATAAAAGCGAGAAAGATGAAGGGGGTGGAGCAAGGAATCCTTTTAAATTAGTTTTTAGTGCCCAGTCTTAAAAACATTTTAACTTGTGGTCAAAATGCGTTCAGGCAATTTTTCTTATGTTAATGATCTTTGATAATGAAATTTGTCTTATTAGACGCAACACCCTAGCATCGCTTGTAGTAAATAGCCATAAGGCTTCAATGCTTATTTTTTCCCCAGAGCCTCTTTATATGAATAGCTTGATTGTAGGAACTTTATAAGGGGAAAATTCAATTGGAGATTGAAAGTTCTAGTGTCCTTTTTAATGCTAAAAAGTGATCGAAGGGCAACCACCACCCTCTTACACTTTTTTTTTAGCTGCCCTCCCCCTAAGTACATGCAATTAAGTTTTGAGAAAGCAATATTATTCAAAATAGTCTGAGGGCGAAATAGCTATGCCTTCGAGGATGCGATAGCCCCTCGAAGCCCTTGAGGCAAGGGCTGTAAGTTACGAAAGTTATCCGTTGTTTGCATATAGGTTCGTTATTGAGAAACGTGAGTATGTTTGATCCTGGGTCTCTAAAAGCCTCAGGGTATCGAGATGGAACTTTCCAGAGATGTTGGGATATTTAACAAAATTAAAATGCATAATGCGCATGCTAGTCGTCAAAAGAGTGTACTAGAAATATCTCAAAACGGCTCAGCAAGTGTTTGATTCTTCAAGATTCCTCATGATTTTTTATTTCTCACATCCATCCATTTTTTATTCTTGACACTCCCACAGCTGATTACAGACTAAAATAACAAGGCCAAAGAATTGAGGTTATCTCTGCTTTGTGCAAACTCTCAACGCCTATTGGTTCCTAGGGAGAGGAGTAAATAACAAACTAAAATATCGAACCACAAAACAAAAAATCATTATAGAACATTTTTATTGTGAGGAATGCACTAATAGAATAATATATATTCGTTTTCACTCTCTTTTCACGAGGTGAGCCAATTCTTTATCCTCAATATGCTTCGTGATTGCATTCAATCCATATTGTAGTCTGGATAGGCGCATTTTATTCACTTTTGCCGCAAAACATAATTGTTCTTCCGACTTAAATTTACTCAAAGATATAAAATATCTACCTAACATATTTTTCCCCTCAAATGTTTATCAACAATTCTTTCCAATTTCAACTGCTACATTGGGGGCTCTTGTCTTCATATCATTGCTGTTAACTCATTCAAGTTGCAATAGTGTAAAACCACTCATTTTGAAATAATAGAAGGTTTTTCGAACTTGAATCAATATATAATAATCAAATGTCGATGTAGAACTGTGATACCAAGTAACTGTCCATTAAACTTTTACACTAATGATCACATGTTGCCCGCCAGCTGGTCACAACCGCAGCATTACAACATCAAGATACGGTATTTACGAGATGGGACCGTCGCAGTGCTGAGACAATATTCTTTGGCCTGCGATGTTTCCAGGAAAGTTCTTATCTCAAAAGACGAGATACGATGGGATTAGTAACTCCAATTGGCTCCAGTATAGCCCCTTGCGTGTCATAGGAACGGTGGGATATATGTGTTGCAGAAGTTTTAAGAAGTAGCTATTAGCTAGTCATTGCTGTTTTTTGGTTTCCTAATCCTATTCCTAGGATGCATCTTCCAATTTTTAAACTTTCTCAGTTTAAAAAAAACAATAACCCCTTGGCTGTTTTACTTTTTGTGTCTTCACTGCATAAACATTCTTGAATAATATTGCCAACCAGGTAAATTAAGCTTTTCAATTGGTCATTTGTAGTTTGAAATGGCCTAAGTTACAAATTCCAAGGAAGATCATTCATAGTTTTAGATAAAACATGGTTTATACTCGTCCATTGAAGTTTCCCTATTGAAGCAGTGTTGGAATTAGACTTTAATTTCTTTCTTTTGAGGTCTATGTAAGTTTCAGTTGTTAAGCCGTTCTGGCTCAGTGGTTGACACGCTGGTCTGAGAATTCTTTGTCCAAGGGGCATGGGTTCGATCCCTGACATAGTCAGTTATCTGGTTTGGGGCGGGGATCAGTGGCGTGACTCTGTAAGCTCAGCCAGAGTCGACCCAGTTTTGAATTGGTACCTAGAGAAATCTGGGGAAGGTAAATAAGAAGGATGTGGGAAAGCACAGGATGGCTGGGCCCCAGCCCACCATTGCACTTCCTGGCTGAAGAGCCACGAAACAGAGATCTGCACTGCCGGTTTGGACCTTAAGGGTCTAGTGCGGTCATAATTACTACTACTTTTACTAGGTAAGTTTCGCTGTGCTTAAGAAACTTGCAGTTTGAATAATTGAATTAATGATCTACTTCAATTCCCACTATCATTTTCCCACGTAGATATAATATACAAGGTCGTATTTACACTTTGGAGCAGGGAATATTTTTACCAAAGGAAACAAAAACTGATTATTACTATGAGACAAAGTTAGTATTTAATAGCGGCATTTAATGAGATGAACCTCCTTTTCTGAAATATCAAAGTGAAAAGATTCCCTTTGTATAATAATTAGATATTTACAATGTTTCGTTTTTAAGTTTCAGCCCTTCTAGTAGAAATTAAATTGAAGAATCTTTCGGACTGGAAATTCCTTAAAATCCATAAACATCGCCTGGGTTTGATTTTGACCATCTAGAATTTTACTCAACCTCTGGCAAAAAATGCCTGGATTAGATTTAACCACAGAAAACTGTCACCTGGAAATATTGGAAACTCAGGCTAAACTTCTGGATTGCCTAGCTGAGTGCCCGCACTGGAATTAGAATCCAAAAATGGATGCGCTTTAGATTTTGGGCAGGAGCTTTTTCAAGAAAAATTGCTTCAAAAAGATCTGTTATAAGCACTGGCCGCCATTGACAGGCAAGTTGGCAGATTGGCTTGAACGTGGTTAATTGTATTAAATTCTACAGTTGTTGCTTTATAGTTCAGTTCTGAAGATGACGAAGTTGACGAAGAAATAAACATAAAAATTATGTAAGCGATTCTGAGTGTGGTATTTGAATTGATAAATAACGCATTATTTTTCTAATGACAAAAACAATAGAGTTTAATGTCAAAACCTCTGAAAATGATTATGCATGCAAGCATACCATAGGTGAATCAACGTATGACCTATTGCCGTTAAATTACCTTGCTGAACGTCTGATTAGAAGAAACAAATATTCCTTGTGCCTTGTTATTTTCGGTGGCATAAGTTTCTGTACATCCCTCACAATTTGTCTCCTCTGTTATTAGTCTAACAGGTAAGCCAAAAATGCATTTTCTGGGATAATAAAGCACATGCTTGGTATATATTTTTTAAGCAAAATGGATGTCTTAAATCTTAATTGGGTCCATAATTAAACAAGAATGGAACATTGACCTTCCTTCATAGAAAGCGTCTCCTTCATAGAAGCGTTTAATTTCAACTGAATAGATTATGAACAGCCAAAGACACATTTACTATATTCATGGATAAAATTGAATAGCTTGTCACACTTATCAACATAAAAATCGATCATATCTATCTATTCATTTCCTTGGAATTGCAGAATCGGAAGTTTCTTATCCTCTTCTAAACCGTAAGAAACGTCTCTCGCTATATTATGTTGCAGCGAATAATAAATTATAGATTTTTTTTACGCTTGATGACTACCCATGGATGTATGCCAGGAAAAAATATCTTATGAAACAAATGGAGTATTTCTTAGACAGAAAAGAGATAGTCTTAGAAAGAGAATGATAAAAAATGTATCTTTTTATACAGATAAGAAAGCAACAAAAAAAACTAGGAAATTCATGAGAAAATGGAAACAAACAGAAATGCCGAGTAAAATTATGGTTTTATTTGTGTCCACTTAAACCTAACGTGCCATTGGATCAAATACTAAGTTTACCCAGTGAAAAGTCTCATTTCTTTTTCATTATATTTCTTAGATTTACAATTCTTACAACTTTATTTCTTTTTCCACTAGTCGCTTGCAAGGAGAGACACATTCAGAATAATTTTTCTTATTTTAGACACCTATTACCAATAGTAGAATAGCTATTTATATAATTTTCAATTGGACTTCAACTTCATTTAGGTCCCATTCAGTAAACTCCACTTAACTTAAACCCAGGGAAGCAGTAGTGAAGCCAAACAGGGCACTTTGTGGGCTTTTGGGCACATTTCCTCGCATGAAAGGGAGGTTAAGCCCGACTTAGCATTTCGAAAAATATTCATCTTCATTCAATTGTTTCCGAATTAAAGTGCTATACGAACAATACTATCAAATGAATTATATTAATACCTTCCAATTTTCATTGTTTTCATAGGAAGTGCAATTGTGCTGCCTAGCTAAAGACCTTTTGGGCACATTTCCTCGCATGAAAGGGCGGTTAAGCCCGACTTAGCATTTCGAAAAATATTCATCTTCATTCAATTGTTTCCGAATTAAAGTACCATACGAACAATACTATCAAATGAATTATATTAATACCTTCCAATTTTCATTGTTTTCATAGGAAGTGAAATGGTGCTGCCTAACTAAAGAGCGATGTGTACGTAATATATTTTTTTTCACCAAATTAATTCGTATGGAAGTTGTAAAAACTTCAGAAAGAGCTCACTGGATTGGAAATTGAAAGTTCTAGTGCTCTTTTTATGATTCAAAAGTGACTGGAGGGCAACCATACCCCCTCGTACACCCATTATTTTCCAAAATACATCCAATCATTTCTTTTTAGGTCCAGTAACTATATCTCTTCGGATTTCAACCAATTTCCTCCACAAACCTAGGGGTTAGGGCTGTAAGTTATGTGATTCACCTATCGTTTACGTATAGCGTTTTTAATTGAGTAAGGTCAGCATATTTGACCTATAGTGTCCATAAAACGAAGGGCATTCAAGTGAATCTTTCAGAGAATGTTGAGGGGAATGTTGAGCGAAATTGAAACACTTTAGGACGGTCACTTCAGAATATATTATTCATCTATATCAGTGCTTAAGGTTGATCGGATTATTTATATTAATTTATGCATATTTGTGCTTCAATTATTCATTGATATTACTCCTTGGTGGTTTTAAGTTTGAGTTATTATAGGACTTCATTTCTGCTCGTCTAATTTTCATATCGCTCATTCTCTTTTCTTTTAAAAACCTCTTTTTTGGCAAGTTTTTTTAGATTAGTGTCCGTGATTGATTGCCAAAGTTTTATTTTTGTTATTTAACGAACTTTTCTCGAGGTTTTCAGGATTTTGGCTTAGGTATTAGAATAATTCTTAAGTTGCACAAGGTAATCTGAGCATTGTCTCTGGCTACGCTTCATTATGGTATAAATTTCATTCAATTGGAAATCAAGGACTGGAACAGTTCTTGTAACACTTCGATTGAACAGTTGTTTATTGATAATATACTAGAAAGAACCCTCCTCAAGGCCGACTAGAATGGAGGATAGCATATACTCGGCTCGACCAATCCTCCTGGAAGACTGTTCCAAAGGTTATTTATTATTGAAACTGGAATAAGAGAATAAATATTTAAAAGAGAATCACTCAGATTTCTTATTTCTGACTCTTTCAAAACTTTTATTTATGACTTTGGTGTGAACATTTGCTAAGTGCTATGTGGAAAAGATGTCTTTCTGACAACCTGAATGTGCATAATATCTTTTGATTAATATCAACATCTTTCTCAAAATTCTATTGAAAATTCGGAACTTAATGTTTTAGCCCTTCTTGAAATATTTACATATGACCTTTTGACAATTATTAACATAGTTCCAGAATTTTAACATAGTCTTAGCCGTTTTCCTATGGTCTTCACCTCTGTCAATATGGAAATTCCACTCTCAAACCACCTTCATTAAAGCGTCTTTTCAAGCTCTATGCTGTTGTAACTCTATATTCTGTCAGTTTGAGATTATCATGGAAAAAACTTTTCAGGCTTATATCAATAAACATCCCCTAACACCCTTCCTCCTCACCCAACAAAATGCTTAAAGCCTCTTGGTTCAGAGAATCATCATTGAATGCTTCAATATAATTACAGACCCAAATAGACATGTCCACTTTTCAATTGGAAATCCTATTTCATTATAATTGGCATCTTTCGTTATTTACAGTCTTCACTCTATGGGTTCTTTTCTCATGTCTTGTCAAGATGCTTATTTACTGGACCTTTGAATATTTCGAATAAGATTGCTCCCTAACATTTTGGAACTATCCGAGGGGGGCTAAATGAGTCTGGGTATTAAAAGGGCTCAATATAGCATTTTTGTTGAAAATGAGCTATGTATGAGTCGTGGGGAAACTCAGCAAGAGGAATTGAATGATGCAGTCAGAATTGTCCTCTCTAGTACCGTTACTGAGATAAAAAGATACATTCGGTGCTAAGCGGCATGTGTCTCTTTTTTTTTTATCTGGCCTTGCTGTAATTCAAAATGAGAGAAGAAGATTATCTTAAGCAAAGCTGTGATACGGGGACCTGTAATTTGTCTCCTTTTTTCTCGAGGAAAAAGGAGACATACACCGTAAAATAAAATAATTTTGAATTTGCTGGGAATGCTTGAATTCGATTTATTCCCCTTAAGTAAGCATTAAAAATCGGTTTAGAATATGTTCTCTTTATTTCCATTAGCTTCAGTCTTTAAAACAATCATAGCCAAAAAACTTATTTAAGTTTTTGGCTCTCCTGAAAAGTTACAAAAATGATATTTGTCGGCCTTTTAATCGTCACAGCCAAATTGCCTCCAGTCATTTTCAACCCTTACAAAGGGCAGCACAACTTTTAATTTCCAATCAAAGGATTCTCCTCCCAGATTTATCAGATCTTTTCATCACTAGGAAGTCGCCGGGTGGGAAACAAAATAATGGACGGAAGGCACTTCGCTTTTTGCTTAGACGAAACTATAATGCTGCCTCCATTTTGAAAGACTTTTTCAGATATTTTATTTAATTGATTACAATTAATTACCAGTTAAAAACAAAACTTTTACTGTAACTATAATTTTCGCTAGCTCTTCCAGTTTTAATTTGATGATTCCATATATTAATGATAGGATGTCAATTTAAAGTGTATTTTTGTCTCTATTTTTATTTATTTAGTATTTAGTCGTTCCCTAGTCCTGTTTGTGTCGATGCCCTACTCACTCAATAGTCAGCCCTGTTACACACCTGTTGATAAAAAAAGGCCGTAATTTATGAATGACATACATTTTTTCTTGGTTTTAATGTTCTTACTTGTACCATATAAGTGGGAAATTTAGATAATCAGAAATTGATTCAAAAAGCCTGTATCGACACTAATGTGTTCCCAAGTATTGTCTTAGGAATCGTTTGCCAGACTCATAATAAAGATAGGAAAGTTGCTATTCTAACCTTGTTTCCTTTCTAATTTCCAAAAATTGTACCTTAAATATCCATTCTGGAAGGTCTTTGCTTAAAGCTGAAGGATTCTCCACCCAAGAAATTAACGAACAAGATTTATTATTGACACCATAGTTATGCTTAAATTTTATTTCTTCACGTAATTTTGTGTATGCAGTAAGTAGTTTTTCATAATATGGCTTGGGTCTGAGTAAACATGTGTACAACGATAAATAGTGCTTAAATTACAATGGTTACTTTCCCATATTGATTGGCATTCGTATACCTACAATGGTAGACTCAATCATATAGATAGAATGCTTGATCACTTTAGACTACGAAGTGACAATCTAATACTTTAAGTTCTAATTCTATTTACAGATGGATCCCGACATTTACTTAAATTAAATATAAGAAGGACGCCAAGGGGTAGAAACTGTACACCACCTTCAATAGAAGAATTTCCAGATCCTCTGATCTCACAGAATGCTCGCAAAAAGGGAGCAGTTGTTATTCACTTTATTGTTGCCATTTACATGTTTGTCTCATTATCAATAATCTGTGACGATTACTTTGTTCCTTCTCTGGAACGGATAAGTGAAAGTAAGTTTCTTTTCTTCTTTTGATACAGAATAAATAGCCATAAGTCTTCATAATTTTAGAAGTTTAATGTCAAATTCTGTAAAAAAAATATTTTATACGAAAAAGGTATGGAAAAACTAAAAAAGGCTAATAACTTTTAATGTCACTACTACTAGGCCTACTGCTTACAATTCACTGAAGCGTCAAGCCACTTGAGGTCAACACAACTTCACAATCTCTTCCTCCTAATTAATCTATTCAAGCTTTAGTGTTAAGTTTCAGTCTTTAGCAGCTCCTGCAAAGTTCCAGTTCCTTCTAAAACCTTCCTTAAGACCTTTTCCCACCATATTTGGTGACAATACACTTGCGCTTGGCCCCAGATGGATGACCATAGAGCGTAATATTTGTCAATTTGTTATCCTTCATCAGTAAAACATGGCCTACCCATCTTGACCTTTCTTTCACTCTCATTAAGCGGTCAGTGATGCTCTTGGAAAAAAAATTTAAGGGAGCATTTAAGACTATCAGTCGTTTATATAACAAATCTTCCTTAGCCCTTCGGAGCATTCATGTTTCAGAAACATATTTTAACACTGTCATTACTATGGCTTCCAAAATTCTAATCTTAGTCCATACAGTTTTCTTTCTATAGTTAAAAAATATAAGGTATGAATAAACAAACTTGTTCTTTCACTATTTTGCTTTTTACATTTACGCTACATCTACCAGATTTACTTTAAATGCTACCCAGGTAAGAAAAGCTATCTACTTGATCGATTTTTCGTTACCTAGCATTACCTCTTCACCCTCAGTTATTTCTATTCTAAACAAATTAGTGTTATTAACATTGATTTTCAAACCTGTTTTTACACCTATAAAATCCGAAACTTCCAAAAATTCATTGAGTTTGTTTAACATTCTCATCTACGACAGCAAAATACCGTCGTAGAAGGTCTAGAAGAGTTTAATTTCCCGTTTGATTCTGTACTAGCCCATAGCCTTTGTCGTGATCCTACAGATAAAGTCCCCCAAAATAATCCATAGAACTGGAAATAGGACACCACTCTCGAATAACATTCCTATTTCCTATTTACATTCCAAACTCATTGTAGAACGGATATGGTAAAATACGAAATTTGTAAACTTTGCATTTTCTTAGTTTCATCAAATCGGCCCAATTTTAGCTAAGAACGCAAAATCTGTTTTTGACCTTTTACTGTGTTATTCGCCTGTGGATTTTACTGCTTTTACATTGCTTTGACCTATTTTATTTTTCGTCATTCTTGTCATTAGTTCGACAGTGATCAATAAAATAAAATAAGCAAAATATTGCCTTGGTTGCAAGTGTTCAAAAATATACTGTCAACTCGTGGCTTTTTAGAAATATTCTTAACTTATAATCGTTGATCTGAGCTAAAGTTTTCATCTGCGCTAAAAAATATAATAATAATAATAATAAAAATAGAAGTAATTAAACGTAATTTTCTCCCGGTTTTTAGATTACAAAATTCGAAACAAATTAACTGTTATGGCTCATTCAATGCTATCATAAATTGAGCCAATTCAAATTTTTGATTGATACAGGACATTGCGAGGCCGTTTTATGAAGGAAGAAAGGGTTTGTAATTGTAATGTAATTGTCTTAATTCCAAATATTTTTCCGCTTCGCGACGTGACATACTGAGTTACTCGAAAGATGAAAACTGACAATCCTTAATCTAAGATTAAAATGGTAGAAAAATGAATATTTTACAATGAAGTATGCTGGGAACTAGAGCACAGGAATGGAATGACCAAGGGCATGATAAATTACGGTTAATGGCATGAGGTAAATCTTAAAAGTGAATAAATAAAAAAAAAAAACAAGAGAAATTAATCAAACAGTTCGTGGTAACGAACTGTAGTAAGGAGCGACCCGGCTCAATAGTAAACGAAACTTTAAAAAATGGAAATTTGATGCTAAGAAATGGAAATTTGATGCTAAGAAATGCAGCAAAAGAATCGATTTTTTATGCTGATTCTAAATATATAAGTTTCATCAAATTTAGTCTTTGTCATCAAAAGTTACGAGCCTGAGAAAATTTGCCTTATTTTGGAAAATAGGGGAAAACACCCCTTAAAAGTCATAGAATCTTAACGAAAATCACACCATCGCATTTGGCGTATCAGAGAACCCTACAGCAAAAATTTCAAGCTCCTATCTACAAAAATGTGGAATTTCGTATTTTTTGCCAGAAGACAAATCATGGGTGCGTGTTTATTTGTTTTTTTGTTTTTTTTCCCAGGGGTCATCGTATCGACCAAATGGTCCTAGAATGTTGCAAGAGGGCTCATTCTAATGGAAATGAAAATTTCTAGTGCCCTTTTTAAGTGACCAAAAAATTGGAGGGCACCTAGGCCCCCTCCCACGCTCACTTTTTTCCCAAAGTCAACGGATCAAATTTTTGAGATAGCCATTTTGTTCCACGTAGGCGAAAACCATAATAAATATGTCTTTGGGAATGAATTACTCCCCCACAATCCCTGGGGGAGGGGCTGCAAGTTACAAACTTTGACCAGTGTTTACATATAGTAATGGTTATTGGGGAGTGTACAGACGTTTCAGGTTTTTTTTGGATTGGGGGTTGGGGTTGAGGGGAGAGGGCTATGTGGGAGGATCTTTCCTTGGAGGAATATGTCATGGGGGAAGAAAAATTCAATGAAAAGGGCGCAGGATTTTCTAGCATTACTATAAAAAAACAATGAAAAAATAAACATGAAAAGTTTTTTCAATTGAAAGTAAGGAGTAGGATTGAAACTTAAAACGAACAGGATTATTACGCATATGAGGGGTTCTAAAAATACTTTAGCATAAAGAGCGAGGTATTTAGGAGGAGATAAATACCTCGCTCTTTATGCTTAAGTATTTTTAGTAATTTCAACTATTTATTCTAAGGCCTTTCTGATTCAGGGGTCATTCTTAAAGAACTGGGACAAAACTTACGATTCAATGTAAAGAGCAAGGTATTAACGAAGGTACAAACCCCCTCATATATATATAATCAGAAATATAAGAATATAAAAGTTTGTTACGTAAGTTAATTCTTAAGTTACGTGTATTTTTTACTAATAAAAGCGTTCGTTAAAAATTAAAAGTTCTAGTTGCCTTTTTAAGTAACCGAATAATTGGAGGGCAACTAGGCCTCCTTTCCCACCACTTATTTATCAAAATCGTCTGATCAAAACTAAGAGAAAGCCATTTAGCCAAAACAAGAATTAATGCACAAATTTCATTTTAATAATTTATGTGCGGAGAGCCAAAATCAAACATGCATTAATTCAAAAACGTTCAGAAATTAAATAAAAAAAAACTAGTTTTTTTTTAACTGAAAGTAAGGAGCGACATTAAAACTTAAACGAACAGAAATTACTCCGTATATGAAATGGGTTGTCCCCTCCACAATCCCTCGCTCTTTACGCTAAAGTTTGACTCTTTGCCACAATTCTGCTTTTTAAAACAATTAAAAGCTTTAGCGTAAAGAGCGAGGGATTGCGGAGGGGGCAACCCATTTCATATACGGAGTAATTTCTGTTCGTTTTAAGTTTTAATGTCGCTCCTTACTTTCAGTTAAAAAAAAACTAGTTTTTTTTATTTAATACAAATAAAAAGGGATTCTGGAAAAAGGGCAAATATGTAGGAATTCTGCCAAATTCCTCCGTGTAAAATTTTCTCTATAAGGCTCAGCCCTCTCCACGGGAAATTTCCACTGCAGAAAATCTCCTTCATGTGAAAAATTCCACCCCTTCCCGAAAAACGTCTTTATACATCCCAATACACATACTATAAGGAAACAATGGACAAATTCCATTGCTAAAGTGTTTTAGTGTTTTAAACTCTTCTTATTACAATTAAACCGCCCTAGTGTTTCAAGAGTCATTCTCTATGAACTGGAACGAAAATTTAAAATTTAGCTTAGAGGGTTAGGGTTTGGAGAGGGGGCAGCTTCTCATCTACACGGAATAATTTCTCTTTGCCTTAACTTTTAATGTTGCTCGTTACTCCCAGGTGAAAAAAAACTTCGCGTTATAAAATTTACTTTCTAATTATTTTTAAAACTATGCTTCAAAATCCCCCTCCCTCTTCTTGGAAGGTTTCCCTAGGAAATCTCCCTCTTGAACTAAAAATTCCTCCCGCTGAAATATCCCCGCGGAAAATTTACCCCGGACAATTTTTTCTGGAAAATTCTTCTAACGTTCATTTCAAAAGGGCTTGTTTTTTTCATTCCTGGTCGTTTTTCAAATCATAATGGTACCCCCCTCTCCTCCATGGAATATTATCCCCAGAAAATTCCCATTACCCTCATTGAGAGTTCTTCCCGCGGAAATTCCACCATGGAAAATTTCTCCTGCAGAAACTCCCTCCCCTCTACATCCGAATAATCGATTCAGACACTTCTTTCACCACTGAAAATTTTCCCCAGACCATTCCCCCGGAACAGGGAATTTTACTTACATGCCGGCTATAAATCGGTGCAACGTTGGGGTCAATCAAAACACTATCTAGTATTTACCTCTAATAAACAAAAAAAAAAAAAAAAATGATAAAATGCGTCTCAGATATTTAGACCAAAAGATTCAGCCATGCCCAGCTTTGGCGTAAAATGGATTTTTTCCTCCGAAGGAAAGAGAAAACTGGACCTACGTTGCCTGAGCAACGTGAAGTGTTGCGGCAATCTTTGTCCGGCTTCGCCGAATAAAGTGTTGCGAGAACAACACTTTGGTTTTGTTTTTGTGCTATCGGTTAAACGCTGAAGTTGTCACCCTATCGAAGCTTTTAAAACGCTATGTTCAAAGAAGAACACGATCAGTAATCACATGATCAAAGGCTATTCCTCAGCGTTGAAAAAACAACAATAACAAAAGAATATCGAAAGAAGGGACTAAATTGACTTTGCAGCCAGTTGAACTTTATCCTTTTCAATCGTAGACATCGTGACGGATCAAGACTCGGAACAATATCTTATATAATCTAGTTGGTATTATAAAGCTATCCGTAACTTTTCAGGATCAAAATACCATAGATGACACTCAATTAATTATTACGAAACTGCCTCGTTGTTATACGTTATCGTTTGTACCCGTTGCGTAAACACTTAATTCTAGGTTACAGTGAGTATGGGTAGGCTACACCAACTAGCAAAAGTTACAAACCCCTCTTCACTAAAGATGATTGTGGCCTAACAGACGATTATTACTTACAAGTCCCCTCCATGTCTTACCACTGGAACCAACTCGGTCTTATCATCAAATGCACTGGAAACAAATAATAGGTACACCAAATAGCAAAATTTGCAAACCCCTCACTGCCGAAGATGATTATGAGTTAACAGCTGACCTCCCTTACAAGTTCCCTACATGTCTCACAATTTTTATCGGCTTATTTTTGGTTTCAGTGTGTACCCTACTACTAAAGTTGTCAACCCCTTGAAACTTTCAAACTAGTATATCTCATGAAAGAATTTTTGTATCAAAAAATAGATGACATATACTTTGATCAGCTCATCAAGAGCTATCGATTACCGTCGAAAAAAATTCTATCTGTCTTAGTTCAAAAGTTGATTTTTTGCCGTAGGCTAACTTTCTAGCGTCACCACTTAGAAAGTAGCAAAGGATAAGCTCCAATTTCTTTAGCAATGACAGAACTTTTAAAGTTTAAGAGGTACATCTGATAACATTTCTCTACCTCAATCCTAAGTCCAAAAAAAAAACAAATGATAAACCCAGCGAAAATCACGGCAGCACTTTCGGACCCGTGGGAAAATGCCGCTTTTTTGCTTCTGTAAATTTTTCTGTTTATCACTCAAAGAAGATATGTTGGCTGTGGGGCCGGGTAACTGCCGCATATATTTAACACTTATAGATTTTAGTCCATCTTCAATTTGAAAGTGGTGCCTCCCTGCTTGCCTAGAACGGAGCTTTCCACTCGAAAGCAGAAACATGGTTTGATGAAACGAAAGCTTGGCTGCACAACTTCAGATACTCCTCTCTGACATAGGCTACATAACTCCACTTTACTTCGCACACCGTAGGCTCTGGCTCGTGGACAAGCAAAAACCATCCTTTTTGGCCCCAGGCAAGAGTTCTGCGGAACTTTCCAAAATGTAATGCCATAGTCATCAATCCGGCCTGAGGTCCACACTTTCCGTAAAAACCGCAAAGGTTAGACCCTTACCAGTTTCCAGGAATAAGCCGACATCGGCGGCATAGGAAAAAAAAAAAAAACGGGACAAAACTAAAGTGTTGCTCTCGCAACACAATTATGATTTTCAAATTGTGGTTTGGTATTTATTAGGTATTTGGTATTTGGTATTAGGTATTTGGTATTATTATATGGTATTTGGTATATATTTTAGGCATTTCTACTTTAGAAGTTACATCACATTCAGTTGGATCAGAGAAAAATTTCTTCTCTACATAGGGCAACAGAAATACAGTTTCAGAGGCAGTTTAAGACTTCGTAATATTGTTGTGACAGCGATGACTGTTACACTTAGAAATAACACTGAGTGATAAATCTAATGGTATATTTTAGCGCATTTCAACTTCACGTAATTAAAAAAGGGAGAAATGTATAAGAGATGGGCAGGAATGGTCATTGGGCTGACCTTTAAGTGCAATTTTAGTGCACCTTTGAGCAGGGGAAATTACGTAGCATGCCGTTCCCTTAACCAGTCTTTAACTGTCTATTCTCATATTAGAGTTTCTTATTTTCTTCTTTTAGCTAAAAGGAAAATGTGTTAATGTCGCTTTTTTCTACATATTTATGGAGACAAAGAGGTAGCGAGTGCAATACATCTTCCAGAATTTTTTGAAGGGAAGGTCTTTGGCATTAAAGAGATCAATGTCTAGCTTTCCAAATATTACTCCAAGGAGTTTCACTTGTGTTAAATGGAATTTGGGTGTCTTTAAAAGAGGCAATAACAATGGGGATGAAAAGTCATTTATAAAGATTGAGTGACATAGACACAAAAAGACAAAGATGAGAAAGCAGAAATTCAGGAAAAAGAAATAGAATGGGGGAAAGAAAGAGATAAAGTGAGGGGACCAATACACATGCAAACTTTATTCATAAATTAGGCAATTTCAGGGTTGTAGCAATAGCAGCAACCTGAAAAAGAGCAAACCACGGCCTCTAGCAACTGAAAGTTTAAAAGTTCGTTTAAAAACCCTATCTAAAGAGTTTTTTTTTTATTTAAAGCTGATTCACCAGTGGTAACTATTATTTAGGTTTATTTTAAAAGTAAAACTTTAAAAGTCTATTGGAAACACAAATCCACGGGAGTTTCAAAAAAGAGCTAGAAACCCCTCAAAAATAATTGTTGATCGATTTAAAGGTTCAGTGCTGAAAATAGCTGGAGGTCACTAACCTTCAATTTTTAAAACCCAAGAAAATCATATTTAGGCTGTTTAACGCTGAAATATCTTTTTTCTACTTCTTATTTTTTTTCTCCGGCCCCATTGGGAAATGCAACACTGCTGAGAGCTGTTTAATTGCTCAATTAGTATGATATGTTGTTTTTGATTACGCAATTGTAAAGTAGCATATGTCACCAAAATGGCCCTTTTGTCCAATTTTTCATAGTGGACAGGCAGGGAATCATAGCAAGAGCACTATTAAAATCGCCTTGGTCAAAAACCTTACAAAATTGGCTTGACTTTCCCTTCTTCTTCAATCCTCGCCCTCTTTCCTAGCCCAGAGAATCTCCCCTAATAATAAATTAGAAGACTGGAATTTTTGTTTTTGTCTGCTTGTCTTTGGTTTAATGTAGCTCATTTATTTTTCTTTGTAATATTTCCGTTATGGCAAACATTTAAGTGTTAATAGTGATGTTATCGGAAATGTATGCGTGCGTTGTCGCAAATTTGTTTAGAGTACCGAGAAACTTCAAGTGCTATAGAGATGGATATGCGAGTAACATCATCAGAGAAGTTAGTATTGAAAGAGAACGGAAACTAAATACTTTTAGTTGATGACCAAAGCCAACTTCCTGCTAATGGTAAAACGTTACCTGATGATAGATATTATTACCATCCTGCTACTATTACCATTCAACGAAAGGTAAAAAGAAGAGAAATCTACCCCTGCAAGGTCATACAATATATCATGTCTACCTATCGAAACTGTTACCTATGTAAAAATAATGTGATAATATCGCAAGTAAAATAAAATGGGTACTAGCAGACATTAGGCCTGAAAAAACCAAGAAGAAAAAAAAATACGGCTAAGAAGAAATTGAAATTGTATACTTAATATTTAATTTTGAAATTTTATATTATGACGTTTGTTAGACTTAAATATCTCGAGGGTTTGGTGCCAGAGTTGAAGACCAACTTCTTACAGTTTTTTTTTTTATGCATTCTTTAACTACGTTCTTCTTCAAGCATTAAATATAACATATCAGTAGTTACTGAGGTTTTATAGAAATGCTGGATTTCTTTTCATAGCAGCTATAACCCAAATGTTATATAACCCAAAGGCTTATTTTGATTAGTTCTTCTCAAACTTTATTAAAAAATTGTCAAATATTTAACAGCAAATAGGTCTTAAAATTGTTTACCGATCTTACGAAATTTGTAAGAATATATGAGGGATCAAGATTTAGCAACTTAACTTTTTTTGGAGACCTTTTACTTTCATAGGATTTTTTCAAGTCCCCATTCAACATTGAGCCCTCAATTATATTGTGAAATTCTATGTCTTTTTTTGCTTAAATACTATATCTTATGGTCACTGTCGATGAACCCTGTTGGGCACCAGAGGAATCGCTATTCAATGTGAAGCCCTAATGTGAGAACTCAGTTTCTGTCTTATCAACTTACTTGGGCGCTTTGCCGAAAGGGGTAGCGAGAATGAGTCCCTTATGTAAACTAGGTATGAGAATCAAACCCCTAAGTCCATACCAGGTCTTGACCTTTACCGTCCACTTTCATAGGCTTGCTAAGGTCTAACATTTCCCAACTGCAGTCTCTGGGGGATATTCTCTCCGTACCACATATTTATCACACCTTCCTCTCAGCCCACATCCGGTTTCGGCCTTTAGATCAAACCCCTAAGTCCATACCACCTTGAAGAACGTTAAAAAATTTGCACCTCAATTAGAATCGAGAACGGTTTAACGGCCAATTTAATTAGCTTGCCAAGGCCTATCATTTTCCAATTGCAGTCCTTGGAGGATACTCCTCCCCGTACCCAGTTAATACATATTCTCCCACACCTTCACCCTGAAGAACGTTAAAAAATTTGCACCTCAGTTAGAATCGAGAACTGTTCTCTATTTTCTTATTCCTTGATTGGGAACTAGCAAGGGCTAATTCATACTTCCCAAAAAACTCTTGTTACTGGCTTTCATTACTAGGTTTAGACTATACCACGGGGCTTTTTAGTTTTAGTCCAGATTTGGAGTTGCTTCCACCAATGGAGGTTAAGAGACCGCAAAAACCAGCCCCTCGGGCTGCTGCCATTCCATGCACCAGTACCCAAATCTTCATCAGTCTTAAATGTAAATTTGGACAGTAAACATGCTCCTGTATTATCTATGCTACAAGGGCCTTTCATATTACTAAATACCTCAGCACTCATTTCATTTTTCTTCTTCATAAATGGTTTAGTATGTCCATTCCCTCCCCAAGCTGCAGCCCGTACCCAACCGTCCCTCTACCAGAAGAGAATATGATAATTATCTGCTTCCTCTGGTGAATACCTTTCTTCAAGTCAAAATTTTAATCACCTAGAGCCATTTTGACCATTAGGTAACTGCAAACAGAAGTGGAAATACAGTGGAACGTCTATCATCCAGGTAACGGCTGTGTCCAGTAGCCATAGTGACCCACAAATTTAGAAAAAGATATTCGGAGGAACACGATGACAGAAATATGAAAAGGAAATAGTTAAGAGTTTTAGGAATCTATTTGGAACTTAAGTGCTTAACGAAGATGCAGAGCAATTAACCAATGCCAACTTAATTATGATCATAACCCAAAGATGCTTGGTGTAAAATGAATTGCTAGTGAAGAACAGCGAAAAATTTGAATCATGACTGAATCGCTATTACATCTACAAGGCCTTGAAACTCAGTAAGATGTGGTTTATACTACTTTTGTGGATACCTCAGAGGGCCGAAGGCCCAACCACTGACTTGAGTAAAGGGAGGATCATCTATGAGAAACAAATGCCCTATATGTGAAATTCTCTTTTTTAGGCCTTCAAATTCAACAAGACGTGGCTGGTGCTACTTTTATGGCTGCTGGATCTTCGGCTCCTGAGCTAGCTACCTCAATCATTGGTGTTTTTGTAGCACAGGTAAGATTCAGAATTTACTGTAAGTTTATTTTCTCCTCTATTCCGTATTTAAAAAAAGGAAGGTTTTTTCAATTTAAAGTAATGAGCAACATTAAAATTTAAAACATATTTTTTTTATTTAAATCTTTTTTTAAAGTTTCAGTTACTATTGAGCCACGTCCTTACTTACAGGTTTTTACCACGAATACCAAACGCCCGGCGGCTGTTGGTTTTTATGGCACTTGGCATTTACCAAGTGATATATAGCGATCACAAATTCTATCGGTCTGTCGGTCTGTCTGTCTGTTTGTCTGTCTCGGTTTTGCTAGTTTAGGCCCTCCAGATAAGCTTGGAAGATGTAATTTGGCAGGCGTATCAGGAATCAGACCAAATTTAACTAGAAATAGTCGTTTCCTTGATTCGACCATCTCGGGGGGAGTGGGGGGACGGTTAATTCGGAAAAATAAGAAAAAAAGAGGTATTTTTAACTTACGAATGAGTGATCTGATCTTAATGAAATTTGATATTTAAAAGGATATTGTGTCTCAGTGCTCAGATTTCAAATCCCGACCAGATCCGGTGACATTGGGGGGGGGGGGGAGTTGGAGGGTGAAACCTAAAATCGTGGAAAACGCTTAGAGTGGAGGGATCAGGATGAAACTTGGTGGAAAAAAATTAAGCACATGTCCTAGATACATGATTGACATAACCAGAACGGATCCACTCTCTTTGGGGGAGTTGGGAGGGGGGTTAATTCTGAAGAATTAGAAAGAATGAGGTATTTTTAACTTACGAAGGAGTGATCGGATCTTAATGAAAATTCATATTTAGAATCATCTCGTAACTCAGAACCCTTTTTGAAAATACCGACCGGATCCAGTATCCGGGGTATGGGGGGTATGGGGGGACCGGAAATCTTGGAAAACACTTAGATTGGAGAGATCAGGATGAAACTTGGTGGGAAGGATAAGCACAAGCCCAAGATACGGGACTAACATAACCGGACCGAATCCACTCTCTTTGAGGGAGTTATTTTTTTGGGGGGGGGGGTAATTCGGAAAAATGAGAAAAAAATAAGGTATTTGTTACTTATGAACAGGTGATGAGATCTTAATGAAATATGATATTTAGAAGGATCTTGTGCTTCAGAGATCTTTTTTTTTATCCTAACCAGATTTGGTGAAGTTGGAGGGAGTTGAATGGGGAAACCAAAAATCTTAGAAAACGCTTAGAGTGGAGAGATCGAGATGAAACTTAGTGGGTAGAATAAGCAAATGTTGTAGACACATGATTGACGTAACCGGACTGTATCCGCTCTCTTTGGGGGAGTTAGGGGGTGGGATCCAGTGCTTTGGCGAGTTCGGTGCTTCTGGACGTGCTAGGACGGTGGAAATTGGTAAGCGTGTCAGGGACCTGTACAAATTAACTTGATAAAGTCATTTTCCACGATTCGACCATCTGAGGGGCTGAAGGGAGAGGAAAAATTCGAAAAAATGAGGTATTTATAACTTACGAGTGGGTGATCGGATCTTAATGAATTTTGATATTTAGAAAGACCTCGTGTCTCAGAGCTCTTTTTTTAATCCCGACCGGCATTAAGCCTCTGATTTCCCTTTTAAATCAATTCATTAATTATTAGAATTTTGCTAGAGCTCATGCCATATGAGCTCTTGGCTCTTCTGAACCTTGTCACATGTGCCATATGAGCTCTTAGGTCTTGTTCAAAGAGTATTTTGGAAGAAATTGTTTAGTTCTGCTGTTTCCTGTTTTAGCTTTTCTGTGTCAGCTTTGTTGGCACTTCCAAGTGTAATTTGGAAGTTTATATTTAAAGCATGTGGTTTAAGATGTCTAGTTGTGCTGTTTTGCAGTTTAGCTTGTCTGTGTTAGCTTTGTTGGTTTTTCCAAGTGTGTTTTGGAAATTTTCTTTGAAACAAATATTTTAGGTTGTTCAGTTCTGCTGTTTTGGGGTTCAGCTCGTCTGTTTTACTAATTTTGGAGTTTCCCAGTTTATTTTGAAAGTTTCTCTCTTCCAAAATGTTATTAAGGATGTTTAGTTGTGATTTTTCGCAATTTTAGCCTGTCTGTGTTAGCTTTTTTGTTGTTTCAAAGAGTATTTTGGAACAAGTTGATTAGTTCCGCTTTTTCTTTGTTGAGCTTATCAGTGTCGGTTTTTTGGTGTTTCCAAGTGTATTTTGGAAGTTTTTGTTTGAAATGTATGAATCAGGATTTCTAGTTGTGCTGTTTTGTGGCTTACCTTGTCTGATTAGCTTTGGTGGTGTTTCCAAGTGTGTTTTGGAAGTTTTTTTGTTTGAAACTTATGATTTAGTATGTTTAGTTTTGCCGTTTCTTACTCGAGCTTGTCTGTTTTAGCGTTGTTGGTGTATGGAAGTCTATAAAGTATATTTTGGAATTTTTTCGTTTGAAACATATAATTTAGGATGTTTAACTTTGCTTTTTCGTGGTTTGGTCTGTCTGTTTTAGCGTTGTTGGTGTTTCCAAGTGTATCTTGGAAGATTATTGTTAGAAATGAAAGATTTAGGATATTTAGTGGTGCTCTTTTGTGGTTTACTTTGTCTGTCTTGGATTGTTGGTGTTTCAAAGAGTATTTTGGAAGAAATTGTTTAGTTCTGCTGTTTTGTGGTTTAGTATGTCTTTGTTAGCTTTGTTGGTTTTCCCAAGAGTGTTTTGGAAGTTCCCCGTTGAAACATTAATTTTAGGATGGTTAGTTTTGCTCTTTCGGGGTTTAGCTTGTCTATTTTAGCTTTTTTGTTGTTTCCCAGTGTGTTTTGAAAGTTTTTCGTTTAAAAAGTATTATTTAGGATGTTTAGTTGTGCTCTTTCGTGGTTTAGCTTGTCTTTGTTAGCCTTGTATGAGTTTCAAAGAGTATTTTGAAGAATTGTTTATTTCTGCTATTTCGTGGTTTAACTTGTATTTGATAGCTTTGTTGATGTTTCCAAGTCTATTTTCGAAGTTTCCGTTTGGTACGTATCATTCAGGATGTCTAGTTTTGCTGTTTTGGGGTTTAGCTTCTCTGTGTTAGCTTTTTGGTACTTTTGAATGTGTTTTTGACTTTTTTTTTAAATTGTTTTTTTTTCGGATGTTTAGTTTTGCTGTTTAGCTTGTTTATTTAGCTTTATTGGTGTTTCCAAGTGTATTTTGGAAGTTTTGTTTAAAACGTGTGGTTTAGGATGTCTAGTTGTGCTGCTTTGCGGTTTAGCTACTCTGTGTTAGCTGTTTTACAAGATGATTTTGGAAGTTCTTCTTTTAAAATGCATGATTTAGAATGTTTAATTATGCTGTTTCGTGGTTTAGCTTGTCTTTGTTAGCCTTTTCAATGTTTTAAAGTGTATTTTGGAAGTTTTTTGTTTCGAACGTATGACTTAGGATGTTTTGTTGTGCTGTTTCATGATTTAGCTTGTCTGTGTAAGTGTATTTTGGGTAAATAAGTGTATTTTGGAAGTTTTATTTTTAAAGGTATGATTCAAGATTTCTAGTTGTACTGTTTTGTGGCTTACCTTGTCTGGTTAGCTTTGTTGGTGTTTCCAAGTGTGTTTTGGAAGTTTTTCGTTCTAACGTATGATTTAGAATGTCTCTTCCGTGGTTTAACTTGTCTTTAATAGACAGGTTAAATTGATGTTTCTCAGTGCATTTAGGAAGTTTTTATTTGAAACGTAGGATGTTTAGTTTTGCTGTTTCATGGTTTGGCTCGTATTTCTTAGCGTTGTTGGTATTTCATAGTGTGTTTTGTAAGTTTTTCATGTGAAACGCAGGATTTAGATGTTTGGCTGTGGTTTTAATCTTTTGTGGTTTACCTTGTCTCTGTTAGTGTTGTTGGCATTTCCAAATGTACTTTGGAAGTTTTTGTTTGAAGTGTGTGGTTTAAAATGCTGTTTTGCGGTTTAGCTTATCTGTGTTACCTTTTTGGCTTTTCCAAGTGTGTTTTGGAAGTTTTCTTTCAAACAAATATCTTAGGTTGTTTGGTTTTGCTGTTTCGTGGTTCGTTTGTCTGTTTTACTGTTTTCGGAGTTTCCAAGTTTATTTTGAAAGTTTTCCCTTTAAAAAATATTATTTAGTATGTTTAGTTGTGCTCATTTGTGGTTTAGCTTGTCTGTCATAGGACCCATGCCTCTCACTATAGCAATAATAGATATTTTTTGGATTTTCGAAAAACATTTGATTACGATTTAGAATATTTTTGTTTATAGTGTTTGTTTTTCCAGACACTGAAGGTCCGCAAAGAAATAATCTTAATGGAATTTTAAATTGATACATATGACTCTTCTCGCTGTGAAAACAAAACTGACCGAACATAACCTCAATCTATTGAATAAATACTAAAAAAACAGAGAACATGGTTTCTTTAATGCATAAATAAATGCACTAAGTATTTAAATAAAATATATTTACATGAAATATAAACTTGAACATGTTTATATTGACATTAAAAAAAAATACTTGGACATGCCGCTGGGTTTGGGCGGTCGGTCCAACCGCAAAACGTGGTACCCGCTGTGGATCCTGGGAGAGCCGACGCGATTGTATTACTGGTAAAATAATAATACAATATTATGGACTTTTTTTAGACAATGATTCCGCTTTGCACAAAAAATAAATAAATAAAAGCATGTGAAAAAAAACTAGAAAAAGACTAGAAACATACAATGCTGAACTGAAGACTGATAAAAACCGACCCTCCTCCCTCCAACTATCAAACTCACTGAAATGCTGTCTGTACTCTACACATACTTCTCGATATGAAGTAAGGTAATGGTCATCTGGTGTTAGTTTTGTGCGGAATTTCACACCGTCTGCGCGAACATAGATTTTATCTGATATGGCCGACATAGCATTTTTTTTCCACTCAAACTTTATAGTTTTTAAATTTTAAAGAGCGAATGGCCATGACACTTGCTCTTGTAATTAACTTTTCTACACCGTTTCTATAAACATTCATGTAAAAATTTTCCTTTACATAGTGTGAAGGCATCCCTTTGCAGACTTTTTTGATATCCTCATTGTGCGCATGTACACAGTACATCTTCGGACCTGCAAGCACATATTTGTATATCTAGTCGCTCCCCGTTTCGGATTTTAAAAATAACCGCTTAATTTGGGCCTGGGACTCCACTAGCTCCCAGTAATTTCACTTGCAGTTGAGGTAGTCCATTCAAGATCTAATGTGCTTACTGTTTTCCAAATCATCTAATGAATTACCTGTTTTATCTTTTAACAATAAAGAATCTATATCCCCATAATAAACTTGAAACTGTCCCTCCCCCAGCTTTTATAGCTTATATACATGGTAATAAAATTCCAATATGAGTTTTTTTTTAAATGTCTAATATAGCACTGCCAGTGGTCATGTTTTTATTTGAAATTACACTTCTTTTTTTTATGTAAATAGACTATATTGGAGTTTATCATCATGAACGATGTGAACCCCAAATCTGTAATTATTCGGGCACATTCTTTGTGGTCGGTCACGACTTCATCACAAAGCCTATTGCGCACACTATTGCAGATTTAACCGAAGGCTAATTTTAAAATAGGTTTGGAGATTTCCTTCTCAGCCTTCTTCTTTTCCCTAGATCGTTTACTGACAAAGGTCTCAATAAAAGTCTTAATGTATATCTGTTTATACAACTGGAGGGCTCTGCGAATCTTTGTGACATTGAAACCGTTGGCCAGCATCCAGAGGGCAAAAGAAAATGATGAGCAACGATATTCTTTCTTGGGTGAAGATTGGCAATAATCTTTTGTTTTGAAGGTGTCCAGTGCATACCCCCATCATTTACCGAATATGAGCTATAGGGACTCAATGAATCTCTAGGAACCGGTCTGCTTATGCACGGAAAAAAAAAATCCTCTACCGAGTCATGAGGTTCTACTGGTATTTCACCATCAATTTCAAAAACTATCCTTGCGGCCCATTCTCCTCACCACTATAAATGTCAGGGAAATTTGGTGCAGAAGTATTGGTCAGCCATTTGTAATTCCTACATGGCAAATAGAGATAAGACCTAGCCAACGGATAAAGGGAGTTCATATCCAGGAAAACCGTATTCGACTTTTCACTGGTGCGTTGTTCAGTCGGGTCAGTTTCCAGGATACGATCCCTGTGGAAAACATACTCCCCAGCATGGATTTCTCTACAAACGAGTTCTGATCCACGTCGTTGATAACACCTATTTTTTCTTATCTGTTCTTAAGAGTTAAATCCGTCAGCAAAAGAGCAGTTGAAAAATAGTAATCCAACTCCAACCCAAATCCCTCGTAAGTTTGTTCCGTGTTTTTACAAACAATATACAACAATGTCGATACGTCACTTGCCAGGTACATTTGACAAAAATCCTACCCATTTTTACACCCACCTTTCGCCAAAACATTTTTTTTTCAAATTAATAGTCAGCAGTGGTGCATTGACGATCGTTAATAAAATGCTTCGATGGGCGGCAATTTTTCCTCACATAGAGGTTAAGTTGTAGTACATATACGGGTATATATCCTTACACGCTAACATATCATACATTTCATCATCTGGAAAGTGCTGTTTATGGAGGGGGAAACTATAAAAATTTTCACTTTCTTGTACTTGATTCAATTGACTTAAGGATTTGGGGAAACAACTACAGGAATCTAAAAAACGTATTTTATTAAGTACATATTATTATTTTCAACTATTTTCCATTTGATTTAAAAGAGGAGCAACTTCTCAGATGATTTGGGTATGATATTATGTGAAACAGACCCATCTACTCCTACACCATTTACAACTTCACCTTTTTGCAAATGTGCCAAAACTGATAATATCAATTTCAAATCATAGTTGAAATTAGGCAAGTAAACCGGTGGGAAGTATTGCTGCTTAACGTTTTAATTACAATATTTATGTGCCATTTCACGAAATTTACCTCCCTCCCCCTGATAAAATTGGATTGCTTAAATGGTCATCGTCGGAAACTGACATTTCCCTACTATTCCCGACAATTTTTTTTTTACAAACCCAACACATATCTTTATTTTTAATTGCCAGCTCGTCCTCTGGTGATCCTTCGGAACGGAATCTACATAGACACATTGGAAAATAGTCGCACTTACTCCTCCCAATGTTTTTTCCCTCACTTAAAATCCGACTAATGTAGGGAATAGAAAAGAAATATTCAATTAAATTGGGGTCTTTAGAGAAGCCATACCCAGTTTTTCACCGTTTCAATGGATGGAACCCTTACTGAATATAAAAATCCCTTTTTTGTTTTTTAGGTTATCCCTCTTCATACTTTGTGTCTCACTGCAACACTGAAACCGCAATTTTTATATGCTTATTAGCCCTCTCTAAAATATCTATCCCCTAATTGTTACAGGATAATGCCCCTTTAAACAGTTAAAGTTAACTTTAGGAAACTCTGCACTCTCCTTACCATCGTTTATCGCAAAATTGTCCAAATGCGTCTTAGTGACATCATCTTTCAAGGATTTATAATGTGCCACGAGGACTGAATACTTGAAGCACCGAAGTCCTGTATCAAAATACAAGCGTTGTACACTTCCATAATCCCTCAAAAGCCCTCAAATCAGCATTATATCTTGCATCCCCTTCTCCTTCTTACTTCTTACTTCTCAAAACGAATTCTTTTTTTAAAGTTTGTGACATTAAGATCTAGATTTTCTATAAATAATTCTATTAACCTACTCCCATTTTCATTATGGCTCTCTATCCCATTAAAAAATCTTTCCAACTAATCCCAAAAAAAAGCCCTCAAAATTATGTAAGTGCGGGTGAAGCGTCTGCATTGCCGTTTGCAGGCAATGCGAATACACCTCACCCTACTTTTCATTAAAAAAAATTTGTGTGTGAAGGATACCTTGACATTGTCACCCCCTCCCGTCTCCTGAATCTGTCGTTCAAGAGGGGCCGAATCTTGTAGACAAAGGAGTGTGCTATGTCTTCTGGATCCATATGGAGACTAGCAATTGTAAGAGTATTATATGGGTCTCCAAACTCAGCTCTAAAAACATAAATATTGCGCAAAGCGGTATCAGCTAACTAAAATTCACATAAAACAGGGGGTGAACCGCTTCCAGTTTGTCCTAGTCCCCCTCATAACTGTCACTTTGCGGGGCGGGTTCTTTTTCGGCCTCACGTTGGTAGCAGGTAAACTTATTTATAGTCCTTACTGAGGCCAAGATCCCACACAAACGCATATAGATCAAACATAAGGGGAGCTACATTAACCGGTATCACCCCTGCACTTAACCTCGCCTCACCTTCACTATTCTCTGGGGCCTGTTCCAACTCCATTAGCGATTCGATATCTTCATAGAGGTTGAAGGCCCTTTCCAATGTTGGTATGTGAACCTAAAGAATAATAAAAGTTTATTAGCTGATTAAAACACTTTCGATTTCATTTTGTGAAGTAATTTATATTAGGCTGAAACAGAATTAGAAACTTGAGCATTTAGACTTGGTCAAATTGGCCTCTAAAAGCTATAGTTTATGACAAGGCCTTTGATAATCATGCCTCGTTTAAACTAGTTGAACATTATCTTCTACTGTATGGTTTACTCCCGGTATGATTTATGATCCCAAAAATCAGTATCGTCTCAGTCAACTTAATCTGTATCACCATTATCTTTTATATGCTTATGAGCCATTTTACCCGGGAATAAGTTAAAGCATCTTCTAGTGAAATTAAGGCTATGTCAGAGGGATGTACAAATTTTAGTCAGAGACACAAGACAAACACGGAATGTTCCAGTATGGATACACTAGCATTCTCGCCCCCGAAGTTTTACTTACGTTTACGAAAATACGTTGAGGGGTCAAATATTAAATTAGGAAGCAGCCCCTCAACCCCTTCAGATTCAACCCTTAGTATGGACCTTTCGAAAGCCAATCTGAACCAGTGCATTTTCCGAAATTATGAAGTTTAAGCAGCATCTTCTTAATTGAATATTAACTTTTTGTAGTCGCAAGGATATTCTTTGGGAATAAGTGTAAATGCCGAAATCCATCGAAAAAAATTGTATGCCTTGAAACAGAAAATATGGTTCCTGAAACATTGTCTATGCCTCGCCATAAATATCAATGACATTTTGAAAGGCTCATATTGTATTTCTACTTGGGAATAGGGTTGATTTATGTCTTACTATTATCAAGTGCGAAAACCTAAAGTTTGAGAAATTCAGACAGATTAAACATGGAAAGTAAAGCAGTATCTTTTCATCACAAAATACAAAAGCCCTTGTATTTCCAATACAATATCGTGTTTTCATTTTCTAGGATGACATAGGCATAAGTGGAGTCATCGGATCAGCGGTATTCAACGTGATGTTTGTCATTGGATCATGTGCACTTTTTAGTGGTTCTGTTATTTATATTACTTGGTGGCCACTCACTCGGGACTGTCTTTGCTACCTTATATCTATTATAGCACTGCTCTTTACCATCATAGACGAAGAAGTTACTTGGTGAGCTACTTTTGTTTATTTGCTATGCTTCCTCGTCATAGGGTATAGAAAACTCATAAGATCAGAATTGTCTCCGACAAGAATTATGGTCTAATTGTCAAGCCATGATAGTAAATTGCCAAGCCCAATTAAGCAGTGCATCAGTGCTATAGCAAACACCACACACTTTCTTTTAGAAAGATATCTAAACACACGTGATTATACATGTTTCAAATTCATATTGTGACTTCTTTAGCTTGTTGATAAAAATAACAAAATAGATAAATGATCCATTAGCAGTGACCGTACTTAGTCTTAAAAAATGAAATTAAATTTTGGCGCGTGTGGTTTGATTAATGGAGAGGCTCTAGTTCACAATTCGATCGCGGAAATAAAGACGGACTTCTCTGAAAAGTATTAGAGAACTGCATGAAAATGATATATATCTTCTTTGGGGGGGGGGTAGGGTATGGCACGAGGCGAAGTTTAAATATTCTTCTAAATAACCTATCTCTCGTTTTGGACTATGAGGACGGTAGAGGAATCTGTCGACCTTGGCTTTTGAAAAATAAACTGAACTTTCAAGTAGCTCAGAGACGACGCGTGCTACATTTACTCGGAGCAAATACAAATATTAAGACATTACTAAACGGCTTATGGCAATTACAGTTTAAAGTAAAGTTCTATCCCCTTCATTAGAAACCAAAACTCACAAAATTGAATTTTGAAACCCATCTGTACTCCTAATAAAGATAAAATTTAAGTTGATTCCAAATCTTGTTATTTTTAATAATAAAGGCGGCCATCTATTTATACATTTCGCAAGAAATGATTGAAAATAGGGGAGCCCCCAAAATGAATGCAATCCTAATAAAATTAATACACTCAAATTCCAAATGTCTGAGAAGCTTTAATTGTAAGTTTGTGCTCTTTGTTTACATAGTTTTAGGCTTTCATGTCTTTTCTGAGAGGCAGGCACTAGTGGGAGATGGGTGTTTGTTCGTTTTATTTGTTTTGTGTTTTTTTTTTCGGGAGCTGTAATATCAAACCAGTGGCTGCACAACATCGTAAGCACTCTCACATGAGTTTTACTCAACTAAACACTTTTAACTTCCTTTTAAGAGGTTTGATCTTATTTTTGTCACTATTTTTTCCCCTTTAAATCCGTTTCTTTCAAAGCTATTTAAAAATACTGGCTAAACTGTCGATTTGAGTAATCTATTTGGATGTCAACTTGAAAACCCCTATTAGCTATCAAAAGTTAGCAAAATTTCCAAACTTTTCCTAAACTCTCGTGAGATTCAACTTGAAATAGCTGACGTCAATGTTTAGTTTCCAGCTAAAGGAAGGACAAAAGCAGCTTACTTTAACCTTTTGAGAACTTTTCCATTCTACTTATTTATTCCCTAGTGATTGTTTAAACACAGGTATTCGTTTCTCAGAAAAGTAAGTATCAAATTGCTTTATGATGGAAATGGTGAATTGTACTTTAAAGAAATCTAATACCTTTTGTGTGTGTCAGTAAAGATTTGGTTTAAGTTCATTGACTAACCTCTTATAAACCATTGTACTTTACTTTGAAGTCTTATTTGTGCTCGTCCAGGAAAATTGTTTATTGAGCTGATATTACCCTCAACAAAGGGGGAAGGGATACTGCACACTTTCAGCACATCGCTTATAATGTTCAAGCGGTTGTTAGTGCCTTATTAAAAACTTCATATTTTCATTATTTTCATGGAGGGCACGAACATAATTCTATCTTTTGAAAACTGATCAAATTTATCTATAATTAACAAACGTGTATGTTGAGAGAGGTAGTCGAGAGAGGGAACTGTTCCCGATTCGCTGAAGACAATTTTGGGTTGTTTTAGGCTTTAGCATACTTTACTTGCATTTGCAAAAATAAATTATGTTTAGTTTCTGTTTTTTTTTTCTTAATTTAAATGAGGTTTTGTTTATCTTATAAAAATAGTGGAAGAATGAGCCATTTACTTTCATAGCTTAATTTTCATTTTTAGTTTATTGAAAACATATAGTAATCTTAATAAGCTATTTTAATATTACGTTCAGTTTTTAACGTAACTTTGCTAGGTTGTGTCTAACAACCGAACCACGAAGAAGATTAAATAAAAATAAAATCAACCGAAAGTAAGGAGCAACATTAAAACATTAAACGAACAGAAATTATCGCGTATATGAGGGGGTTTGCCCCCTTGTCAATAACTTTCTCTTTACGCTTAAGTTCAAATTTTGTTCCAATTTTTTAAGAATGACTCTTGAATCACAAAGGCCATTTAATTAGAATAAATAGCTCGTTTGAAAGTACTAAAAAACTTTAGCATAAATTGCGAGGTATTGACGAGGGGACGAACCCCCATGTGCGTAATAATTTCTGTTCATTTCAAGTTTTAATGTTGCTCCTTACTTTCAGTTGGAAAAACTTGTTTTTTTATTTGATTTCTGATCCTTTTTTAGATAACGCTGGGAAATCCGGCACTCTCTTCATGAAAAATTCTCTTCCCCATAAAAATTTCCTCAATAGAAAGATCCTCCCATGTAACCATCTCCCTCGGACTTTTTCCTCACCAGAAAAAATCCCCCCAAAAACGTCTGTATACTTCCCAATAACCAATATACTATGTAAACAATGGGCAAACTTCACAACTTGCAGCCCTTCCCCAGGGGACTGTGGGTGATTAAGTTATCCTTAAAGACACAGTTATTATATTTTTCAACTATGCTGAACAAAATGGCTATCTCAAAATTTTGACCCGTTGACTTTGGGGAAAAATGAGCATTGGACAAGACCTTGTTGCCCTCCAATTTTTTCGTCACTTAAAAGGGGCACTAGAGCTTTTAATTTCCGTTCGAATGAGCCCTCTTGTTACATTCGAGAACCACTGGGTCGATACGATTACCCCTGAAAAAAAAAACAAAAAAACGCAGCCGTGATCTTTATTCTGGTAAAAATACAAAACTCCACATTTGTGCATGTAGGAGCTTGAAACCTTCGTAATAGGGTTCTCTGATACATCGAATCTGATGGTGTGAATTTCATTAAGATGATATGACTTTTAGGGGATGTTTCCTCCTTTTTTCAAAAATAAGGCAAATTTTGTCAGGCTTATAACTTTTGATGAGTAGGATTAAACCTGAGTAAACTTATATATTTAAAGGATACTGCATTAGACTTTACAGTCCCTACCGGCGGTGCTGATCTCCGTTTCTTAGCCCTTCATCCAGGAAGCACAATGGGGGACTGGGGGCCAGCCATCCTGTGCTTTTGCACACCCTTCCTGTTTACCTTCCCCAGATTTATCCAGGTACCCATTTAGAGCTGGGTCGACTCTGGCTAAGCTTTCAGAGTCACGCCACTGACCCCCGTCCCAAACTGAACAATGTAAACTGGGATTTGAACCCGCGTCCTTTTCTTACAAGGGATCCTGAATCCAGCGCACCAATCAACTCGGCCAGGACGGCCAATATATTTAAATCAGCGTTAAAATCCAATTCTTTTGATAAATCTACTGGTATCAAAATTCCTTTTTTAGAGTTTTGCTTACTATTGATCCAGGTCGTTCTTCACTTATAGTTCGTCACCACGAACTGTTTGAAACACAATAGGAAATGCTACACATTGGAAATACGTAAAAAAGGAATGTTCTGTCTTATGCTAACCACTGATAGTCAGAGGTTAGTATAATTTAGTCATGTAGAGAAACTAAAGGTAACCTTAAAGCACGACGTAAAAAAAATGCCTTTTAAGATATTTGAAATCACGCCCTCTGAACTGGTGCCTTATTGACTTTGCTTGTTGCAGTGAAAGAGTGTTGATTAATCCGGTAAAAGTTTGAACATTGACATTAGAATCATATAAAAAATTATGGCACTCTTGATCAAATCTGTATTCTCGTTCACCTCGTTCACATCACTCTACAAATCCTGATGGCTGCTCATGTGACAGCACTTCTGGCGAAATTGAGCACTTTCACAACAACTTTGGCTCCTTATATTTTATGCCTAAAATTCATTAAAGCATTCCATAAGCAAAACTGAATAAGAATCCAGGGCTGCTCATGTGACAGTGAGCACTTTTGAGCTGAAAACTCAGCACTTTAGTAACAATTTTGGCTCCTAATATTTGATGCCAAGAATCAATTAAAGCATTGCATAAAAAACTACATAATAATCTCTGGGATGTTATATAAATTTACCAGCGTTTTTTTTCGATCTTTGAGGTACTTCTGGCATGCCCTTTTTTAGCGTTGCCTTGAGCTCTAAACCGATGCCGTTTTGTATCTCCTCAATTTTGGCGAAATACTGTCTTTTGGTCTTGATTGATTTCAATGTCATGACCATAAAACCATGTTTTGTCGCCAGTTATGAACTATCTGATCAGATCTGGATTGTTATTGGCGCCAATTTAAAGATACTTAGGGCTGCTCACGTGACAGTACTTTTCACAAAAATGAGTACTTTTGCAACAATTGTGTCTCCTAATATTTGATGCCAAGAATCACTTAAAGCATTGCATAAGAAAACTGAATAATAATCTCTGGGATGCTATATAATTTTAACAGCGTTTTTATCGATCTTTGAGGCACTTTTGGCATGCCCTTTTTTGGCGTTGCCTGGAGCTCTAAACTGATGCCGATTTTTATCTTCTAAATTTTGGCGAAATGCTGTCTTTTGGTCTTGATTGATTTCAATGTCATGACCATAAAACCATGTTTTGTCACCAGTTATGACCCATCTGATCAGATCTTAATTGTCGTTGACGTCATTCTACATATCCCGAGGGCTGCTCATGTGATAGTGCCTTTTGCGAAATTGAGCACTTTCACAACAATTTCTGCTGACTAGTATTTATTGCCCGAAAACCATAACATGTTGCTTAAAAAAAATCCAAAGGATATGCACCTATCATGCACCTAATTCATTATTTTTATAATGGTAATTTTGACAGTTTTCCGTTACAACTTTGTTCATTGCCTCTGTACTTTCATTGGTTTTTAATGTGCTGGGGCGTCCAAGGTGGGTAATATCACTAGTACAATATTATTGTAAATTGTATCGCTGTGATTCGGAACAGCAATTGTATACATTTGGTTTTGCTGTTTTCTCTTTATAATTCTTCAATTTTAATTGTTCCTCTTTTTTTATGTAGCTTTGTCTTAAATTCGTTTTTCTCTATGCTGAAGTTGCCTTGTTTGATAAAAGTGAAATATGCATGTGTTTTCTTTCTTCCTACTTGCCATAGACCGTTTACAGCATTTTTTTTGTCTGGTCTTGAAGGGCTAGTTCGACTTCATATCTTTAATTGGCTATTATTCATAATATTTGACACACTTAGGATATTTTAGTTGCTATTTGGTATTATTAGCAGTGTTAGAAGTAACACCCTATTCTAAAAAATAGCATACCCAAAACAAAGTACTATAAGAAACTGATAAACAGACGCCAATTCAGGTTCAAAAGAAAGTAAGTGCTGAAACTGTGCTCATATTCTTATTTTTATTGTTTGAGTTCTATTTTAATTACTTTTGCCCATAATTTTCTTTTTTCTCCTCTTTTTAGGTATGAGGCTATGGTTCTATTGACCCTTTACTGCCTTTACATAGTGCTTATGTACTTTAACCCAAGGATTGAAGCTAGATTGGGTCAATTTAATATACCTGTTCCGGAAACTGCTCGAAAGATTGGTAGCATAGAGCATGAAAGACTAATTCCATACAGAAGCTTAGATGAAGAGGTTGGGATTCCAACCGAGCGCCACTTACCACACGAGCAAGAAGGTTAGTTATGCTTGATCTGACGATAGAGACTAGGTATAAACCTAAGGCGTGAATAAGAACAGAGGTCACGTGACTCTGTATTCATTATTGACAAAAAATAAGGGATCGTGCAGGGCGTAAGACATGGTGTAATATTGGGCTTATTATTGCTCAAATTTTAGCGTCACAATTTACTTCTGGACATGCTGTATTATCCACTTTGACAGGGATAATAGAAATTATTCTAACTAAGGAGTAGTGTGGATGATCTATCAGGGAAAACGAATGTTAAACTAATAAACTCCGCTTCAAAGAGAACATTCCAATAAGGACCAAGGATTAAAGTCCAATGAGGAGTTTAGTTTTATTTATCACTTTGGACCAACATCTTCTTAAAAAATAATCATGTTTTTTTGAGTGGTCCTTGTGTGCATTAAATACCAAAATAAGAAAAAAAAGTCAAAAATAAAAACATCGAGTGATGTTAAAATTTAAAATTTAAAGATATCATCGGTACACAGTTACCTTCTTGACCCCACCCACTCATCAGACAGTTCGTGATAAAAAAAAAAAACTGTAAGTAGGGAGCGATGCGGCTCGATAGTAATCGAAACTCTAAAACTTGGAAATTTGATATTAATAAATATATCAAAAGAATTGGCTTATTATGATGACTTCAAGTATATAAAATTCATTTGGTTTAGTTTTATCCATCAAAGGCTATGAGCCTGAGAAAATTTGCCTTATTTTTGAAAAAAAGGGAAAACACCCCCTAAAGGTCAAGGGATCTTAAATGAAGATCACACCATCAAATTCACCGTATCAGAGAACCCTACTAAAGACATTTGAAGCTCTAATCCTCAAAAATCTTGAGTTTTCCTTCTTTTTTTTCAAAAGAAAGATCATGAATGTGTGTTTATTTGTTTTTTATTTTCCAGTGATTTTTATCGAACAAACGGTCGCAGTGACCAAAAGATTAGAGGGCAGCTAGTGCCCCTTCAGCACCCCCTTTTCGCCAAAGTCGTTTGACCAAATTTTTGAGATAGACACATGGTCCAGCATGGTTAAAAGGTCCAATAGCTACACCTTTAGAAATAACACGACACCCCCACGGGCCCTTGGAAAAAATCTTTAAGTTATCGAATTTTAGCATTGTTTATGTATAGTATTTGCTGTTAAGAAGTATGTATACATTTTTTGGGTGGGAGGAGGGTGAATTTTCTGCTTGATGAGTCTCAATGGGGCGAATTCTCCATGGGAAGGGAAGCTTCCTGGTGTTGAACTTTACATGATAAATTTTGCAGTCAGGATTAAGCCAGAATTCATATACGAAATTCGTTTTATTTGTCTTACTTTCTCTTTGTCGACTCAATTTTACATGTCAAGATGTTAATGGTAATTGTCCAAGGTGAAATTTACCCTGGGATTGAACTGTCTAGAGGATCTTTCCGTGGAGGGAGCCGGATTTCTGATCATTATTAAAAAATGGATTAGAGATAAATTTAAAAAACTTATACTAAAAGTAAGGATCAACATTATAACTAACAGAATCTATTAGGTATATGAGGGGGATTAAATATTTCTCAATACTTCATTCTTTACGCTTAAGTTCGACTTCTTGTCCCGGTTCTTCAAGAACGACTCTTGAAACACAAGGGTAATACAAGGGTCGATTAATAAGAACAACAAGAAAGTTTTTTCAAATTACTCAAAAATTTAGCGTTAAAAGCGAAATATTGAGGAGGGGTAACCACCTCATATACGTAATAATTTGTGTTCGTTTTAAGTTTTAATGTTGCTACTTACTTTCAGTTAAAAAAATCTTTTTTTTATTCAATTATGCCAAGATTTTAGAAATTGTTGATACGGCATTAATTGTACTATCAGTAGGTCATAAGCAAAAACCAAATCTTGTAGCAAACATAAGTAGGGGGGCTATTTGGATTTAAACCAAGCCATAGGGGGTATATTATTGAAGTTACCAATCCCCAAAGACGCTATTACGTGCACTTGGGTCTTACGTAATACTATAGTACACCTTTAAGCTACGTAATAGGAATTATTTGTTTGCTTATGCAAATGTTTTCTTCAAGATGCAGATATTTGTTACATGATACTATAGGGAGTTGTTTTTATATGAGATTGTTTACCTACGTTGAGCATGAAGTAATATCGCGTGACTTGTTAGATTTATTGAAGGACACGTAATCTCGCGTGACTTGCTAAGGCTCAGGGTTCGATAATCAAGTGGGAAACCTTGTAACCTCACTTGTAACTGAGGACGTTGCACACGTGGGTGCTACGTAATAGCGGCGCACACGTGGATGTCATGTAATGACGGCACACATGCGGGTGTCGCGTTATTATGGCACAAACTTGAGCATTACATAACGACGGCGTAAACGTGGATGTTACGTAATGACGTAATTACAGGCACAAATTAGTGTTACGTAATGATGGCACAAAAGTGGGATGTTACGTAATACTTTAAGAGATATTTATTTTTTCTTCAAGATTTCATTTTCTTCATTGTGTTTTTTTCTTCACGTTTTTTTTGTTGAAATATTTTCGCCAAGATTTTTTTTCTTCAAGGCGTTTTTTCGAGATTTCTTTTTCTTCAATATTTTTTCTTTTTTGTTCAAGATTTTCTTTTCACTGAGATATTTTTTGTTTTCTTTGAGACATTTTCTTCAAAAATTTTTCTTCAGGAGGCCTTTATAATTCGTCATCAAAGATTTTGTCTGCTTTAGGAATCAAATGTAAGACTAGAAATTTCCCCAATGGAATGGTGCCTTAGACCCCTGGACAAATATGCAAGTGATGTTGTTATGATTCGGAAAATATTTTCTTGTGGAAATAATTCGATAAAGCTATGGATTGCATGTTTCCTATCTTTAGAATAATTCAAATACAGGGAGAAAATCAATTACTGGAAATTGGTTACATTTGACATGCACTTACTTGCTAAAATGTTATAAATTTTCTGACTTGAGCTAGAAAAGACTCCATTTTGATTCTCAAGTGGGTTTTGTAAGACAAGGAATTTTTCTTGTATGCACAAGCTTTACTAATGAAAAAAATTACAAATATTATTGAAACACTTTATTCTAACGGAACGTGAATCAATATTATGCAGACAGGAAAGGTTATTTCCACTATAAAATCATTCATTCGGCGATTGTCAGCATCAGTGCTCCGAAATTCGACATAAAAATATTCACAATATCAAAAATATATTACTGCACGAAAACCATTACTTTTAATCAATAAATCTTGTATCCGCTTTCGAATTTGGTCCAAGAACCATTGTAATCTGACAAGAAAGAGTATAAACCATATAAAGTCTTCAACATTTCTTTAGTAAACATTTTTCTTATTCTCTTCAACCAGTAGTTTCACATATTTTCCCATTTAATATTAAACATTTCTAAAACATTCAGAAATTATCTTTTAAAAACAGAGCAACCCCCTCCTTAGATTTTAGATATGAATAATAGGTTTAAACATCGCTCCTTACCTTTAGAAAAACATTTTATCCATTGCAATACGTTTCGTCTTTAATTTTGTATTTCCTTATTGTTTAAAAAGGAAATACAATTTAAAACATTTCTTGAATGATCCTTCCCCTTATTTCGACCTATTTCGTAAAAACTGGCTGCCCCGTAAAATTCTTGTGGAACAGGTTATCATTTCTAAAGCATTCTCAGATATTTTCATTATAAAATTATGTTTTAAATCCATTGGTTCGCGTTTTTTCAAGCCACGCCCAACATGATGCCCCTATGGCAATCCACGCCATCGTAGCAAACTATGCCTGGCACATGACACCTTCTTGCACAAACTATCATTCCTAAGGTACACGAAATTGAGGAATTAAAATTCCTCAATTTCGTGTTTTCACAAGCCACCCCGAACATGAAGCCCCTCATGACAATTCTTGACCTGTAATAATAATAATAATAATTTATTTTTGACCCGCTACAAAAAATCAAAGCGGAGTACCAATAAAAGAAACAAAACAAACACTACACAAAACAGAAAAAACAAGAGACTAAAGCAAACGAGTAAGGCCCCCTGGGCGGGCAGATACTTATAAGTAGACTGGGGTATTTTGCCAGCAAGCTCTGTGAGCTTCGACCCAATATCCGGTAAACTATAAATAGATATGAGGCTCCTATTCCTATACCATGGAGGCAGATACAATAGAAAACGGGAAAAACGGAAATAATAAGAACGAATTGAACTGATATCTTTTTTATGAAAAATTGGGTAAATACCAGAAAGAAACAAAACCGAATGATCTGTAAAAACCGAGTATAATTTAGCAAGAAACTTTCTATTGTATCTACCTCGGTTAGCAACAATTTTAGAGTAACTTAATTGGATTTTCTTCTTGCAATCAGCAACAGTGAGAGTCCGTAAGGATTATAGAGTTTTACTAACGTTAATTCCCAGCCACCGAAATGAAGAAACCGACGGGATAGAAAAAGATCCACAGATTAGAGGAGTAGTGATAGTGCTATTAAATGAAAGATATTCACACTTTGAAAGATTAAGAGAAAGTCCAATCGCATGAAGTTTAGATGCTACTGTTGAAACAGACAAAGAGAGCCCTTTTTTAGTCCTACTGATCAAAAGAATATCATCCGCATAGGCAAGATAAGAAATATTTACAGAATTGAGGATGCAAGTAGGTGGGATAGAGGAAAGGACAGATGATATACAAAGTTTGAAAATAGAGGGGGAGAGGACATCACCTTGCCGGACCCCACGTCGTATTGGAATTTTACTATCTGAAACCCTCATATCCGTTTTAATCCGCAAAAAGGAATTTGAATACCAATATCTAAGAAGAAAAATTACCGATATGTTGATACCGTGACTAAAAAGGGAAAAGATAGCTTGGGAATACGTAACAGTGTCAAAGGCTTTGGAGAGATCCAAAGCACATAAATGTAACTCGAATCCCTTTTTAGTAGCCTCAGTAAGAAAATTAGCCAAAACTCGATGAGCCTGCTGGCAACCTACCCCAGCTGAAAACCCAATCTGATTTTCACCAAAATATGCCGAAGAATTAACTGATGGCAGAGAAGATACTCAAACATTTTGCTTATATTGCAGGAAACCGTTATAGGCCTGTAAGATGCACACTCAGTCGGAATCTTTCCTCTTTTCAGGATTGAAGTAACTGTTCCACACAAAAAACTTTCAGGCACAACCGAAGTGCATAAGCACATTTGAAACAGAAGTTGTAAATGTTGGACTAGAGCTGGACAATCAACATTTAGGTGTTTGACACTTATACCATCACAATCAATAGAGCTAGACTTAAGCTTCTTTATAGCTTGTGCCACCGAAACTAAATTAATTGGGAGGATTTGGTTCTGGCCGAGTGATATGGGAAGCGTAGAAATAAGAAACCTCATAAAAGTAGCATGAACAAAATGGTTTATAGTGTTGAAAATCTGGTCGTAATATTTGCACCAAGCAGCAGGACTAATTGGGCTACTTGTTGACGAAGAGTCATCGATTTTATTTGAATTTACCACATTTTTCCAATCGAAATTACTTGAAGGGAATTTGCAAATTTTAGATTTTGCAGACCGTAAATAATTTTTATACTCTAATTTAGTTTTCTGTTTAAGCTGAAACACAACACCGCTACGTGGTCGTTCGCAAGAAACCCAAATACGTAACCAAAATTTGGCTTTATTTTTCACTGATTTTAGACCCGGATCCCAAGACCATTCAGGCTTCCGCGTATTAAATTTAACACGTTCTTCGGGAACAGCCACCCTCTCAGCTTCCTTCATGCATGATATAATATCAAAATAATATTTATTCAGAAAATTCTTATCATTTACAAATTTAGATCCAACCTGAAGTAGCTGAAAAAGAACTTTTATCCTAGACAAAAAAGCTGTAAGGGTAGAAATATAAAGAGCCCAATTAGCCTTATTCCAATTTCGTCTGGTAAACCATCTACGATTCCCACGTCTATTAGAACTATCTTGCGACAGAGAAATACAAAGTATGAAGGAAATTTGTAGGTGGTCTATATCGCTTTCTATTTCATGTACAGAAACAGTCGAAACAGATAAATTGGGAGAGCAAAGGACATGATCAATATTAGTAAGGCTCCCAGAATGATGGATGTAAGAAAACGGACGATTCTTATCCACTAGCTTAAACTCAGATAAAGACTCGAAAACCATATCAGACCGAATCTTTGAATTCAGTAAATCAGCATTAAAATCCCCGGCGACATCAAATTGATAACCGAGAGATGATGCGGATTCTGTCACTTTTTTCAAAACACTACAGGTCTTGGCAAACTTATTCAGTGATTGAACCGACTTACGATCACAAGGAAAGTACACGTTAATAAGTATTAAATCGGTAATTCGCACGGCCAAGAGGTTTTCGTCACTATGGAACAGCACAGGCGTCGTGGATGAAAAGGAGCTACGTCTCAGTATACAAGCGAGGCCTCTGGAAGGTCTACCAAACGTAGATCTTGCAGCACTCACAAAAGTAATATGGTTTGCACTCCGTTTAAACAAGTTGGTATTATCTGAAGATAAAAGATGCTCTTGAAGACAAACGATGTCATAGTTGCTCGAAAGTTCGTCAATGATGTGCTCTTTTTGACGTGTTCCATTTATATTGTACGAAATAACCGAGAATTTTTGTGACATCTTTTTTTCACAGCGGTCGCAATACGAGACTTGAGCACTGGACATAATAGACTATATGAAGTGTGAGAATCGCCGCAGTTTGCACATTTAGGTCTATTTGTACAGGGCGCATCTTTAAAAAAAATGTGATTTTCGGCACAGCGCGCACATTTTTCCACCTGACTGGTACAATCGTTGATAAAGTGATCAGGAGACCTGCACTTAAAGCAACATCGCGGTACACTTACGAAATCGTAAATTCGGAAAATCTCGTAACCTATTTTTACTCCATTCTTCATAGCGTCACGTTTTGCAAACGAATCTGAAAAGTCTAGCTTGATAGTTTGGGACAAACCAATTCGGTTTGCGTCAACGACTCCTGAGTGCATTTTGAATTCGGAAGCATTAAATGACAGCGGGATTCCTTTTAATTATTCCAAGGTAACGTTTCTGCAGAATCTTCGTGCCAATACCTACTGTGAAGACTACAGACTTCACAGACTCACAGAAATCAGAAGCTACCGATTTTTCAATGTTTACGAACAGTTTATCTCCCACCGGCCAAATACTAGCAACCGAATCATGACCACTTAATTGATCGATAAAGTCTTTGCGGCTTGTCGGATCTCTAATAGATGGTGGCAATTTAGAGACAACAATAGTAGAGTGGTTGTCGGCAGGTTTCGAGGCTCCAGGCTGTGGTAATGGCGGGAAATGATTGGAAAACACATCAAACTGATTAGAAATAGTTTTTAGCTGTATGCGCAGCTCGTTTACTCCCGAAAGGAGAGCAGAATAAGCTGTAGCTGGTATCAATGGGACTTCACTAGGGTTTAATATACAAAATACCGGGATGTCAAAATCATCTGTATTGCCCTTCTTGATAAAATCCAGTATATCTCCTAAATGACTTAGTGGCGCTTTCAATCCAGTTCGCTTCTGAAATAAAGCATCTGGATACAGCTAGGACCCAAGCCACTTCTTCACATTCATAATATCATCGACTTGTTACTCTATAATTCGTCTTTGGCACCCTCTGGCAACTCTAATCATTCCTAGAGCATTCTCAGATATTTTCTTGATAAGAATCGTGCTGTAAATCCATCGGTTTGTGTTTTATAAAACCAGCCCCAATGTGATACCCCTTATTGAAATTCACGCATCCTTGACGCAATATGGTTGGCACAAGGCACCCTCTGGCATCATTTCTTCGTTCCTAAGGTATTTTTAGATATTTTCTTGATAAAAATCATACTTTAATTCCATCTTTTCATGTTTTCGCAAGCCACCCCGAACGTGATACCCCTATGGCAATTCCCAGCCTGTGCCACTCTTTGACTAGCCTCTGACCCCTCTGGCACCCCTTATCATTCCAAAAGCATTTTTAGTTATTTTCATGATAAAATAAAAAAAAAGAATTACTTTGTTTTTTTTCTCGCTCTCGTGTTTCAGCCAGGGTTCTTTGACTTTTTTCTTAAAAATAGCAATACCAAAGCAGAATCGCTTTGTTTCTTTTCTCATTCCTTTATTTAAAGCAACAGAGTTTTTTTTTACTTTTTCCCAAAAAATACTAATTCCAAAGCGGAATTGCTGTGTTTTCCCCATCCCTTTGTTTTAAGCAGGGTTGTTTGATTTTTACCGTATACAGCAATACTAGAGCCGAATTGCTTTGTTTCTTTCCTCAGTTTTTTTTTCATTTTTTGTTGTTTGATTTTTTCCAAAAAACAACAACATTAGAGAATGAAAAATAACTGACGCAGAACACCAAAGACTTGCTACATACACACAAATTCTTACAACATCACAAATACTTCTTATAGAATACAAAAAGTTCAAACACATTCCAAAATAATTGCTACAAAAAAAAAAAATTTTTACGAAATACAAAAATACTTTGCATAATTTTAAAATAGTTCTAACTTTGCAGAACAAAAAGTACTTTCTTCAAAACACAAATATGCTAACATCATTACAAATAATTTTTTAGCTTACAGAAAGTTCAAACATAATAAAAAAATAATTCATACAAAACAGAAATACTTGAAGACAAACAAAACTCAAAAATACTTTGCAAAACTCTCAAATAGTTTTAATAGAATGAAAAAAAAGTTTGTACAGAACACAAAATACTTTCTGAAAAATACAAAATTCTGACAACATCCCAGATGCTTCTTACAGAATGCAAAAAAATTCAAATATAATCCAAAATAATTCTATGAAACAGTAATTATTCTTACAAAGTGCAAAAATACTTTGAACAATTCTAAATAGTTATAACAGAATAAGAAATAGCTGGTGCAGAACACAAAATACTTGCTATAAGTCAAAATTTTTTTAATAAAATCGAAAATAATACTTATAGAATACAAAAAGTTCTACAGTAATCGAAAATAATTCCTCCAAAATAAAAATTATTCTTATGAAATACAAAAATAATTTCACAACTCTAAAATAGTTCTAACAGAATAAAAAATAGTTGGTGCAGAACTCAAAATACAGAATACAAAAGAATACAAAACAAACAAAAAATCTAACAACATCCCAAATACTTCTTATAGAATACGAAAAAGTTCAAACATGATCCAAAATAATTCCTTCAAAACGGAAATAATTCTTACAAAATACAAAAATGCTTTGTACAATTTTAAATTGGTTCTAAGTGAATAAAAAACTGTTGGTACAGAGCAAAAAATACTTGCTGCAAAACACAACAATTCTTACAACATCTTAAACACCTCTCATAGAATACAATAAATTTGAAAAATAGTTTAAAAGAATTCCTACAAAGCAGAAATAATTCTTACAAAATACAAAAATACTTTGCACAATTTTAAAATAGCAGTAATAGAATGAAGAAATAGCTGTTGCAGAGCCCAAGGTACTTACTGCATTACACGAAAATTCAAAAAACATCATGAATACTGCTTATAGCATACACAAAGTTTAAACATAATCCAAAATAATTCCTACAAAATAAGAAATCATTTTTACGAAATACATTAATGCTTTGCATAATTCAGAAATGGTTCAAACAGAAGCACACATAGTTGGTGCAGAATCCAAAATACTTGCTACAAAACACAAAAATTCTACCAATATCCCAAATGCTTCTTTTAGAATACAAAAAAGTTCAAATGTAACCGAAAACAATTCCTACAAACAAAAAATAATTCTTACAAAATACAAAAAAAATGAATATCAGTTGGTACAGAGCACAAAATAGTTGCTACAAACACAAAAATTCAAACAACATCCCAAATACTTCTTATAGAGTCCAAAAAAGTTTAAACATAATCTAATAATTCCTACAAAACAAAAATAATTCTTACAATATACAAAAATACTTTGAACAGTTCTAAAATAGTTATAACAGAATAAGAAATAGCCGGTGCAGAACACAAAATACTTGCTATAAAACACAAAAATTTTAATAAAATCCCAAATAATTCTTATAGAATACAAAAAGTTCTAAAGTAATCCAAAATAATTCCTCCAAAACAAAAATTATTCTTATGAAATACAAAAATAATTTCACAACTCTAAAATAGTTCTAACAGAATAAAAAATAGTCGGTACAGAATTCAAAATACTTAATACAGAACAGAAAAATTCTAACAGCGTCCCAAATACCTCTTATAGAATACAAAAAAGTTCAAACACGATCCAAAATAATTCCTACAAAACGGAAATAATTCTTACAAAATACAAAATACTTCGTACAATTCTAAAATGGTTCTAAGAGAATAAAAAACTGTTGGTTCAGAGCAAAAAATACTTGCTGCAAAGACGAAAATTCTTGCAATATCCCAAACACTTCTCATAGAATACAAAAAATTGAAACATAATCCAAAATAATTTCTACAAATCAGAAATAATTCTTACAAAATACAAAAATACTTAGCACAATTCTAAAATAGCTCTAATAGAATGAAGAAATAGCTGTCATAGAACCCAAGATACTTACTGCAGTGCATAAAAATTCTAAAATCATCACAAATACTTCTTATAGAATACAAAAAGTTTAAACATAATCGAAAATATTCCTACAAAACAAAAAAAATTACTATTACGAAACACAAGAAGGCTTTCCTAAATTCTAAAGTAGTTATAAAAGAATCACAAATGGTGCAGAACCAAAAATACTTGCTACAAAACCCAAAATTCTACCAACGTCCCTGATGTTTCTTTTAGAACACAAAAAAGCTCAAAATCTAAAACAATTCCTACAAAACAGAAATAGTTCTTACAAAATACAAAAGTATTTTGCACAATTCCAGAATAGTTCTAACACAATGAATAATAGTTGGTGCAGAACATAAAATACTTGCTAAAAACACGAAAAATTCTAACAACATCATAACTACTACTTATAGAATCAAAAAAGTTCAATATAATCCAATAATTCCTACAAAACAAAAATGATTCTTACAAAATACAAAAATAGTTTGAACAATTATAAAATAGTTCTAACAGATTGAAATCCAGTTGGTTCAGAACGAACCCAATATACTTCCCCAAATACTTCTTATAGAATAAAAAAAAATAATAATAATCCAAAATAATTCTTACAAAATACAAAATGCTTTGTACAATTCTTTACAGAAAACTAAAATAGTTCGAACGGAGTGAAATATAGCTGGTGCAGAAAGCAAAATACTTGCTACAAAACACAAAAATTCAACAAACTTCATAAATATTTTTTATAGAATGCAAAAAGTTCAAACATAATTCAAAATAATTCCTACAAAACAGAAATAGTTCATACAAAAATACAGAAAGCTCTAACAAAATCCAAAATAGTTTATAGAAAACAAAAGCTATTCGTACAAAAAAATACTTTACACAAATCCAAATACTTCTAACAGAATAAAATTTACTTGCCGTAAATACAAAATACTTCTATGAAACCCATCCCGGGTACCTGCATCCAACCCACTACATCTCAATCACCTGCAACTGACCTACGAATGCCCAATGTATCTGCAGCCAATTTACAGCTGACCCGGGTACCTGCAGTTAAAGTATCACAACTTGCGTACCTGCCGCCAACCTAATGCCTTACCTAGGATGCATTATGTTAACTGATTTCAAGCTCAGTTCATTTAGGTTCAGCAAACGTTCCCAAGGATTCATCAGTTTTCTTACATGCTACTAGGTTAGGCTAACCTAACCAAACCTACGATAGGCTATTTAAACATTAAATTTTACAATTGTGCGAAGTATATTTGTCTTCCTAACAATTATATCTATTAAGTAGGAAGTATTTGACGTGTTGTTTGAATTTTTGTGCTTTATAGCAAGTATTTTTTGTTTTGCAACAACTATTTTTCATTGTTTTAGAACTATTTTAGAATTGTGCAAAGTATTTTTGTATTTTTTAAGAATTATTTGTGTTTTATAGGAATTATTTTGGATTATTTTTAAACTTTTTGTTTTCTATAAGAAGCATTTGGGATGCTGTTAAATTTTTTTATTTTGTAGCAAGTATTAAAAAAATGAGCAATTCCACTTATGTTTTGGCTTTTTTGAACAAAAAAGTCGAATGACTGGTAGAACAAAGGAATGAGAAAATAAACAAAGCCACTTTGGTGTTGCTACTTCTGGAAAAAATAGAACAGCCCTGGTTCAAACATAATAACGAGAAAAGAAACAAAGCAATTTGCTTTTTATTTTTATCTTGAAGATATCTGAAAATGCCTTAGGAATGATGGAAGATGCCTGAGGGGTGCCAAAGGCAACTCATAGGGTGGCACAGGTCGAGAATTGCCATGGGGATGAGTAAGTTGGGGGTGGCTTGCGAAAACACATCCTGACGGATTTAAAGCAGGATTTCTTAGCTGAAAAATGTCTTAGGAATTATAAGGGGTGCCAGAGTGTGCCATTTGCCAGCCATAGCGTGCCAAAGTTTCGTGAACTGCCATTGGGACATCACGTTGGGGTGGGTCAAGAAAGCAAGAACCAATGGATTTAAAGCATGAGTTTTAGCAAAAATATCTGAGAATGCCGTAAGAATGATGAGGGTTGCAAGAGGGGCGCAACAGACGAGTCAGAGAGTGGAACAGGTTGGGAATTGCCACGGCAGACATCACACTGGGGTGGCTTGCAAAAACAAGAATCAATGGAGTTAAAGCATGATTTTTAACAAAAAAAAATCTGAAAAATGCCTTAGGAATGATAATTTGTGTCAGAGGGTGTCATATGCCATCTCTAGTGTGCCATGGCGTCGTGAATTACCATGGGGGGATGAGGTTGTGATGGCTTGCAAAAACTTGAATCAATGCATTTGAAGCATACTTTTATCATCAAAATATCTGAGAATGCCTTAGGAATGATCATATGTACCACAGGGATGTCACAAGGCAGCCAATTTTGACATAATGAGTGTTAACAAGGGGAAAGCTTATTCAAGAAATGTTTTAAATTCTATATATAAAATTAGATATATAAATGTAAAATTAAAGACGAAACATATAACAATAGATCAAATGTTTTGCTAACGGCAAGGAACGACGTTAAGGCTTATGACCCATATCAAAAAGGCAAGGAGGGGGTCACTCTGCTTTTAGAAGGTAATTTCTGTATGTTTTAAAAGTTTTTAGTTTTACAGGGGGAAATGTAGCAAACAACTGGTTGAAGGGAATAAGAAAATGTGTATTCAAGAAATGTTGAATACATTATATGGTTTATACTCGTTCTTGTCAGAATAAAAAGGTTCTCAGACCAAATTGGAAAGCAAGGACAAGAACTGCTGATTAAAAATTATGATTTTCGTGCAGTATTGTATTTTTGATGTTCTGGCTATACTTATGGCAAATTTATCAGCATTTATGTTGACAGTCCCCGATTGACTGAATTTATAGACCAAAATAACCCTTTTCTCTCTCTTTAATATTTATTTCAGTCCTAAGAATGAAGTTTTTCTTTAATGTTCGTAGAGTTGTTTATTAATAATACTTGTATGTACAATAAAAAGACCTGTCTTACAAATCCATTTGAGAATCTTAACAAAGTCTTTTGTAGCTCACGTTAGAAAATTAATAGTATTCAAACAAGCAGGTACATGTCGAATGTAACCAATTTCTAGCAATCAATTTTCTCTCTATATGTGAATTATTCAAGAGATAGAAAACATGCAATTCATATATCTATTGAATATTTTCCGCTAGAAAGTATTTTTCAAATCATAGAAATATCAGCTGCATATTGGTCCAGGTTTCTAAGGTACCGGTATAGTAGGAGAATATCAGGTCTAAAATTCGGTTCCTGAAGCAGACAAATTTTTTTATGACAGATTATAAAGACCCTTGAGAAAAAAAAATCTTGAAGAAAATGTCTCGAAGAAAACAACAAACGTCTCGATGAAAAGAAAATCTTGGATAAAGAAAAAGAAAAAAACTTGAAGAAAATAAAATCTCGAAAAAAACGCCTTTAAAAAGCAAAATCTTGAAGAAAATATCTCAACGAAAAAAAAAACGCCTTGAAGAAAATGAAATCTTGAAGAAAAAAAACTCCCAAAGTATTACGTAACATCCCACGGGTGTGAAGCCCTTTAGCAGCACATTAATATTGCTTGGGGGAGATTTCAGGCAAACATTACCTATAACACCTAGATCAACCCCTGCAGACGAAATGAATGCTTGCCTGAAAAATTCTAATTTATGGTCACACGTAAAGACATTAAAATTAACTACAAATATGCGTGTCCGGTAGCAAAATGATGACTCTGGTCAAACATTTTCATATCAATTGCTGGCAATTGGAAACAGAAAGCTCCCAGTAGACTCAATTTCTGGACGTATACAACTGCCTGCTGAATTCTGTATTTTAGTGACGTCCAAAAATGAATTGGTTTAAAAATTATGTCCGAATATTCTAACCAATTATAAAAGTCATAAATGGCTAAGTGAACGAGTGATTCTGGCACCCAAGAATAAAGACGTCCACGAAATCAACAATATTGTTTTGACCAAGATTCGAGACCAGGCAGTCCTTTACAAGTCAGTCGACACAGTTCTGGAACCAAATGAGGCGGTTAATTATCCATCTGAATTTTTAAATTCCCTAGATCTCTCAGGGTTTCCACCACACGTGGTACAACTAAAAATAGGCATACCAATAATATTGTTCCGAAATATCAACCCACCAAAGCTTTGCAATGGCTCGCGACTTGCCGTAAAAAAACAAAAAACAATGGAAAACTTAATAGAGGCAACAATCTTGACAGGGCCTTTTGAGGGTGAGGCTGTTCTGATTCCTCGCATTCCCATGATTCAAACGGATCTGCCTTTTCAGTTTAAAAGATTGCAATTCCCAATTCGATTAGCATTTGCAATCACCATCAACGAAGCTCAAAGGCAATCGTTAGAAAAATGTGGTATAGATCTTAATACTGATCGTTTTTCCCATGGACAATTGTACGTTACATGTTCGAGGGCCGGAAAACCTGACAATCTATTTATATGCACTGACAATGGGACAGCGAAGAATATTGTAAATTCACAAGTTTTACGTAGTCAATTTGTATTGTATATGAATATCTATCTATGTATCTATCTATCTATATAAAAATAAGTTGTTTGTATGCATGTTTGTTTGTTTGTAAAAAGAGCGTTTGCATATGACGTCATTATAAGTATATAAAGCTTTGTATAAGCACAGACAATGGGACAGCCAAGAATTTTGTATATTCGCAAGTTTTACGTAGTTAAAAACATAAATATATATCTATCTATATTCAGAGGTGGGACACAGGGACACAACTACAATGGCGCTTAACTAATATGGCGCGTAACGACTTACGTGCGCGTGGGGGCTTGGGGGGCGCGAAGCACCCCCACCAACTAGGTGTTGGGATGGCACGAAGCGTCACCCCAACAGCTAGTCCTCTTTAAACCTAATAAGTCACAAGAGATTACGTCATCATCAACGCAGGCAAACAATCTCATATTATGTAATAAATATTTCCCTTTAGTATTACGTAACAAACATCTGCATCTTCATCACCATCTGCATCAAGGTGTACTATAGTGTTACGTAAGACCCAGGTGTGCGTTATAACGTCTTGAGGGATTGGTAACTCCAATAGTAAACCCCTTACGGCCAGGTTTATATCCAAAAAGCCCACGCTACTAAGAGTTTCGCATAGGAGCTAGAGAGATCAGTATCACCGATGCTTAGGATAATTTCCGTTCATTTTAAGTTTTGACGTTTCCCTTTACTTTTATTCGAAAGAATTAGGTTTCTTTTTAATTCATGCCAATTTTCAATATGACTTTCGGGTTATCCTAATTAGAGGAGCCATCCTTCTTCTTACCCAATGTTTACGCTAAAGTGAATGTATTGCACGGCAGTCCTGTGAAAATAAAAACTCCTTTCAAAAATATGCAACCTTAAATGCAATGTTTTAAGGAGAGGGAGGGGGTCTAAAAAGCCAAAAGTGTTTGTCCAGGTCGTAATATTTAAATTTCTTAGGGGGGATGATTGAAAAGTATTAATCACGGGGATAACTCATTTTGAAAACTTCTGCAGTAAGGGAAGGGCTATCATCATCTCAGTATATTTCCCACACACTTAGTTCAAATAAATTTTTATTTGAACTTTTTAGCTTAGTTCTGAACATATCCCTTACTCAAAATTTTTGCTCGATAGTATGTTTGCTCTAGTTGGATACAATTGTTGCAAACATTATATTACAAAATTGCGCAAAATGGTGGGCGTTCGCTCTTTTGCCACTTAAAACTTGCACTAGAACTATAAACATTTGGTAAAGCGAGCCCCTTTTCAATATTATTTTCCAGCAGCGCTTTTCTACAATATTTTCCAGCAATCAAGCAGCGCTGGATGCTCGAAATACTACTCATAGGGAACACTAAATAGCAGCCAAATTTCAAAGAGGTGAGGACTCACAAAATTTGTTTTTGGGGTCTTCAACTTCAAAAAGATTAATATTAATGCCCAACTAATTTCGCTCTTGTGCAATTAATACAATTTCCAAGGGTTTACATGGGTCTCTAAGCCTCTCATGGCTGTGTGCAGGTACAGTTACAGTATTTTCTTCTCTTAAGTTTTCTATTTTTCAAGCTCTAACTGCGATTTTGAGTTCTTCACTATAAAAAGGAGAGGGGGTCTAGACTCCTTAGAGTCCCCTATTTCATATCTGCACCTCCGATAGTAAAGTCAATTTTTAAAACTTACTCTTTGATTGATCTTCTAATATTTAACTGAAGTTTTTACAACCAGTTATTTTGTTACACTCCCGCAAATATATTTTTTTTTTTCTCCAAAAAATGACAAATTCTTATTTTGAGTTACGTTTTAATTAGTTTTCAAATAGAACTAGGTCTACGTTGCATGGGCAAAATGAGGTGTTGCGGCAACCTTTGTTCGGCTTCGCCGAGTTAGGTGTCGCGAGAGCAACACTTTGGTTTTGTTTTTTCGCTTCGATTAAACGCTGAAGTTGTTAAACTGTAAGGATCTTAAAATAAATACTAGGTACATCAACTCGCAAAATTTTCAAACCCCTCATTGCAACTAACAAAAGTTGCAAGCCCCCATCGGTCTTACCATCAAATACACCGGAAACAAATACTAGGTACACCAACTAGCAAGAGTTGTGAACCCCTCATTGCCGTAGATAATTATGAGCTATACAGCCGATTGTGACTTAGAACTTCCCTATATGTTTCACAATAGGTATCGGCCTATTCTTGGTTTCAGTGTGTACCCTACTACTGCAGTTATAAACCCCTTTACTTTCAAACTGGTATATCTCATGAAGGAAATTTTCTACCAAAAAAGGATGACCTATACTTTGATCAGCTAATCAAGAGCTATTGACTGCCGTCGAAAAAAAACCTATCTGTCTTAGTTCAAAAGTTTACTTTTTGCCGTAGGCCAAGTTTCTAACGTACTCATTTAGAAAGTAGGAAAGGATAAACACTAATTTCTTTAGCAATGAGAGCACTTTTAAAGTTTAAGAGGCACATCTGATATCATTTCTGTATCGGCTTATTTTTGGTTTCAGCATGTACCAAAAATAAGCCGATACAGAAATGATATCAGATGTGCCTTTTAAACTTTAAAAGTGCTCTCATTGCTAAAGAAATTAGTGTTTATCCTTTCCTACTTTCTAAATGATTACGTTAGAAACTTGGCCTACGGCAAAAAGTAAAATTTTGAACTAAGACAACTGAAGTTGTCAACCCCTTTAAACTTTCAACTGGTATATCTTATGAAGAGATTTTTTTACCGAAAAATGGATGGCGTATATTTCGATCAGCTCGTCAAGAGCTATTGACTGCCGTCAAAAAAAATCTATCTGTCTCCGTTCAAAAGTTGACTTTTTTGCCGTAGGCCAAGTTTCTAACGTCAGAACTTAAAAAGGATCAAAGGATAAACTCTAATTTCTTTAGCAATCAGAAAACTTTTAAAGTTTAAGATGCACATCTGATACCATTTCTCTACCGCAATCCCAAGTGCGAAAAACCGAATGATAAACTCAGCTGAAATCAGGAACAGAAATGGTTAGGAACACAAGCAAAAACCATCCTTTTTGGCCCTAGGCAAGAGTTCTACGAAGCTTTCCAAAAAACAAATTCATATTCATCAGTCTGGCCTAAGGTCAACAATTTCAGTAAAAACCGCAGAGGTTAGACCCTTGCCACTTTCTAGGAATAAGCTGAAATCGGGGTGCTAGGAACAAAAAAAACAAGTGTTGCTCTCGCAACACAATACCCCGATCAAAATTCTATTCATCGCTATAGTTAATAAACATAAATGAATAGCTCAATAAGAACACAACGGTCATTGGTTTTAATATCAACCATTTGGCAGGAATTTTGAATTTACTTATTTGAACTACGAACAATGAGAGAGGTCTCAGATAGTAACAACTAGACAAAATTCTCTTTACAAGAGAATTAAAAAAATAACTAACCGTGTCTTTGGCAACATTCATCTCATGAAGCTCTTTTGAACTTGGACAAGTTCAAAGCCATTTTGACAATCTTTCACTGAGGAATGTGTACGGTGGGCTAGCTTCTGGAAAAACTTCCAAGGTTTATTCGTTTTATTTCCTGAATCAAATAAATAAAGCCTAAAAGTTTCCCAGTAGTCTACCTACCATACACATTCCTCACTAAAGGTTTTTTTCAGATTTTGTAAGTTTGCAATATTTTTGTTCTTATTTCTCTTTGCCTTTATGTTCATAATGTCAATTAAAGTAATTTAAAAAAAAACACAATAAAGTTTTGTATGTAGCATAGGGATATATCTTGCCCCATTAGAAGCGAGGCAGGGACACATTTGCAAGGGTACTGATTAGTATGTTTGAAATGGGGGCGAAAATGATATTGCTATATCTTCATAAGTTGAGATACATAAACACACGCACATGAAATATCCAGAAAGAAAAGGATAAAAAAATAATAATAAAGATTTGGAGACAAAATAATAATAATAATCAGAATAACACTTTTCATACGAATTTTGAAAGTATCAAGCACAACGATATTCTGACCATCCCTTATAACTTCGGGTCATTGCAAATTACATGGGTGATTCAGAGGTCAAAATGAATTAATGCATAAAACAAGCAGTGGACAAAACTGACGAATAAGATTCGTTGCCAAGTTCACTTTTCCTATCGAAATTTCCTTTTCGAATTTCCTAATTTCACTTAATGTATGATTATGTACAAGAAAAAATATCAAAGACTTGGTACGTTTAATCTTTATATTTACAAAAATCTCTGTTTTTAGAAATCGCTACGAGTTTCAAGTGCTTTGTGACCAGAACGTAAAATAAGCCGTAAAAGCGGACTTCGGAAGACTGGCTAATGAAATTTCTTAAATAGGTATAAATTTAGAAATTATCAAAAGAGCTAAAAGGAAGAACTTCGGTCTTTGGATCTGACGATTGTGCACCATTCTACGAAGACACATACTTAAAACCAACCACCAACTTCTATCGAAAAACAACTGCTCATGACTATGATGCTTTTTAACCATGAAACTGTTTGTATTTATTTGTATATTATGAAATTTCCTTTGAATGTTTCCATTGTTGGAAAAGAATACAATTTCAAATCAAGTTAAAAGTGCTGGCCTCAGGCAGCTTGGTGGTCCGATGAGTCGTTAGTAGGTATAGTATTGTATCAGATTAACGACGGTTCTTGACTACTAAGGTCCCTGCGTCGGCCCTGCAGTGCATTGCTGCAGCATCATTCGATCTCTGGGTCCCGTATTACCAAGCTAAGGTCAAACCCACTGCGCCACCACAGGACTAGTAGGTATAGTAGTTAGTAATACAATTTCAAAGGTAAATACTCGGAAAAATTATGTTACCTTCGTCCGAAATGAAATTGTAAAACTAGAAACGAATCACATTGCATCACTCTGCCTGAATCTTTATCAGATTAGATTGTCTAAAATTTACTTTTATTTACAATTATTATTTTTTCATTTGCTTATGCTTTTACTTTAATATTTGATATATACATATATTTTTGAAAATTAACTAGGTTGCCATCGTCCTTGCGTTGTCAGTGTTTCCGAAGAGAAAAAAGCCGAAGAAGAAAACATACTTCATTCTAAGCCATGGTACACGTATACAGTAATGCCGATTCAGGTATGCATGATTTCGTTTTAATTTAACATAATTCCTTTCAGATTAACAAGCTATTCTCGTAATTTAGATTTTTTTTTAGTGTTTCCGAAAAAAGGAAAATAAACTCACTTTCTGTGTCTTCTTGTTTCTTCTATCAAATTATACATTAGTTCAGACAAAAAGACAAAGATGAAGACGAACAAACAATACTGTCCGAGCAAACAGTTTAGTTTGATTTGTTGTCTAACAAAAACATTTGTCAACACTGATATAGAATGGTTTGAAGGATTAAGTCATGTGTTATCAGCTTTGCTCGTCTTTTTCTTTCAAAATAAAGTTTGTTGCTCGGAAGCTTTTGCAATTTAAGAAAAATTACAAAAAAAAACAACACAGAACTGTCACAAGAATTGAATCATTAATTCTGTTTTCTATTCCAGATTCTATGCAAATATAGCATACCAGACTGTAAAGAAGAAAAGGCAACAAAATATTATATAATTGCCTTTTTCGTGAGTTTAGTTTGGATATCTCTATTCTCATACATTATGGTTTGGATGATCACAATCATAGGCAAGTAAACTACCGTATTCTGAAATTATTCGTTTTTATCCACTGCATAATATTATTTTTGATTATGCTATCTAATATAAAAAGGATGAAATATACCTGAGACCCAAGAATAAAAAAAAAAAAAACACAATAATGATACAGTAATGATTAAGTAACGTTGTATTTCAATGCTCATAAGATTGGTTATAGGACTTAGTTAATAAAAAAAGTGAATTGCCAGCTTCGTCACCGGGCTCTTGTACATATGGATTTTCTTTCACGCCTGTCTTCTAACCGAGGCTGTTGTCCCAGTGAAGCAGCATGTTGATTTTCACCATTATCTGCTTCTTGCATTTTTATGTAACCTTTGGGATAGTTGTTTGTGTTTCGAAATATTTTTGGATAGGGATTGATTAGATCACGAGAGAACCCATAATTTAAAGAATATGCTAGGCGTTCTTCAGCGGCATCATCAGGGTCTAAAAACTATGTTGTATGTGTCATGTCTCAACCGGTATCTGATGGCTAAAAAATTTATTTCGGATAACTTTTGGACCATGGGCATTTCAGATACATAAACTAAAAATACATCAGATTTTATTGCTAATGTAAGATTGTTTTAAGAAACTTAGGTTTCAGTCTTAAGGAACAAAGTTCTTTCGTCTCTCAATATACTTTTTAGCCATAAGACATTTGTTGAGATGTGATAGTACTTTAATTCATAAGAATAAAATTTAAGTACCTTATAAAAATCAAATAATAATAATAAAATCAGATATATCTTCAGTGTTTGCGTCTGAAATGTCAGTGGTAAATAAGTTATCCTAAATAAACATATATTTTATAGCCTTGCGACGCTAATTGAGACATGAAAGCACTTTTCTTCTTAAGATTGGAACCTAAATTTCTTAAAACCTTCTAACAATAGTAATAAAATCAAATGTATTTTAAGTGTAAGTTTCTCAAATGTCAATGGTCCACTAAATACTCGAAAACGTACGTTTTTGGCCATAAAATGCCACTTGAGACATGGAAGTACTTTGTCCCTCAGGACTAAAAACTAAGTTTCTTAAAATGATCAAACACTAGTAATAAAATAAGATATGTTTAAAGTGTATGCGTCTTAAAGGATCATGGTCCGCAATTTACTGTAAAAATTCCCCCTTCCCCGTAAAATGCCACTTGAGAGCTGAAAGTACTTTATTTCTAAGGATTAAAACCTAGTTTTTTTTTTTAATGATCTAACAATAGCAATAAAGTCCGATATATTTTAAGTGTATGCATCTGTAGTGTAAATTGTCCAATAATCTTCCAAGCATAAAATCACCACAAACCACTATCAATAAAAAAAAATGAAGCTCAAAACGAACAGAAATTACAATTAATAGCCAAGCCAAACTCAAAACAAGCAGAAACTAGACCTACGTTGCCCGGACAACGTGAAGTGTTGCGGCAACCTTTGTCTGGCTTCGCCGATTAAAGTGTTGCGAGAGCAACACTTTAGTGTTTTGTTTCTTCGCTATCGATCAGTAATCACATGATCAAAGGCTATTCCTCAGCGTCGAAAAAAATAACTACAAAATAATATCGAAAGAAGGGGCTAAATTGACTTTGCAGCCAGTTGAACTTTACCCTTCTCAATCGTAGACACCGTGACGGATGAAAACTTGGAACAATATCTTATATAATCTAGTTGGTATTATAAAGCTATCCGTAACTTTTCAGGATTAAAATACCATAGATGACACTAATTATTACGAAACTACCTCATTGTTTTATGTTATCGTTTGTACCCGTTGCATAAACACTTAATTCTGTCAGATTTAAAGAGATAGAATACAATTTGCACCAGAGTACACAATTTCTAGCCCAAAGTGAACAGATTCTTACTTACAAGTCCCTCTCCCGGGATAGACATCAAGTTCACCGGAAACAAATAAATGGGTACACCAACTAGCAAAAGTTGCAAACCCCTCATCGCTAAAGATGATTGTAGCCCAACAGCCGATTATTACTTACAAGTCCCCTACATTTCTTACCACTGGAACCAAATTGGTTTATCCATCAAATACACCGGAAACAAATAATAGGTACACCAACTAGCAAAAGTGGCAAACCCCTCATTGCCGAAGATAATTATGAACTAACAGCCGTTTCTCGCCGAAAGTGAACCGATTCTTACTTATAAGTCCCTCTCCCGTGATAGGCATCAAGTTCATCGGAAACAAATAAATGGGTACACTAAGTAGCATAGTTGCAAACCCCTCATCGCTAAAGATGACTGTAGCCTAACAGCCGACTGTTGCTTACAAGTCCTCTATATGTCTCATAATTTGTATCGGCCTAGATTTCGTTTCAGTGTGTACCTTACTACTGAAGTTGTCAACTTTTTGAAACTTTCAAACTGGTATAACTCAGGAAGGAATTTTTGTACCAAAAAGTGGATGTCATATACTTTGATCAGCTCATCAAGAGATATCGATTGCCGTCGAAAGAAAAATTCTATCTTTCTTAGTTCAAAAGTTGATTTTTTTGCCGTAGGCCAACTTTCTAACGTCACCACTTAGAAAGGAGCAAAGGATAAGCCCCAATTTCTTTAGCAATGAGAGAACTTTTAAAGTTTATTAGGCACATCTGATACCATTTCTCTACTGCAGTTTGAAGTCCTAAAAACCGAAAGATAAACTCAGCTGAAATCACGAACAGAAATGGGTAGAAACAATAGATGGCAGCACTTTCGGACCCGTGGGAAAATGCCACATTTTTGCTTCGGTAAGTTTTTCTATTTATCACTCAAAGAAGATATATTGGCTGTGGGGCCGGGTAACTGCCGCATATATTTAACACTTATAGATTTTAATCCATCATCAATTTGAAAGTGGTGCCCCCCTGCTTGCTTGCTAGAACGGAGCTTTCCACTCGAAAGCAGAAACATGGTATGATGAAACGAAAGCTTGGCTGCACAACTTCAGATACTCCTCTCTGACATAGGCTATATAACTCCACTTCACTTCGCACACCGTAGCCTCTGTCTCGTTGGACAAGCAAAAACCATCCTTTTTGGCCCCAGGCAAGAGTTCTGCGGAGCTTTCCAAAATGTAATGTCATATTCATCAATCCAGCCTGAGGTCCACACTTTCCATAAAAACCGCAAAGGTTAGACCCTTACCAGTTTCCAGGAATAATCTGAGATCGGCGGCATAGAAAAAAAAACAACAAAAAACAAACAAACAAAACCGGGACAAAACCAAAGTGTTGCTCTCGCAACACAATTAAAATGAGTAGGGCTGATAATCCCCATGCCTTCTTAAGACCAGAACATGATTTGTGCTTTACTGAAAACAATATCAGTATATGCCAATTAAACTGACAATCCACGGTTATTTGTTTGTTTTTTTTTCCGTAAAGTGCAAATTATGTTTTGGTCTTGAGAAGGCACGGGGGTTTTTAGTGCTACTCATTTAATATCTGCTCATTTTTATTTTGACTTGGCTATTTATTTTAGTTTCTATTCATTTTGAGCTTCTTTTATTTATTTATTGTGTTTTGTGGTAGTTTTACGTTTGGAACATTATTTGATTTTATTTCTGCTCATTTTTGGCTAAATGGAGCTCTTTACTTTTCTTTGAAAAACTTGTTTTGTGGGAAAAGTTTTTAAATTGATTTGCATAACGAGATGATATTGATAACATCAGTTATCCCTTTCATGACCAAGTCCTTATTTTTCCATCAAATTTGACACAAAATACATGATTCCTATCAAAAGGACACGCTGATTTTGAATATGCTGATTAAAACTTCCTAAACTAATTGAGAAATAATTTGCTCAAAGTGCGACTCCGTGGTGCCACTGGGCAAAGCAGCCTAATAAAATGCTAGCCGAAGGAACCAAAAAATCCCGCTGAGCAAGTCACTTTTTTCTAAAAGAAAAAATTATTTGTTAAGAATGGAAAAATTCAATAAAAAGATGCTAATTATAAATCTGTCATTGATGATACTCATGATTCTCAGCAAAATAATCCTTCTCTTCATTGATGCACAACGTCACTCCACGTTTGGAAAAAATTGAGAACGGACTAACCGTGCCTTTGAGAACACATTTCTCATCTCAAGCGTTGAGAAACAGAGCCAGGCCAGTGCTTGCCCATACCACTAAGACGGACGTCGTCTGGAACCAAGGCACCACAGCTTTCTCGTCTTTTTTGTTAGCTGTAACAGCCGGCTGTAAAGTGCTTCCATTTTTCCTTTTCGACAGTGGCATAGACACGATTCATATCACAAACTTTCGTCAAAACTCAAGCGGTGGCAATTTTTCTTTGGGATACAGGAGAGTTTCAGAACAATGGTGTTGCAGACTGTCAAATCAACAAAACCCAAAAAAGGCAGTGTCCCCATTTCAACGACTTTCTATCTTTACTATAGGCTGGCTTTTTCTGGTAGGAAAGAGCTACACCCCCACCTGGTCATTATAAGGTTTTGCTAGTGGAGTGGCTGTGGAAAAGGAGATAGACCCAGGAAACCTTCAGTTATTCGTTAAACGACTACCGCCAAGTCGAAATCCTTAATTATCCTTGAAAGCTTGGAACTTTCCTTGATAAACGTCAAAATGGTAGACAGAACCGCTCATGCAGGCCAAAAATTAAAGCTTATAACCTCTTTTTTATTGGCTTTGTCGGGTTATATTGCTTTAGTGTGAAATGTCCTCGGAGGAAAATGATGAACTCGTCAACATTCAGGTAAGTTCAAGCTTCACTAACTGCTTGAAGTGGAAGTTTAGCAGGTCCATGATTGATCGCAGCTTGAAAAACCTGTCTTTTTCGCCGGCTGTTCTTGTCAGGTTGTCTCTGACATGCAAGTTTCCTACAATCTCTTCGGATCTGTATCTCGACATCCTTGACGCTACAAAAAGAACAACCAAGTCAGAATTAGTTGCCCAATAATCTCTCATGCTTGAAAGCTGGTGGTACACCATTAACAGATTTATCCCAAGGAACGCCGTAAATTAACTGTCTGTGGCACTGAAATTCCTGCCTTTCTGAAGCAAATAAAATTTGATTGAAAAAAAAACAGAATATGAAGAAGCTTATTGCTCAAGCAGGTGAGATAAACATCCATTGGAGTTGCTTCATTCCCTGTTTCCTCTAAATTATCCTCAGGACTCATCGAGTCAAACTGGTAGTTTCGTGTGACAGCTTTCTTCCAATTCGTTTGTGGTTCAATGACTGCTGTTTTTCTTGTCAGTGGCCTTGCGTTCCAAGATTACTGCTGCTTTAGAAATTGCTTATCATGGAGTATTTTCGAAATTGCTATTTAATCAAGTACGACCAGTGGGACTGTACAATCGTTGCCACGCAAGGGCCTTGGCTGCTGGGACTGCATGGTCCCAAAATAGAATCCGGCACAGCGGGTGTCCAAAGAGCTTTATCAGATTTTTTTTTATACTAAAATGTTTTGTTAGACATCAGTAACAACTCTTGCAGTTTTTGCTTTGATCTTACCACGCTGTAACTTGTTATCACCAATATAAAACCCGACTTCTTACCTTTCTTGAAAAAAAAAACAAACAGCCAAACTTCACTGCAGCTATGTAACTCCAACTTAAAACTACCTTGACCTGTTACCCATCAATCGAGTGGTTAGAAAAGGTGGAACATGATAAAACAGGTTTTATAACTGTAGCAATCGATTTAGAAGTGCCGGAAGGGTTTTTACATACTGGGACTGTGAGGTCCCGTCAGTCGTGAAAGGGTTATATAATCAAAAAATTGATAATATCATTAGACAATTCATCAATCAAAAACTTAATAAGCCATTACTACTATTGAACCAGCTCAATTCTGCGACGATGAGAACGGACATGCAGGCAAGCAGGATGACTAACTTCCTGGCTCACGGTGTGCAACCTAGGATATAAATGCATACAGGGCTATTCCCATTCATCTGACATACATCTCTTCATTCTTCCGCATCCTTTCAGAGATATATAAAACTTTGACCAAATAATAGGTTTACTGTATATTTTCGTCATTATTTCATCATATATTCTATGAATTAAAACAAAACATATCAAATAGCGTTTCCCATCATATTTATTTTTTCTGTAATATGACAGTAAAGCTTCATTGGAGTGTTATATTTTGAACTTAATTCTAGCTCCATATTTATTTTGATATTCCATATTAACAGGACCTGGTTTTAATTTCTAGTTTGTGACACTAATATAATGAATTTATTTATTGATTTACACAAGCTTTATATCTCCTTAATTGCAATTTTACTTCATTCCAAATTTTTCTTATGTATTTTTTATTCTCTTTCTATTGTTTTGTCGAGCTTTTATTTATATTTTTATTCTGCCTCTTCTGATTACATTTTACTTCTACCCACTCGTTTTGATATCTGTCCGATATTACCCCCTACTTAAACTTCAGGAACCAATTGTTTGGAAATAAAATTGTACCAGATAGTTTGTGGTACCGGGCTGCTAGTACAGAGCAATTTTTTGAATGGGAAAAATAGAGTTTTGAATAAAAAAAAAAACATACATGAAAGAATCTTCTGTTTTTGTTGATTTCAGACGTGTAAAATTTATCAAGTTTAAGCTTGGCCATTAAAATCTACTAGCAAGTCGATTTTGTACCATCCCGGAATCGAATGAAAAGCATCCCCTACAATGACTCGATCTAAATGGAAATTGCACCATCAAAATTTTGGATTTTTCAAAGTACAAAGGACCTCCAAATTTAAAATAGCTTTTGCCCCCTGGCTTCATCTTAGAACTATTCTTTACCTGCAAATCAAAATTTCTTAAACTGTTGTTTTGATTAATACAAAATTATAAAGATGACAAGCCTCGTGCAAAGTTTCACAATTGTTTTTACACTGGGACGTGAAAAAAAAAATCTTAAACTAACTCGAAAAACTTCAAAATAGTCTTTGTAAAAATTCAACTATCGACAATCTTTTGATTTCTATTCTGCTAATCATATGTTATCTCCTATTTATGCTGTATCTATTGGATCAAATTTCTTTTCATAATGTCAATGGACGGAGCCAAACCGGGCCAGGGCGCCCTATGTTAGCACTTATCTTTCTATTGGTCAACAAAATGTAAGGCTTATGTTCTTACACAATATTACCCATTCAGTAAGTTTTTCTTTATCCAACTTGCTGCCAATTAATGGCAGGGTTTGCCTTTTGCTACAGCAGCCAGGAAAGTTCTATTTTCTATAGCTCCTTGAGAGTATTTTTTTGCTTATTTTCTGCTGAATTTTTACACACGTTCCTTATTGTCAAATGTGGTACCCACCAAGCGTTAAAAATGTATAGCTGCATATGAAGGTCGTTTTCATCAGAAATAATATCTCGGGTTTTCCCAATTGTTTAAGACAAATATGGTTATGTCAATATCCACTTAATCAATTCATTTTTATTGTCCTCAGTATTTTAAGAGCCCTCAAAACAGAATTTTTTGGCTCCTGGCTATGGAAATGTGAAATTTTGTGTGTTTGGGTCAAAGTTACATACTTACTGTTTTCTAGTGTTCTTGTTTTTATTTTGTTTTTAAAAATATAAGTTCATCGATTTAATTGGTTGTAGAATATTGGGAGGACTCTTATTTGAATGGAAATCACAAGCAACCAGGAAGGCACAAAGAAATCGTGTGTCGCTTGAAAGATACTTTCGATATAAATTGAAAATGACTTTATAAAATTCAATTGTAACTTCTTTTATCAATAATAATTTCGTCAAAACACCTTTGGAGCTAGGATTATATAACACAATAGATATCTTATAGAACATTAACTAGTTTAAAAGAATACGGGTTTTTGTTTTTACATTCATGAATCTTCTCTATTACAAATGCATTAGAAACATCCTCCATCGGTGAGGAACATTTCCGCAAGAGGCCTTACCTAATGATTTTCTCTTCAGGATTCACGCTTGGAATTCCAGATACTGTGATGGGCCTCACTTTTGTTGCTGCTGGAGCCAGTATTCCGGATATTCTTTCCAGTCTTGCTGTTGCTAGGGATGGTAAGATTGCTCAAAATCGATTTCCATGATTTTATTTAATCTGAATTGTAGTAACATTTCCAGCTAAGAGTTTATTTTGTTTTCATTGCACTTGGTTGACAGCATATAGCATATACCTAACTACTTTATGTATTTTTGATAAGCGTTCTTAGCAGCGTCGGGCACCTTATATATATTTATAATTCTGTTAAAGCTAATTGTTTTTTTTTCTTTTTTGTTTTTTTTTAATCTTTGAAGCGTTAGAAGAGGTGACCCTTGCTCTCGATGCTTTGAATATCTTTAGAGTTTGAAAAAAAAAAATGTAACATTGATACATTTTTCGTGTTGCCTCTCAAAATTAAACGATCTATAGTAGTTATGGCTTTGTATTTTTAAGTTCAAGTGGCCATTCTTGTGATAATTTAAAAAAATGTTTTTATCCCATTGTAATTATCGTTGACTTTACAAAAAATTGACCAAACTTTAGCGCAATAGAGGGGGGTTAAGGAGGTGACAAGCCTATTATATATAGAATAATTTCAGTCCATTTTAAGTTTTAATGTCGTGTTTTGCTTTCTTTTGATGAAATTGTTTTTTAATTTAATTTCTGTTCCTGGCTATCTTAGATATAGTGAGTGCTACTGCCCCATCAGACTTGACTTTTCGCATATCAACGCTTCAAGAAAAAGAATTTGTTTATTGTATTTGCTTTTCGACATAAATTATACTTGTCCAAATTGAAATATCAACTCCACAGCAAGAAGAGAACTTACATAAGTCACAGGTTAAATCTTAAATCACTCGGATTTTCCCTCTATTCATCATTATGGCACAAGCCATATGGCTTATTGTCAAATATTTCTTTTTTATATTGTTTTTTTGTTGATCAAATAAATGAATTCTCTTTCTCTCTAAAAAAGCGCCTCTCATAAAAGTTTTAGCAGATGGGCATAGAATTTTTTTAGTGCTTAGATTGATTGGACAAACGGTCTATAATAACGGGTTATTCTTTTGGATACATGAAACAGTTTGTGATAACGAACTGTAGTAAAGAGCGACTCGGCTCAATAGTAGCCAAAACTCTAAAAAACGGAATTTCGATACCAGTAGCAACATCAAAAGAATCTTGTTTTAATGCTGATTTTAAATATATAAGTTTCATCAAGTTTAGTCTTACCCATAAAAAGTTACGAGCCTGAAAAAATTTGCCTTATTTTAGAAAATAGGGAAAAACACCCCTAAAAGTAATAGAATCTTAGCGAAAATCACACCATTACATTCAGCATATCAGAGAACACTACTGTAGACGTTTCAAGCTCCTATCTACAAATGTGGAATTTTGAAATTTTTGCCAAAAGGCAGATCGCGGATGCTTGTTTATTTGTTTTCTTTTTTCCAGAGGTGATAGTATCGACCCAGTAGTCCTAGAACGTCGTAAGAGGGCTCATTCTAACGGAAATGAAAAGTTCTAGTGCCCTTTTCAAGTTACCAAAACAATTGGAGGGTGCTTTGGCCCCCTCCCACTCCAATTATTTCCCCAAAGTCACCAGATAAAAATTCCTAGATAGCCATTTTATTCAGCATAGTCTAAAAACCTTATAGCTTTGTCTTTGGGGGCAACTTTATCCCTCACAGTCTCCGTGGGAGGGGCTAGAAGTTACAAACTTTGACCAGTGCTTTCAGGGGGATTTTTTGGTTGGGGGGGGGGAGTTGTTGAGAAGAGGGAGATATGTTGGGGGAATTTTTCCATGGAGGAATTTGTCATGGGGAAAGAAAATTTTCATGAAGGGAGCGCAGGATTTTCTAGCATTATTACAAAAAAAAACAATGAAAAAATAAATATGAAGAAGTTGTGGATTCGGGAAAGTAAGGAGCAGTATTAAAACTTAAAACGAACAGAAATTATTACGCATATGAGGGGTTCACCTCCTCCTAATACCTCACTCTTTACGCTAAAGTATTTTTAGTAATTTCAACTATTTATTCTACGACCTTTGTGATTCAGCGGTCATTCCTAAGGAATTGGGACAAAATTTAAGATTTATTGTAAAGAGCGAGGTACTGACAAAGGGGTAAACCCCCTTATATACGTAATAAATACATACGAATAAAGAAGTTCGTTGCGTAAGCTAATTCGTAAGTTACGTATATCTTTTACTAATAAAAACCCTGGTAAAAAGCTCTAGTTGCCTTTTTAAGTAACCAAAAAAGTGAGGGGGCAACTAAGCCTCCTCCTCTGCTCCTTTTTTCTCAAAATCATTCAATCAAAACTATGAAATAGCCATTTAGCCAAAATAAAAAAAAAATGCAAGTATCGTTTTAATTATTCATCTGCGGAGAGCCAAAATCAAAACATGCATTAATTCAAAAACGTTCAGGAATTAAATAAAAAAAATATTTTTTACCTGAAAGTAAGGAGCGACATTAAAACTTAAAACGAACAGAAATTAATTCGTATATGAAAGGGGCTTCTCCCTCCTCAACGCCCCGCTCTTTACGCTAAAGTTGTTTACTGTTTTAAAAAGTAGAGTTTTGAGAAAGTGTCAAACTTTAGCGTAAAGACCGGGGCGTTGAGGAGGGAGCAGCCCCTGTCATATACGAAGTAATTTCTGTCCGTTTTAAGCTTTAATGTTGCTCCTTACTTTTTGTTAAAGAAAATTCTTTTTTTATTTAATTTATGTTTGGAACGAATACCACTGTATGCCAGTATTGTCTCTGACACTAGAGAAAGAACCTTTCAATATTAAATTGAATTAAATTAAGCTGAATTAAGCTTAAAATCTCTAAATAAGGGTTTTCTGATATGCCAAATTTGATGGTATGATTTTTGTCAAGATACCTTTATTTTTTGGGGGCGTTCCTCTGCTTTTTTGAAAATTAGGCAAGTTTTCTCAGGTGCTTTGCATTTGATGGGTAACTTGAAGCTTAATGAATTTTTGGCTATATATTTGGAATCAAAATAAAAATCTTATTCTTTTTGTATGTTAACTTTTAACAAAACATCCATTTTTAGAGTCTTAGTTACTTTTAATTCGACTCGCTAATTACTAACAGTTTGATTGATCAGATTTGTGTGATAGCCCATATCGGTACCTAAAACCTTTCGCGTGCTCTCCTATTATTCTCACTGCATTTTTTCAAATTGTACACGTCTATAGAGTGATTAAAAAAACAACAAAAAAAACAAGTTGTTTTAAATGAAAGTAAGGAGCAAGATTAAAACTTAGAACGAACAAAAATTACTCCGTATATGAAAGGGGCTTTTCCTTCTCAACGCCCCGCTCTTTACGCTAAAGTCTCTCTTAACTCTACATTTTAAAACAGTAAAAAACTTTAGCGTAAAGAGCAGGGCGTTGAGGAGAAAAAGCCCCTTTCATATACGGAGAAATTTCTGTTCGTTTTAAGTTTTAATCTCGCTCCTTACTTTCATTTGGAAAAACTTGTTTTTTTGTTTAATTTTTGGACGTTTTTGAATTAATGCATGTTTTGATCTTGGCTCTCCGCAAATAAATAATTAAAACGAAATTTGCACATTAATTTTTTGGGGCTAAAGGGATTTTTCATAGTTTTAATCGGAAGATTTTGAGAAAAAAGGAGCGAGGGGGGAGGCCTAGTTGCCCTCCAATTTTTGATTACTTAAAAAGGTAACTATAACTTTTAATTTTTTACGAACGTTTTCAAAGGTAAAAAATATACGTAACTTACGAATTAACTTACGTAGCGAACTTCTATATTCGTATGTTTTTATTGCGTATATGAGGGGACTCACCCCTCGTCGATACCTCAATCTTTACGCTAAAGCTTAAATTTTGTCCCAATTCCTTAAGAATGACCCCTGAATCACAAAGGCCGTAGAATAAATAGTTGAAATTACTAAAAATACTTTAGCGTAAAGAGCGAGGTATTACGAGCAGGTAAACTCATATGCGTAATAATTTCTGTTCGTTTTAAGTTTTAATGCTGCTCCTCACTTTCAGTAGAAAAAACTTTTCATATTTATTTTTCATTATTTTTTTAAATAATGCTAGAAAATCCTGCGCCCCCCTCCATTGAAAGTCTCTTCCCCCATGAGAATTTCCTCCATAGAAAGATTCTCCTACGTAACCCCCACCCCTTCAACTCTCCCCCCAAACCAAAAAAAATCCCCCTGAAGACGTGTGTACACTTCCTAAAGTCTTTTATTGTTTTAAAAAGTAGAGCTGTCAGGAACAGTCAAACTTTAGCGTAAAAAGCGGGGGCGTAAAGTGTGGGACCTTACCAAACGGTTTGTGATAACGAACTGTTTGAATATTGCTAGCCCATAAAACACAACTATATCAAACAGTTTATGGTAAAGAACTGTAAATAAGCAGAAATTTGGCACAAAAGTAATCGAACCTTTAAAAAAGTGCAATTTTGAGAACAATTAAGACATCGCAATAACGAGTTTTCTTATGCTGATTCTAAATATACAGTATTCATCTGGTTTAATACAACCCATGAAAAGTTACAAGCTTGAGAAAATTTGCAAGATTTCTCAAAGACCGGGGAAATATATCCTTAAGGTGTCAAATGATCTTAATGAAAATCAAACCATCACATTCATCACATAAAAGAAACTCATTGTAGAGTTATCAAGCTTCTCTCTAAAAAAATACAGAATTATACATTCTCCCTATGGCTGATTGCATCAAAAAATAGTCCTAGAGAATTAGGGGAGAGTTCATTCGAACGGAAGTCAAAAGTTCTAGTGCCATTTTTAAGCGACCGAAAACATTGTGGGGCGACTATCTACCCTCCTATGCCTCTTTTTCCCCGATGACATCTGATCACAATTTTGAAATAACCAACTGATTCAGCATAGTTGTAAAGGTCTGACAATTTTACCTTTGGGTATGGCTTGATCTGCAGCAACCTTCTGGGAAAATGAATGACTCATAATACATAACACATAAATAGCTGTTTGATGAAAGCTATGGCAACAAAACTATTTTTCCATCAACAGTAATATTAAATATTTCGAATTTTCGTATAATATACCTATTTTTGAACCATAGTGGATTCCAAGAAAATATTGACAAAACCGGCAAAAGTACACGCGGATACGCTTTTTATCACTTTTACTTGAAATTTTGAAAAATGGAACAATGAAAAATACATGACTTGAAAATATTGAGTTATAAATTATAGCAAATGTTTGTTTATAGAAACGACCTTTCACCTTGACTAGCAGGCCATAGTTTTTCCTAAGTTTTCCCAATACAGACAATAACACCAACTCCCGCGTAGCTTTAATTGACAGACCAAAAGGCAACCTGAGGTGATTAATAGAATCTTTATTTAAAATAGTCAGCGATCCCACCGTAATTGAATGATGCTGGAAATCCTTATTATTCTTTGCCACTAAGATTTCCGTTTTAGTAGGTCCAATCTCTAATCCTATCTCCCGTAGATGTGAGTGTAATATTTCAATTGCATTTCGCATTGATATTAAATTTCCGGAAAATAACAAAATATCATCAGCGTACGACATGTGGCTAACGTCGATACCGTCAATCACATATGGGGATAGGAATTGCGTGGCTGTTCTGATTGTGCTATTAATTATAAAGGGGCTGGGAACTGACCCTTGTTTTACTCCACGACGTAAAGAAATTCGGTCTGAAAGTCACCCTTCCGGAAAAATTCTCAAAGAAGAATTACCGTATCAACCCGTCAAACACTGGCCAATAAACGGGTTCATTCTACTACGCTATAATGATAAAAAGAAAAAGCGTGGTTATGCAACATACTATCAAACGCTTTTGAAATGTCAACTCCGCACACAAGTAGTTTTTTTCTAAAAATTACGATGGTGTTCCAATATTTCTAGAAACATTGCGTGTGCATTTTGAACCCCTACACCACTTTGAAAACCCAACTGATGATCCCCCTCATCACATTTTGTTGATAAATATGGGAGTAAAATATTTTAAAATAATTAACTAATAACAAAACGAAGTGCTATAGGTCTATATGATGAACAATGTGAAGGATCCTTGCCCTTCTTGCGTATACAAAAAACTACTTTACCTTCTCCCATCAAAGAAAGGACATAATAAGGCGTTACTATTACTTGATATAATAACATAAGACGCTCTAGTAACTTTGTAGCACCATACAGAAGGTGCTCTGGTAACAAACCATCTGGACCGGGGGATTTCCCACATTTTTTTGATCTAATTTGATTCAAATTCCTGTAACAATTAAGATTTCTCCTTCTATTCTTGTTATTTACCCTTGAGATCGTAAGAATTTTCAACCTAAAGAAATCCCTATCCTCGTACCTGCTTCTATATATTTGAAAAACATTAATTTTTTTTCAATTGTTATTTCTTGACAGATGATGATCCTTTTGCTGTATAATTTTTCTAAGAAATTGCAATTAATATTGCTTGCTTGCATTTTTTGAACATGAGGGGGGCTATGGATATGACACCTATGCATATGAAGGGAGGCTATCCCTTCCTCAACCCTCACTCGTTACGCTAAGTTTTTTAGTCCCTTCAGAAAGATTCTTATTCCATAAACGACCCTTGTCTTTTAAAAGTCATTCTTAAAGGATCGGGAAAAAAGAAAAACTTTAGAGTAAAAAGCAGGGTTTGAGGAAGAGGCGGCCCCCGTCACATACGGAACAATTTCTGCTCGTGTTAACTTTTAATACTGCTCCTTAGTTTCAGTCGTAAAAACTTTTTTTTTCGATTTCTGATCGTTTTTCAAATCATGGCGGGAAATCTGCCTTCCCTGTTCCAAAAAAATTCTACCCAGAAAATCCACCCACAAGAAATTCCCAGGTGGAAAATTCACCCCAGACGAACTCCTGGAAAGATTCAAAAATTCTGGAAAGATCCAGGGGGGTAAAAATTCCCCCTGGAAAGTTCTCCTCATTTATTTGTTTTTTTATTTACTTTCGGATCATTTTTTAAATAATACCGGGAATTCCCCCTATGTCCGGGGAGAATTTTCTTCATAAAATTCCCCCTCCACGTGGAAAGTTTGCCTTCAAAAATTTTCATATGCTTCCATTAACAAGTACTATATGTAAACAATGAACAAATTGCATAGCTTGTAGCCCTGTTTAAAGTTTCCCCTGGAAAATTATCCCTGGTAACTTTCCTTCCTATAAAATATCTTCATCATAGCACATCCCCCCCATGCAAAAAAGTTCCTCTAAAATATTTCCATATATTTCTCAATTACAAATACTATACGTAAACAATGGACAAATTTTGTATCTTACATCCAGTTCCCCAGAAGGTTGCTGCAGATCAAGCCATACCCAAAGGTAAAATTGTCAGACCTTTACAACTATGCTGAATCAGTTGGTTATTTCAAAATTGTGATCAGATGTCATCGGGGAAAATGAGGCATAGGAGGGTAGATAGTCGCCCCACAATGTTTTCGGTCGCTTAAAAATGGCACTAGAACTTTTGACTTCCGTTCGAATGAACTCTCCCCTAATTCTCTAGGACTATTTTTTGATGCAATCAGCCATAGGGAGAATGTATAATTCTGTATTTTTTTAGAGAGAAGCTTGATAACTCTACAATGAGTTTCTTTTATGTGATGAATGTGATGGTTTGATTTTCGTTAAGATCATTTGACACCTTAAGGATATATTTCCCCGGTCTTTGAGAAATCTTGCAAATTTTCTCAAGCTTGTAACTTTTCATGGGTTGTATTAAACCAGATGATTACTGTATATTTAGAATCAGCATAAGAAAACTCGTTATTGCGATGTCTTAATTGTTATCAAAATTGCACCTTTTTAAAGGTTCGATTACTTTTGTTCCAAATTTCTGCTTATTTACAGTTCTTTACCATAAACTGTTTGATATAGTTGTGTTTTATGGGCTAGCAATATTCAAACAGTTCGTTATCACAAACCGTTTGGTAACGTCCCACACTTTACGCCCCCGCTTTTTACGCTAAAGTTTGACTCTTCCTGACAGCTCTACTTTTTAAAACAATAAAAGACTTTAGCGTACGATCATACGATCTTAACGAAATCACACCATCAGATTCAGCGTATCAGAGAACCCTGTTGTAGAAGTTTCAAGCCCCTATCTACTAAAATGTGGAATTTCGCATTTTTTGCCAGAATACAAATCACGGATGCGTGTTTTTTTTTTTTTCAGGGGTGATTGTATCGACTCAGTGGTCCTAGAATATCGAAAAAAGGCTCATTATAACGGCAATTAAAAGTTCTAGTGCCCTTTTTAGTAACCAGAAAAATTGGAGGGCACCTAGGCCCCCTCCCACGCTCATTTTTTCCCAAAAGTCACCGGATCAAAGTTCTGAGATAGCCATTTTATTCACCATAATCAAAAAATTGGGGACGACTTACTCCCCCGCAGTCCCCGTGGGAGGGGCTACAAGTTACAAACTTTGACCTGTTTTTACATATAGCAATGGTTACTGGGAAGTGTACAGACGTTTTCAGGGGGATTTTTTTTGGTTTGGGGGGAGAGTTGAAGGGGTGGGGGTTACGTGGGAGGATCTTTCCATGGAGAAACTTCTCATGGGGAAGAGACTTTCAATGGAGGGGGGCGCAGGATTTTCTAGCATTATTTAAAAAAAAATGAAAAATAAATATGAAAAGTTTTTTCTACTGAAAGTAAGGAGCAGCATTAAAACTTAAAACGAAGAGAAATTATTACGCATATGAGGGGTTTACCTTCGTAATACCTCGCTTTTTACGCTAAAGTATTTTTAGTAACTTCAACTATTTATTCTACGGCCTTTGTGATTCAGGGGTCATTCTTAAGGAATTGGGACAAAATTCAAGCTTTAGTGTAAAGAGCGAGGTATCGACGAGGGGTGAGCCCCCTCATATCTATATATAAAAATAAGTTGTCTGTGTGTGTGTGTCGAGTGACGTCATGTTTGTGTGTCGACTGACGTCATGTTTGTCGACTGACGAGATTAAAGACCGGGACATCGGGACACAAATGACGACTGGGACACCGGGAAAGAGGGAATATAAATGACGACCGGGACACTCAAAGGGAAAGCGACCGTGACACAAGGAATGTTCGATTAGCAATCACCATCAACAAAGCACCAGGACACAAATGACGATTGGGACACAGGGAATATAAATGACGACCAGGACACTCAAAGAGAAATTACAGACCGGGACACCGGAACACAAATGACGACCGGGGCCAAAATGACGACCGGGACACAGGGAATATAAATGACGACCGCGACACTCAAAGAGAAATTATAGACTGGGACACCGGGACACAAATGACGACCGGGACACAGGGAAACAACAACAACGGGGACGCTGGAGGGCACAGGGGGATATATAAATGACGACGGGGACACAGGGAATGTTCGATTAGCAATCACCATCAACAAAGCTCAAGGGCAATCATTAGAATAATGAGGTATAGATCTGAATACAGATTGTTTTACCCATGGAAAATTATATGTTGCATGTTCAAGAGTCGGTAAACCCGACAATCTATTTATATGCACAGACAATGGGACAGCCAAGAATGTTGTATATTCGCAAGTTTTACGTAGTTAAAAATATATTTATATCTATCTATATTCACGGGTGGGACACAGGGACACAACTACAATGGCGCCTAACCAATATGTCGCTTAACGACTTACGCACGCGAGGGGGCTTGGGGGGCACGAAGCGCCCCCACCAACTAGGTGTTGGGGTGGCGCGAAGTGCCACCCCAACAGCAAGTACGCAATAAAAACATACTAATATAGAAGTTCGCTACGTAAGTTAATTCGTAAGTTACGTATGTTTTTCACCTATGAAAACGTTCATAAAAAATTAAAAGTTATAGTTGCCTTTTTAAGTAATCAAAAATTGGAGGGAAACTAGGCCTCCTCCCTTGCTCCTTTTTTCTCAAAATCTTCCGATTAAAACTATGAAAAAGCCATTTAGCCCCAAAAAGTTAATGTTCAAATTTCGTTTTCATTATTTATGTGCAGAGAGCCAAGATCAAACCATGCATTAACTCAAAAACGTCCAAAAATTAAACAAAAAAAACAAGTTTTTTCAAATAAAAGTTAGGAGCAAGATTAAAACTTAAAACGAACAGAAATTACTCCGTATATGAAAGGGGCTTTTCCTCCTCAACGTCCCGCTCTTTACGCTAAAGTTTTTTACTGTTTTAAAATGTAGAGTTAAGAGAGACTTTAGCGTAAAGAGCGGGGCGTTGAGGAGGAAAAGCCCCTTTCATATACGGAATAATTTCTGTTCGTTCTAAGTTTTAATCTCGCTCCTTACTTTCATTTAAAAAAACTGGTTTTTTTTTGTTTAATCACTCTATAGACGTGTACAATCTGAAAAAGTGCAGTGAGAATAATGTGACAGCACACGAAAGGTCTTAGGTACCGATATGGGCTATCACACAAATCTTATCAATCAAACTGTTAGTAATTAGCGAGTCGAATTAAAAGTAACTAAGACTCTAAAAATGGATGTTTTGTTAAAAGTTAATATACAAAAAGAATAAGATTTTTATTTTGATTCCAAATATATAGTCTAAAATTCATTAAGCTTCAAGTTACCCATCAAATGCAAAGCACCTGAGAAAACTTGTCTAATTTTCAAAAAAGCAGAGGAACGCCCCCAAAAAATAAAGGTATCTTGACAAAAATCATACCATCAAATTTGGCATATCAGAAAACCCTTATGTAGTGATTTTAAGCTTAATTCAGCTCAATTTAATTCAATTTAATATCGAAAGGTTTTTTCCATAGTGTCAGAGACAATACTGGCATACAGTGCTATTCGTTCCAAACATAAATTAAATAAAAAAAGAATATTTTTTTAACTAAAAGTAAGGAGCAACATTAAAGCTTAAAACGGACAGAAATTACTTCGTATATGACAGGGGCTGCTCCCTCCTCAACGCCCCGCTCTTTAAGCTAAAGTTTGACACTTTCTCAAAACTCTACTTTTTAAAACAGTAAAAAACCTTAGCGTAAAGAGCGGGGCGTTGAGAAGGGAGAAGCTCCTTTCATATAAGAATTATTTTTGTTCGTTTTAAGTTTTAATGTCGCTCCTTGCTTTCAGGTAAAAAAACTAGTTTTTTAATTTAATTCCTGAACGTTTTTGAATTAATACATGTTTTGATTTTGGCTCTCCGCAGATGAATAATTAAAACGATACTTGCATTTTTTTTTTTTTTTGGTTAAATGGCTTTTTCATAGTTTTGACTGAATGATTTTGAGAAAAAAGGAGAGGAGGAGGAGGCCTAGTTGCCCCCTCACTTTTTTGGTTACTTAAAAAGGCAACTAGAACTTTTTACAAGCGTTTTTATTAGTAAAAGATATACGTAACTTACGAATTACTTGTGTGTTTTTTTTTGTAATAATGCTAGAAAATCCTGCGCTCCCTTCATGAAAATTTTCTTTCCCCATGACAAATTCCTCCAAAGAAATATTCCCCCAACATATCTCACTCTTCTCAACAACTCCCCCCCCCCCCCAACCAAAAAATCCCCCTGAAAGCACTGGTCAAAGTTTGTAACTTCTAGCCCCTCCCACGGAGACTGTGGGGGAGTAAGTTGTCCCCAAAGACATAGCTATAAGGTTTTTAGACTATGCTGAATAAAATGGCTATCTAGGAATTTTGTCTGGTGACTTGTGAAAATAATTGGCGTGGGAGGGGGCCAAAGCACCCTCTAATTGTTTTGGTAACTTGAAAGGGGCACTAGAACTTTTTCATTTCCGTTAGAATGAGCCCTCGTACGACGTTCTAGGACTACTGGGTCGATTCTATCACCTCTGGAAAAAAAAAGAAAACAAATAAACACGCATCCGCGATCTGCTTTTGGCAGAAAATTCAAAATTCCACATTTTTGTAGATAGGAGCTTGAAACGTCTACAGTAGTGTTCTCTGATACGCTGAATTTAATGGTGTGATTTTCGCTAAGGTTGCCTTTTGGTCCTTCAATTAAAGCTACACGGGAGTTGATGTTGTCGTCTGTATTGGGAAAACTTAGGAAAAATTATGGCCTGCTAGTCAAGGTGAAAGGTCGTTTCTATAACCAAACATTTGCTATAATTTATAATTCAATATTTGCAAGTCATGTATTTTTTATTGTTCCATTTTTGAAATTTTTAAGTAAAAGTGATAAAAAGCGTATCCGCGTGTACTTTTTCCGGTTTTGTCAATATTTTCTTGGAATCCACTATGGTTCAAAAATAGGTACATTATACGAAAATTCGAAATATTTAATATTAATGTTGAAATGGATCAACAATACGATCGATTTTTTACATGATCTAAAAAAAATACAATACATTTTCCCCTTAATTGTCGTGTTTAATGGAAAAATAATTTTGTTGCCATAGGTTTCGTGAAACAGCTATTTATGTGTTATGTATTATGAGTTTTTATGCGTTATGTTTTATGAGTGGTTTTAGTGTTATACACTAATGAGCTATCATACGCTATTTATTATATATTTTTGATTTATTATGAATATTATGATCTACCTCGTCCTTATCGCTAGAACTGTAATTTTATAGTTTTTCAGTTTTCTTTTCATTTATTTTCTATATTCCTCTGTGTACATTCCCCGCAAGCCTATTTTCTTGCTGTTCTTGTGATTCCTCGGCACGCTTTCTTTTCTTACTTTCTCTATCAGCAGCAAGTTTTTTGGCATAGACTCTTTGAGCAGCTTCCTCGGCTGTTGCCATTGTAGGGTCTTCAGTCATTTTACAATTAAACATTTTTCCGTGAACGCATGTCTTAAATACCATTAATGACGTCACCGTCAAAGCAAAAATGACGACAACTAATTTCATGACGTCAGTCAACACAGAAACATGACGTCACCTGATCCACAGACAGACAGACAACTTATTTTTATATACATAGATAGATATATATATATATACTCACACAGGGAATATAAATGACGACCAGGACACAGGTATTTAAGAATATCGTTCAAAGACAAATTTTTAATTGTAAGAAGACCGTTGAAAGAGAAATTTCTAATTGTAAAATGACTGAAGAACCTACAATCTTCAAAGATACCACGATAGGAAGACTACACTGTTCACCCCAATCAACATGAATGCTTCTTTCTACGCCTACTTTTGGTGAATGTACCCGGTCCGACATCCTTTGAGTATTTGAGAACTGTAAACGGTACTATACATGACACTTACCGTAGTGCATGCCAAGCTCTGAATGACCAGGCAGTCCTTTACAAGTCAGTCGACACAGTTTTGGAACCAAATGAAGCGGTTAATTAACCATCTGAATTTTTAAATTCCATAGATCTTTCAGGGTTTCCACCACACGTGCTACAACTAAAAATAGGCGTACCAATAATACTTCTAAGAAATATCAACCCACCAAAGCTTTGCAATGGCACGCGACTTGCCGTAAAAAAAACAATGGAAAACCTAATAGAGGCCACAATCTTGACAGGGCCTTTTGAGGGTGAGGCTGTTCTTATTCCTCGCATTCCCATGATTCCAACGGATCTGCCTTTTCTATTTAATAGATTGCACTTCCCAATTCGATTAGCCTTTGCAATCACTATTAACAAAGCTCAAGGTCAATCATTAGAAAAATGTGGTATAGATCTTAATACTGATTGTTTTTCACATGGACAATTGTACGTTGCATGTTCGAGGGTCGGTAAACCTGACAATCTATTTATATGCAGCGACAATTGGACAGCGAAGAATGTTGTATATTTGCAAGTTTTACGCAAATTATATTGTATTGTATCTATCTATCTATCTTCTATCTATATAAAAACGAGTTGTGTGTATGCATGTTTGTTTGTTTGTAAAAAGAGCGTTTGCATATGACCTCATTATTAGTACATACGGCTTTGTATATGCAAAGACAATGGGAAAGCCAAGAATGTTGTATATTCGCAATTTTTACGTAGTTTAACTCCTGCAGACGAAATGAATGCTTGCCTGAAAAATTCTAATTTATGGGCACACGTAAAAATATTAAAATTAACTACAAATATGCGTGTCCGATTGCAAAACGATAACTCTGGTCAAACATTTTCAGATCAATTGCTGGCAATTGGAAACGGAAAGCTCCCAGTAGTGGGAAAGCCAAAAATGTTGTATATTCGCAATTTTTACGTAGTTTGAAACACATATATAAATCTATCTATATTCACAGGTGGGACACAGGGACACAACTACAATGGCGCGTAACTAATATGGCGCGTAACGACTTACGCGCGCGGGGGGGCTTGGCGGGGCGCGAAGCGCCCCACCAACTAGGTGTTGGGGTGGCGCGAAGCGCCACCCCAACAGCTAGTATATATATATATATATAGAAGACTAGCTGTTGGGGGGCGCTTCGCGCCTCCCCAACACCTAGCTGGTGGGGCGCTTCGCGCCCCCCCCCCAAGCCCCCCGCGCGCTTAAGTCGTTACGTGCCATATTAGTTACGCGCCATTGTAGCTGTGTCCCTGTGTCCCACCTGTGAATAGAGATAGATATAAATATATATTTTTAACTACGTAAAACATGCGAATATACAACATTCTTCGCTGTCCCATTGTCTGTGCATATAAATAGCATTTCTATTCCCTGTGTCCCGGTCGTCATTTGTGTCCTGGTGTCCCTGTTTGTATTTTCTCTTTGAGTGTCCCGGTCGTCATTTATATTCCCTGTGTCCTAGTGTCCCGGTCGTCATTTGTGTCCCGGTCTGTAATTTATATTCAAACAATCCCTGTGTCTCAGTCTTCAATTATATATCCCGCCTGTGCCCCCGGCGTCCCCGTTGTATTTGTGTCCCTGCGTCCTGGTCGTCATTTATATTCCCGGTCGTGATTTGTGTCCGGGTGTCCCAGTCTGTAATTTTTCTTTGAGGTTCCTGGTCGTCATTTATATTCCCTCTGTGTTGGTCGTCATTTGTGTCCCGGTCTGTAAGTCGTTACGTGCCATATTAGTTACGCGCCATTGTAGTTGTGTCCCTGTGTCCCACCTGTGAATATAGATAGATTTATATATGTGTTTCAAACTACGTAAAAATTGCGAAAATACAACATTCTTGGCTTTCCCATTGTCTGTCCATATACAAAGCCGTATGTACTAATAATGACGTCATATGCAGACACTCTTTTTACAAACAAACAAACATGCATACACACAACTCGTTTTTATATAGATAGATAGATAGATAGATACAATACAAATTAACTGCGTAAAACTTGCGAATATACAACATTCTTCGCTGTCCAATTGTCGCTGCATATAAATAAATTGTCAGGTTTACCGACCCTCGAACATGCGTTACACGCCATTGTAGTTGTGTCCCTGTGTCCCACCTGTGAATATAGATAGATTTATATATGTGTTTCAAACTACGTAAAAATTGCGAATATACAACATTCTTGGCTTTCCCATTGTCTGTCCATATACAAAGCCGTATGTACTAATAATGACGTCATATACAAACGCTCTTTTTACAAACAAACAAACATGCATACACACAACTCGTTTTTATATAGATAGATAGATAGATAGATACAATACAAATTAACTGCGTAAAACTTGCGAATATACAACATTCTTCGCTGTCCAATTGTCGCTGCATATAAATAAATTGTCAGGTTTACCGACCCTCGAACATGCAACGTACAATTGTCCTTGGGAAAAACAATCAGTATTGAGATCTATACCACATTTTTGTAATGATTGACCTTGAGCTTTGTTAATGGTGATTGCAAATGCTAATCGAATTGGGAATTGCAATCTTTTAAATTGAAAAGGCAGATCCGTTGGAATCATGGGAATGCGAGGAATAAGAACAGCCTCACCCTCAAAAGGCCGTGTCAAGATTGTGGCCTCTATTAGGTTTTCCATTGTTTTTTTTTAACGGCAAGTCGCGTGCCGTTGCAAAGCTTTGGTGGGTTGATATTTCTTAAAAGTATTATTGGTACGCCTATTTTTAGTTGTAGCACGTGTGGTGGAAACCCTGAAAGATCTATGGAATTTAAAAATTCAGATGGATAATTAACCGCTTCATTTGGTTCCAAAACTGTGTCGACTGACTTGTAAAGGACTGCCTGGTCTAGAATCTTGGTCAAAACAATATTGTTGATTTCGTGGATGTTTATATTTTTGGGTGCGAGAATCGCTCTTTCACTTAGCCATTTATTATTTTTATAATTTTTTAGAATATTCGGAAATACTTTTTCAATCAATTCATTTTTGGACGTCACTAAATTACAGAAATCAGCAGGTAGTTGTATACGTCCTGAAATTGAGTCTACTGGGAGCTTTCTGTTTCCAATTGCCAGCAATTTATCTGAAAATGTTTGACCAGAGTCATCGTTTTGCAATCGGACACGCATATTTGTAGTTAATTTTAATATTTTTAGGTGTGCCCATAAATTATAATTTTTCAGGCAAGCATTCATTTCGTCTGCAGGAGTTGATCTAGGTATTATAGGTCATGTTTGCCTGAAATCTCCCGCAAGCAATATTAATGTTCTGCCAAAGGGTTTCGACTTCCCTCTCAAATCTTTCAAGCATTGATCCAGAGCCTCGAGCGTTTTTTTGTGTGCCATTGTGCACTCATCCCAAATAATAATTTGCATTGCTGCAATAATTTACCCATCCCAGATAATTTGGAAGTATTGCACGTGGGAGTTTCTGTAGAATGCAAATTAAGAGGCAATTTCAAAGCGGAATGAGCAGTTCTTCCACCAGGCAGCAATGTTGCGGCTATTCCGGACGACGCAATTGCCAAAGCTATATCATTTTTTGATCAAATTGATGCCAGAATCAGTTTTATCACAAAAGTTTTACCAGTACCTCCTGGCGCATCCAAAAAGAAAATTTCTCCAACGTTGTTATCGACACAATGCATTATCGTATCATAAATGTCTTTTTGTTCCGACGTTAACTTGGAAATGTTATTTTGTACATACGACAATAGATCACTCGTACTGTAACTTTGTTCACGATCCAATTCTACACATGTTGAAACAGCAGCGATACGGTTAGGTGAAGGCATTCCCAAATCTTGAAGAGGTTTGTTTGCCATACGTACGCACAAATCTTCTATAATAACTAAAGTGTAGTTATAAATTTCTGATGTAAAATCGAAAGTCATATCTGACGTCTCTAACTGCTTTCGACGGAGTATATCTTCAGACATTTTTGACTTATATTTTTCCCATAACTCTGTAGGAGCTGATGGAGAGCAAGTTGTTAAAATGATGCGAAACAATGCACGAATTTGACTTGGGGTTGACGTTTCGCACGCGTCATTGATGTAGTTATCCCAGTGTTGGTCATTCTTCAATAAATTCAGAGCTTGGCATGCACTACGGTAAGTGTCATGTATAGTACCGTTTACAGTTCTCAAATACTCAAACGACGTCGGACCGGGTACATTCACCAAAAGCAGGCGTAGAAAGAAGCATTCATGTTGATTGGGGTGAACGGTGTAGAGTCTTCCTATCGTGGTATCTTTGAAGATGGTAGGTTGGCCTTCGACTGACTGGCTTCACTATGAAATACATATCGCCGAACTTTTGTTTTTTTAACTAAAATCTGGTAGGCATTGATGACCTTATCCAAGTCAAAATCCCAAACCCAATCATCATCGCTATCATTTTCAGTTTTGATATGTTTTGACTCTCGCTGTCCAGGTGGATCTTCATCTAACTGCGCGGTTTTGCGTTCTTTAGCCTCAAGCCGGTTTTCTTGCTGTTCTTTTGATTCCTCGGCACGCTTTCTTTTCTGACTTTCTCTATCAGCAGCAAGTTTTTTGGCATAGACTCTTTGAGCATCTTCATCGGCTTTTGCCATTGTAAGTTCATCAGTCATTGTAAACTTAAACATTAATAGATTTCTACGTGAACATATGTCTTAAATATCTTGAATGACGTCACCGTCAAAGCAAAAATGACGACAACTAATTTCATGACGTCAGTCAACACAGAAACATGACGTCACCTGATCCACAGACAGACACACAGACAGTCATGAAGTTAGTTGTCGTCATGTTTGTTATGACGATGAAGTCATTAAAGGTAGTCAATTGTCGTCATGTTTGTTATGACGATGACGTCATTAAAGGTATTTAAGACATTCGTTCACGGAAAAATGTTTAACTATAAAATGACTGATGAACCTACAATGGCAACAGCCGAGGAAGCTGCTCAAAGAGTCTATGCCAAAAAACTTGCTGCTGATAGAGAAAGTAAGAAAAGAAAGCACGAGGAAGAGGAACTACCAGAGCAACGCGAAACCAGACTTGCTGCTAAAAGAGAAAGTGAAAAAAGAAGGCGTGCCGAGGAACTACCAGAGCAACGCGAAACCAGACTTGCTGCTAAAAGAGAAAGTGAAAAAAGAAGGCGTGCCGAGGAACTACCAGAGCAAGATGAAACCAGACTAGCTGCTAAAAGAGAAAGTGAAAAAAGAAGGCGTGCCGAGGAATCACAAGAACAGCAAGAAAACAGGCTTGCTGCTGATAGAGAAAGTAAGAAAAGAAAGCGTGCCGAGGAATCGCAAGAGCAACCTGAAAATTATCGCCTGGCATTCAGGTACAGCCCAGTCGATGATTATAGCTTGAGTAGATGTGTTTAAATCGGGACTATGTCTAAAATTTGTCCCTACTGCAAGGCCTTGAAATTCAATGGTGAAACAATGGGAATGTGTTGCGCCTCAGGAAAAGGTAAACTTCCTCTATTGGCTACACCACCAGAGCCATTGAAGAATTTGCTTACTGGAACTACGTCAGAATCTAAGCGTTTTTTTTTATCACAGATCAGAAAATATAACTCATGTTTCCAAATGACGTCGTTTGGTGCCCAAATCGAAAATCCAGATCAATTTATGCCTACTTTCAAAGTAAAAGGGCAAATTTATCATAGAGCAGGGTCCCTTCTACCATTCTCAGGCAAGAATCATAAATTTTTACAATTGTTCTTCATCAATGATAGAAATTCTGAACTGAATGCACGTTGCGAAATTTCTCCCAACGTTGAAAGGACAATCGTTTCCCAATTGCAACATCTTTTCCACGAAAATACTAATTTAGTGCGTCTGTTCAAAACAGCCATCGATTTGATGCCTACTGATACGCATAAAATTGTTATTTCAGCTGACAAAACGCCTCCTGGCCAACTTGTGCGTAGATGCAATGCTCCGACTATCGACGAAGTGAAATTGTTATGGTCGGTGATCAGTTTTTACCTCGAGATATTATTCTTCATAAGCGAAACGCTCAGTTGGTAAGAATTGCTGAAACTCATCGATGCTACGATGCCCTACAATATTCTATCATTTTTTGGGATGGAACCGGCGGCTATCACTTTAATATTAAATTGATGAATCCAGCCACTAACAAAGAAATGAATAAGAAATGCAGTGCAATGCATTATTATTCCTATAGACTAATGATTCGGCAGGATGAAGACAATTATATTTTAAAATGCCGTCAATTGTTTCACCAAAACGTCGTTGATATGTACGCAAAAATTGAATCAGAACGTTTGCTATATATCCGTCTGAATCAGACCAAGCTCCGCTCTGAACAATACATTCATTTGCGAGATGCAGCTGTAAATGATGGTAATACCACAAACGTTGGAAGATTAACGATTTTACCTTCGTCATATTCTGGTAGTCTCCATCATATCAGATACATATGTAAATACGTCAACAAAAGCAGTGACATTGCAGTTTTTGGCTTGCATTCCGAAATCAAAGATATCGACGAAATCGTACAATATCAGGCTGGAAGATACATAAGCAGTAATGAAGCTGTTTGGCGAATTCTTTCATTTCCGATGCATGAACGTAGTCCAGCTGTTGTTCACTTAGCGGTACATTTACAGAATGGTCAACGTGTTTATTTTTTGGAATCCAACGTGCAACAAAGAGCCCTATATCCACCAGATACAAAGTTAACTGCTTTCTTTTCGCTATGTAAAAATGATTCTTTTGCAAAAAAAACTGCTGCATACTGAAGTGCCTTCGTATTACACGTGAAATGCTAAAAATAAAGTATTTGAACGTCGAAAACAGGGTAAGTCAGTCGACGGCCAACCTACCATCATCAAAGATACCACGATAGGAAGACTCTACACCGTTCACCCCAATCAACATGAATGCTTTTTTTCTACGCCTGCTTTTGGTGAATGTACCCGGTCCGACGTCCTTTGAAAACTGTAAACGGTACTATACATAACACTTACTGTAGTGCATGCCAAGCTCTGAATTTATTGGAGAATGACCAACACTGGGATAACTGCATCAATGACGCGTGCGAAACATCAACTCCAAGTCAAATACGTGCATTGTTTGGCATATTAACAACTTGCCATATTAACAACTTGCTCTCCATCAGCTCCTACAGAGTTATGGGAAAAATATAAATCAAAAATGTCCGTAGATATACTCCATCGAAAACGGTTAGATACGTCAGATATGACTTTTGATTTTACATCAGAAATTTATAACTACACTTTAGTTATTATAGAAGATTTGTGCGTATGTATTTCAAACGAAACTTCAGGATTTGGGAATGCCTTCACCTAATCGTACCGCTGCTGTTTCGACATGTGTAGAATTGGATCGTGAACAAAGTTACAGTACGAGTGATCTATTGTCGTATGTGCAAAATAACATTTCCAAGTTAACGTCGGAACAAAAAGACATTTATGATACGATAATGCATTGTGTAGATAGCAACGGTGGAGAAATTTTCTTTTTGGATGCGCCAGGAGGTACTGGTAAAACGTTTGTGATAAAACTGTTTCTGGCATCAATTCGATCAAAAAATGATATAGCGTTGGCAATTGCGTCGTCCGGAATAGCCGCAACGTTGCTGCCTGGTGGAAGAACTGCTCATTCCGCTTTGAAATTGCCTCTGAATTTGCATTCTACAGAAACTCCCACGTTCAAAATTTCCAAATCATCTGGGATGGGTAAAGTATTGCAGCAATGCAAACTTATTATTTGGGACGAGTGCACAATGGCACACAAAAAAATCGCTCGAGGCTCTGGATCAATGTTTGAAAGATTTGCGAGGGAATTCAAAACCCTTTGGCAGCACATTAATATTGCTTGCGGGAGATTTCAGGCAAACATTACCTATAATACCTAGATCAACCCCTGCAGACAAAGTGAATGCTTGCCTGAAAAATTCTAATTTATGGGCAAACGTAAAAGCATTAAAATTAACTACAAATATGCGTTTTAGATTGCAAAACGATGACTCTGGTCAAACATTTTCAGATCAATTGCTGGTAATTGGAAACGGAAAGCTCCCGGTAGACTCAATTTCAGGACGTATACAACTACCTGCTGAATTCTGTAATTTAGTGAAGTCCAAAAATGAATTGATTGAAAAAGTATTTCCGAATATTCTAAACAATTATAAAAATAATAAATGGCTAAGTGAAAGAGCGATTCTTGCACCCAAAAATATAGACGTCCACGAAATCAACAATATTGTTTTTGCCAAGATTCGAGACCAGGCAGTCCTTTACAAGTCAGTCGACACAGTTTTGGAACCAAATGAGGTGGTTAATTATCCATCTGAATTTTTAAATTCCGTGGATCTTTCAGGGTTTCCACCACACGTGCTACAACTAATAATAGGCGTACCAATAATACTGTTAAGAAATATCAACCCACCAAAGCTTTGCAATGGCACGTGACTTGCCGTAAAAAAAAAAAACAATGGAAAACGTAATAGAGGCAACAATCTTGACAGGGCCTTTTGAGGGTGAGGCTGTTCTTATTCCTCGCATTCCCATGATTCCATTGGATCTGCCTTTTCAATTTAAAAGATTGCAATTCCCAATTCGATTAGCATTTGCAATCACCATCAACAAAGCTCAAGGTAAATCATTAGAAAAATGTTGTATAGATGTTAATACTGATTGTTTTTCCCATGGACAATTGTACGTTGCATATTCGAGGGTCGGTAAACCTGACAATCTATTTATATGCAGCGACAATTGGAAAGCAAAGAATGTTGTATATTCGCAAGTTTTACGCAGTTAATTTGTATTGTATCTATTTATCTGTCTATCTATATAAAAACGAGTTGTGTGTATGCATGTTTGTTTGTTTGTAAAAAAGAGCGTTTGCATATGACGTCATTATAAGTACATAAGGCTTTGTATATGCACAGACAATGGGAAAGCCAAGAATGTTGTATATTCGCAAGTTTTACGTAGTTCAAAATACATATATAAATCTATCTATATTCATAGGTGGTACACAGGGACACAACTACAATGGCGCGTAACTAATATGGCGCGTAACGACTTACGCGCACGGGGGGGCTTGGGGGGCGCGAAGCGCCACCCCAACAGCTAGTATATATGAAGGGTGATCACATAAACTTCGGAAGGTGATCGTATAAACTATTTATTGCAGGTTTCATTCCAATCCGATTTCTAAGAATTGAACACTTACACCTATACACTTTTGATACTGCAAATTTTGTAATCATGAAAAGAATAACTTACGGCAATTTTATGTTAATCATTTGTTTGCTTCCTTGTTTCCTTTAATCACCCTGGCTCAATTGTGTTATCGTAATTAATCTCAAAACTCTTTAAATCTGGATCAGCAGCCTAAGTTGTCTAGTTTTAAAGCGGATGTACTCCTTGCAAAAAACAACCTTCTCAGTTTTTTTAGATATGTAAATATATCATTATCATAATTGTTAAGATGGCACTTGCCACCCCTTAATTCTAATTGTAATAGATGACATTGTCAACTAGTCATTGTCAAGTAAGTCAACACGTATAAAGCAAAATATGTTCGTTTCCAGTCTATTTAGTTTTAAACAAATTGTTAAAATCTTTATTTATATGATCAATCATTTGTAAATAAATTACGTAAATTACTCGCCTGTCACTATTTAGACAAAACTTATTTATCTTTTTGGAATTTATTGTTTTATACAACTTTCATTGCTAATATTATATTTAGTTTGTCAGCATGATTGAGGAGTGCCTCCGTAAGTGAGAAAGGTCCCTTATTCTTGGATTTAATTTATGACTTTTGGACTCTAATTAAGATTTTAGTATGAATTTCAAGTGTATTTATTGTGCCAGTTTGTTAAAGTAAAATCATACATTTTTGGAAATATTTTCAGGTTTTGGTGACATGGCAGTTGCAAATGCAATTGGAAGCAATGTTTTTGATATCCTTGTATGCTTAGGATTACCATGGTTTCTTCAAACTGTCATTGCAAAGCCGGGCTCTGTTGTCAGAATAATTAGTAAAGGTAAATACTATTCATTATAATAACAATATTACAAAAATGATAAATATTGTAAGTAAGCAAGTTTCTAGCTTCTTTGCAATATTAAACCTTTTTTACAAGAAAAAACAGTGCGAAATCCCGAACCTACATCATAACACTCTATCCTGAGGCCCTAGGTAAACATTGTCATAGGAACGAGTCAGGACCAAAGAAAATAGAAATCTTGCAGTAAAATACTGCAAACAAAACAAAACCTACAAAACCTACCTACGAAAGTCCAATAGAGACAGTGCGACTCAATCGGACTTTAAATGAATTAAATAAAAAAAACAAGTTTTTTCAACTGAAAGTAAGGAGTGACATCAAAACTTAAAACACACAGAAATTACTTCGTATATGAAAGAGGCTGCTTCCTCGTCAACGCCCCGCTCTTTACGCTAAAGTTTGACTCTTTCTCTCAATTCTTCTTTCTAAAACAGTAAAAAACTTTAGCGTAAAGAGCGGGGCGTTGATGAGGAAGCAGCCTCTTTCATATACGAAGTAATTTCTGTGCGTTTTAAGTTTTGATGTCACTCCTTACTTTCAGTTGAAAAAACTTGCTTTTTTTATTTAATTTCTGAACGTTTTTGAATCAATGCATGTTTTGATTTTGGCTCTCCGCAGAGGAATAATCAAAACAAAATTTGCATATTTTTTTTTTTGGCTCAATGGCTTTCTCATAATTTTGATCGAATCATTTTGAGAAAAAAAGAGCGGGGGACGAAGCCTAGTTGCCCCCCAATTTTTTGGTTAATTAAAAAGGCAACTAGAACTTTTAATTTTTTACGAATCTTTTTATTGGTAAAAGATTTACGTAACTTATAAATTAGCTTACGTAAAGAACTTTTGTATTCTCATGTTTTTATTACATATATGAGGGGATTCGCCCCATCGTCAGTACCTCGCTCTTTACACTAAAGCTTAAATTTTATCCCAATTCATTAAGAATGACCCCCTGAATCAGAAAAGCCGTAGAATAAGTAGTTGAAATTACCGAAAATACTTTAGCGTAAAGAGCGAGGTATTAGAAGGAGGTGAGCCCCTCATATGGGTAATAATTTCTGTTTGTTTTAAGTTTTATTGCTGTTCCTTACTTCCAGCTGAAAAAGCTTTTTCACTTTTATTTTTTAATTGTTTTTTTTTTTTAAATAATGCTAGTAAATCCTGCTCTCCCTTCATGGAAATTTTCTTCTCCCATTACAAATTCTCGAAGGAAAGTTCCCCCAGCATATCCCCCTCTTCTCAACCCCTCCCCTAAACTAAAAAAATCCTCCTGAAAACGCCTGTATACTTCCCAATAACCATTACTATATGTAAGCACAGGTCAAAGTTTGTAACTTGTTGCCCCTCCCACGGGGACTGTGGGGGAGTAAGTCGTCCCCAAAGACATAGTTATAAGGTTTTTCGACTACGCTGAATAAAATGGCTATCTCAGAATTTTGATCCGTTGACTTTGGGAAAATAATTAGCGTGGGAGGGGGCCTAGGTGCCCTCCAATTTTTTTGGTCACTTAAAAAGGGCACTAGAACTTTTCATTTCCGTTAGAATGAGCCCTCTTGCAACATTCTAGGACAACTGGGTCGATACGATCACCCCTGGGAGAAAAAAAAAAAAAAAAAAAAAAAAAAAAAACAAATAAACACGCATCCGTGATCTGCCTTCTGGCAAAAAATGCAAAATTCCACATTTTTGTAGATAGGAGCTCGAAACTTCTACAGTAGGGTTCTCTGATACGCTGAATCTGATGGTGTGATTTTCGTTAAGATTCTATGACTTTTAGGGGGCGTTTCCCCCTATTTTCTAAAATAAGGCAAATTTTCTCAGGCTCGTAACTTTTGATGGGTAAGACTAAACTTGATGAAACTTATATATTTAAAACCAGCATTAAAATGCGATTCTTTTGATGTAGCTATTGGTATCAAAATTCCATTTTTTAGAGTTTTGGTTACTATTGAGCCGGGTCGCTCCTTACTACAGTTCGTTACCACGAACTGTTTGAAACACAATTGAAATGAAATCGTCAAAAACAAAGCCATTTTTAACAATAGTTTGTTCTTTCTTTAAGAATATACATGAACTTTCAAGATGGAAACAAAATAGCATTAAGAACGTTATGAAAAAGCAGGATCCAGTGAAAAGTGAAAAAGTGTAAGTGTAATAAGGGCGGGTAGATTTTCAGACTTGAACCACTGTCTGTAGGAAAACTTTCAAAATGCAAAATGGCAACAAAATGGGTAATAGTTGAACCTCCTCCAGATGGCTTTTTGCATCTTTCTTCCTTCTCCTCAGTCAAAATTCAGCGCCTATTTTTACTTATATTATTTTTTGTGGTATAAAATGTTGAGAGAGATAATAAAAGAATGTAGTTAATCATAAATATAGAGAACTGCGATAAAAGAACAACTATTAGATCAGAGGAAAATCCTTAACATTGACTTGTCCTGGCGGGATTAGAACAATATTGTTAATGAAATTGAATGTAGAATCTTCCAAAAATTTTAATGTGATTCTGGGTCTAGTAACCCAATCCTGCTTTTTTTTTTACTTTTCATAATTTCCTCGAGAAACATAATGTCAATTTACTCTTCGTTTACAATAAAACTCTGGTAGAAATTTAGATTATAGGGTTTAAAATAAAATAGTTTGCGTTGACGAATTGTAAGGGCTGACTTGGGCTAATAGTAACTGAAGCTCTAAAAATTTTTGATGACGATTTATTTTATAACAATATGTAAATCACAGGAATCGGGTTTTTTACAATGATTCCAAATACATAAGATTCAACTTTACCGTTACTTGCCGAAAGCCACGAGCCTGAGATCAGGTCTGCTTTGTTATAGTTAAGGGTGGAAGCATCCCCAAAAGAGCAAGTGATCTTGATGAAAATTATACCATAAAACTCAGTATATCAAATAACTCCGACATGGTGGTTTCGAACTCTTATTTATAAAATCCGGAAATTGGTATTTTTTCGAAAGAGAAGGTAGATGAAATTTGTTTGTTTGTTTGTCATTTCTTTTTATAACAAAATTATTTTTATTATTATTATCGAACCTGCAGTCCTATTAAATGGAGAAGAGGCTCATTCGACCAGAAACTAAGAACTCTAACACCCTTTCTAATTAGCTAGCAACAATGCGTTATTGAGGCTCTCTGCTGCACTCTCTTATCCGATCCATCATAACTGAATTCATTTGTAATGAATGAAACTAGTGCAGAGCAAAGAAACTATAGATCTCATTTAACCTAAGGCTAATACTTTCATTTATTGTCTCAAATTTTATTTGCTCAAGAATGAAAGTTGATGGGTTCAAATCAAAACAGGTTAAGGACTTTCAAAAAGTTAAGCAAGAGTTTAGCTTTAAACCATCCTGTGGCAATATGATTGCATATTCTACAGATTTACCCTTGCATCATTTAAACTCTTTTTTTTAGGTATGGTGTATTCAACGGTTTCGTTATTCTCGACGATCATATTTTTAGTTGTTGCAACACACTTAAATAAGTGGAAGTTAGACAAAAAATACGGATGTGCTCTTATCCTGTGGTACTTATTCTTTATTTGTGTTGCCAGTATGTATGAGCTAAACATTTTTGGTGAATTCAATCCGCCAGAATGTCATTCTTCTGTATAGGCCAAATGATATCTTTTTTACAAATAAGAGATAATTGGACTCATCATTATCACAAAAGAGTCAGAAAGAGTTTCCAAAAAAACTCCTGTTTGGAAATTGTTTTTAGTATAACATTCAAGGATTGGTCTGGCTAAACTGAAGAATTATGTCCACAAAATATTCAATAGTTTTTGTAAAGGAAAGCCAATATTAATCTAATTGGGACTAATCACTTATTTCTAACTTAATTAATTTTCTACCAAGCAGAATATGAGAAAGATTTTCTTAAATATTGACAAATTTGTAGTCTCCAAAGCCACAGAGAAAACCAGCGGCGCGTTTCCAGAAATGCTTCAGCATACTAACCCCTCTAAGGTATCGGTACCTTGGCGTGCCGCCATCATGGTCGGTGGTGGCGAGCCACTCGGAACTTGTTAGATTATTTGTTGAAACTAAGAGGTTAAATAAGACAAGATTATTATTTAGCGGTTACTATTTAACGGTATATGTCAAAATTTCTGATTCCCCTCCTAATCTATTAAGAACTTTTATTATTCTTTTTTACTATTATAACAACCCTCAGTTTCTGACACACTGCACGGTCATCAGTGTTTAAGAGAAAATCTTTTAACCAAGTTTAGAGTGCAGAAACCCTGTCACAAGAACCAATATATTCGTACAGTAAAATTTGATTTTGAATATCCTGCTTCTACTGGAAAGTCTTTGTATATTTTTAGAGTCCAATTAACAGAATAATTTCAAGTAAGAGATATTTCGTTTTTATCAGTGGTAGCTGATCTTCACCTTCACCACCAGTTTTCCTTAAAAAATGAAATAATTATTTGGTAGATTATAACTCTCTAAGTCAGAAAACACTGAACAATCAGTTTGACACTATACTAGCGAAGTAATTGACAATTGAAATTGCAGGTATAGTAAAACATAAGTTATTTTGTGCAACATCTTACATCTATTAAGCAACACCTGTTCACACCTAAGTACAATAGACTGAATAATAAACAGTAATAAAATATCTGCTTTGGTAAACCTAACTTGAAAATGAAATACTATTTGATTCATCAATTAATTATCTATATAAATTAGACATAGTAATCAGTTCCATAACAGATTAGTTTCGCAATTTTTTAATTTTTCCTTAATACCTTGTGTTTGATGTAAACCAGCATGATTCTCTTAAGAGCCTACCATACTCCCAAGACAGAAGATAAAGTAAATGGGCAATGTAAATGATTATTTTATTTAGAGAGCCTTAAACTGTGAGATGAATGATATGTTTTTTTCTTGGCCATTCTATCATATCCACACACTAAATTTGTTTTGTAAAAGTGACAACATTTCTGCACCTAAACAAGTAATATTCTGTATTCCAGGATGATTTGTTCAAGTGTGATATGTAACCAAACATTCTATAGTAAACAAAGCTGAATACTTTGTTCAGGCATAGAGAGTGAATTAAAAACTTACACATTTTTTGCGTAACAATACACTATTAAATCAATTAACAAACAGTTGTCTAAGAAGAAGCAAAGCTTCTTGGGGAAAGTTCCGCCCAAAGCTACTTTCCAGATTCTTCTGGAAAGTTGCTAATATATGCTACTTTTTAGCCTGGATATATCAGACTAGACTATATTGACGTAAAAGCCCCCCGGAAAGTGTTTTGTGTAGATATGGGAAACCCGATCTTATTCAAGATGATGATTCATATGAACTGATGCGTGACCTTTGGTCTCTATTATCAAATTTGTCTACCATAGATGAGATTAATGAAGAGAAATTCTTTCTCACCTCTAATATTGCTTAGCTTCATCAAGAGCTTCAAAAAGATAATCTTAATGAACAACCTGACGACAGTAGCTACATTTTGGTTCTGACAAAAGTTGGACTTTCCCTTCCTAAGGGAGCTGCACTTTTGAATATGAAAATATTCAAGATAAGTTAAATTGATGAGTGTCTGAACCTTCCCGATGGTCTACTGATAAAAGGAAGTTTTCATTCAAAATGGCCAAGATCGTTATGTGGACCAAATTTGTCCCATCAACACTCAAAATCCGTTTACTTAAGGCTCTGACGATCATACTAATTTTGTGGGACTTCTTCCACACATAGTAGAAAGGATCCATGAAGAGACTGAAGAGTGGGTGTAGTCTCTGGTTTTGTCACTGGATCAGCTACCAGAACCAGTTGTATACCAGTTGTACAGTCTTCTCACAATCACATATCAAAGAAAAAGAAAGATCCTTATCAGATGATATATAAAGGCAGTATTGATGCAGAAAAACACGATGATGATGATGGTATGTGTAGTTAAATATATTTATATTTGAGCTTGGCAGCCCATGCCAAGAGTTCAAAAAATCCTGTTCCTGTTGTTACAATCAAACCAACCATTACTTTTTGTAAAAATATATTTGATTCAGCTGTAATTGATTGTAGCTGTGGCAAGAAAAGTTCAATTTTTGTGGCACGCGGTTGACATGCACAATTGTATTCGCCATCGTCGAATTAAAATTCAGTCTCGCTTTGGGGACTACATTTTTGGGTCATAGCACACAATATTTTGTGAAAAAACTAATTAAATTGAAACTTCTTGAATTGTTTTAAAACAGTAACATAACGCTCACTTATTTAAAGCACACTAGAAATATATCTGGATAAATGGAGTAGATGTTTAAATTTTGTAATTAATATGAAGTTCAAGATTAGTTCATATTTATACAATTTAGAAATTGTCTGAACCATGTGTTAATAGCAGAATTTTTTTAAGACTTGCGAATGGATGTTTTGTAGATAGTATCATACCCTCGTTTCTTTTCTTCTGCAGAATTCTAAATATGTCCTTTTCTCTTTATTTTGAGCCTTAAAGACGGCTTATGAACTTAATACACTTTTCACTGTGAGGAGTCAAATTACAATTTTATTCTGCCAGAGAGGATTAATCCACAACTTCTGTTCTGTTCCACCAAATTCTGTGCGCAGGTGGAATAGAAAAATCATAATGGGAGTCATATGAGATTTCTCCCAAAAACTTTGAAGAGCTCCCTTCGGTTCATTGATGAGTAACTATAATTTCCTGTGTGCCATTTATTTTTTCCTAGACAATGGGACTCCCATCTTAAAAATCAAATTTTCAACATAGTTGCTAGGCAATTGCCAACGTCAAGAACGTTATCTATTTCAATGAAAGATGAGTGAAAATTTTCTGTGAAGTGTTTGCTATAATATTTGCAGATTAGTTTTTCGTCGCTATATCAATATTCGCAACTGCAATATTAAGTTGTGGAATAGTATAATTTTTATCAGAATAGGTCTGAATAAAAAATATCTCACTAAATGCAACTAAATACGTAAATTATTAGTTTTAAACTTTACAAAGCTTAGGGATATAAATCACTGAATACAAAATCTTATCCATGAAAAAAATTGCTAATCACGTAAGTTTTTTATTTTACGTAAGTTTTCGTGTTACTCACAGATGCTTTTGGTACTTAGCCTGTGTAAGGATAAATACTTAAGAGTCTGGCGTATTCCACCCAGAAAATAGTCCCTGTTAAAACTTCCTCCTGGCAAATCCCCCTCATGGCGGAAAATTCGACCCAGAAAATTATCTTCTGACAATTTTCCCTTGGAAAACTCTCTCCCATGTAAAATTGAGCAGCCAAAGGGAAATTAAGATAAAGGAAAGAATAGAAAAAAGAAAGGATTCTCGGATATTCTACCTATATTCCAAAATACATGTAGAATGTATGTAAATTATTCCCTCGATATTGTCAACCAGTCGGATAATCTTTTTTATTAGGGAGATTGGCTGATGAAAATATACAACGTAAAATCAATGAAAGAAGATTAGTCTCAGTCAGTAAAGAACAGAAAATAAAGCAATTTTAAGACCGATTTCATCGAAATCAGTGCGTAAAAACTATCAACCAGTCGGTAAAATCCGCTCCTCCCCTCCCCCTACCCAAAAAACCGAATAAATTGGTCATTGACAGCTCTGGTGAGTATCAGACCAAATCCACAGGAAGCTACTGCTGGTACTTCTTAGCCCAGCCTGTTGTCTCCACGATCGTCCAACTTAGAGCAACTCTTCAGTCGCCATTAATTTCTTGCTATCAAACTAATATCAAACATTAATTTCTCACCATCTTGCGTGAAGGCAAAATTGTTAGCTAACAATTTTCTAAAGCTTGATATTTGGATGGGATATGCTGAAAAAAAAAGAAAAAAAAAGACGAGCTTGAAAATAATCCAGCGTAGTTAGTTAGGCTGTTTCTAAAGATATTTGAAAGAAACCAGCAAAGGAATGGAACCCTTAAGGAACTATGCCCTAGAGAATTGAGCCTCCAGTATCCTGGAAGTCCTGAAAAAAAAAGAATAGAACAGATCCTATACACCGTAACATGAATAAACCCGTCAAATAAATTTTGTGAGTGTTGGCTGTAGTTCGTTCTTTACTAGGTTACAGTTACTACCGCAGCCATGACTTTTATTTATTACTATGCCAAAAATAAGTAAATGAAAGTTCCTGTTGTTAGCTAATAACGACTGAGTTATTTTCAAACAATATAGTTTTCATCAATTGTTGTTTTGAGTGTTAATTTAGTGATTTCATTTAAAATTAAAAGCTTTTTATCTTGCCAAATATATCCAAACAAGGATTCTTTTATCATCAAAATTGCCATTCATAAATTGTTACCTTTAGTATTTATTCGAATCTTGATTAAAATGTTTAGTCTGAGTTAAATTACACCTTTTATTTTATTTAGTGTCTTTGTATTTTCTTGTCATTTAGAGTCTTTATTATAATTTTCAATCCAAAAACTTGTGTGAAAGAAGGTTTTGAATGGTTAAATATAAAATTATTTTTAGTTTGGTTGTGAATTTCTGACAAGGTGATATTTTTTGTCTAAGTTTTCTTTGATGTTCACAGTTTTGGAGACTACTCCTATAAGAATAAAATTTAGATTTAAATTCTTACAGATATTTTCTGCGTGTTTATTTTTATTTATTGATAGTATGAGCCGTTTATTTTTGATTTGAAAGTTTTCATTTTCAGGGTTTAGTTTATGTCCAACATGCTTAAAGCGAAGCTTTTTTCTATTCTTGTTTGAAGAATTTAATTGTAGCGCCAAATAGTAAAGCCAAAGCAATCTACGCAATGTACCCAAAATGATTATTATTTAAAGTGTCTTTTTAAAAGAAAACGGCACAAAAAAGAATAGCTTTCTTTACAGTTATTTTCTATTGGATATTCCTCAAAATTACAGATGTATTGTTTCCTAAAGCAAAGTAGTTATTCTAGTAGGTAAAGCCTGGTAGATATTCAAAAATAGTACAAATTTAGTACATAAATGTATAGTACATACAGATGGACAAAATAAATTCTTTAGGTAAATGTAGACAGCCTGATAATAATGTACATTGGATGAATGACCTCATAATCGTGGGTTACAACCACAAATAATGCTATAGCAAAGTAATTTAAAGGGTGCTTTGGGTAGCGATGAAAACGTAGTTGCTTCCTTACTAGTTCCGCAAAGAAAAAGCCAAAGGCTTTTTTTCTGTGTGTAATATAAGTTACAGACACTTCTCAATTCTTAATCTAATAGTGAAATTTTTTACTTTAAAGAGTAATATACAAAACCAAAGGATTCCAGCAGCTGAGTCACTCAAATGGTATACCATATACAATATAACATAGTTTCGTGTACAAAGATGCGTATCTTGTCAAAAAATGATTTTATTTCAAATATCGTGTTTCGTTAATTTTTTTAAAGATAACATACCCGGCATTTCCAAAAGAACACACATTCAAGTATAAGACGAATCTGGAAAACGCCATTATTGGGGAAAATAGTAAGTATCCAGTAAGGTCAGTTTTCTTATTATTTTATAATGGTAACATAGAATTAATGCTGGTAGTTTCACCTTCTGGTTTGTGTCTGTAATAGCAGGGAAGCTGGCACCAGAATAAATTCACCATTTTCATTTACATTAAGAAAGAAAGTTTTTTTTTGCTTTGGTCAAAATACTGGCGTGTTCACCAAACTCAAGAGCAATTATACTGCTTTTTCTTTGTTAAACTTACTTCGAACATTACCGGATTTTTGGTCACTATCTCATGTTTCTTTTCTTCGGAAAAATTCAGGCTTCATCATGACTTTCTGAATCACATATTGCTATTAAGAAAGTCTTCTTGTTTATATCTGAAATATTTCCATGTCTTGTCAACATGCGCCTTTTCAGAAATCTTTCTAGCTTTTTTATACAAAATTGTGTAAGACAGTCATCCTATTTCAGCTTCAACTTCATATTTACTCGTATCTGAAATATCCCCAGGTGTTTTCAAAAGAGCCTTCTTCCAAAATATTTTTAGGAGTTCCAAATGCTGTTCAAAATGTTTCTAGATGTTGGATAATTTGAATGTAAATTTGCCCAATTCAAATCGCTTTATACAATCTAGTTTTTGAACTTTTTTATCAAAAACTGTGTTCTTTTTTTATTAATTTTATTTTCTACTTAAAAAAAAACACCTAAATATAACAATATCCATACAAATGTGGCTTTTAACATTTCTCTATGATGTTTCAGCATCCCGCGAGCGACGGTAAAAGAAACAAAGTAGAATGACATAAAGGAGATACAACACACTATCTTCTGTTTCTTCTTTCCTATTGTTTATGTCAGATGAGATTTATGTATTAAGAATACCTTTTGAAGAGAAAAGGGAATTTTTCTTGTAGCTAAAAATGGGGAAAATGGGGTTGAGGTAAACGGGGTTTTTTACTGGGACCTGTTAAATGGGAAACGTTTTTAGTAAATACACTAGTACCAGTTGGTGGGAGCGCTTCAAGCCCCAAGCCTCCCCGCACTCGTAAGTCGTTACGCGCCATATTAGTTACGCACCATTGTAGTTGTGTCCCACCTGTGAATATAGATAGATGTGTCCCCGTCGTCATTTATATATACCCTTGTGCCCCCGGCGTCCCCGTTGTAGTTGTATATTCTCTGTGTCCCGGTCGTCATTTGTGTCCCGGTGTCCCGGTCTGTAGTGTCATCTTATAATGACGTCATATGCAAAGCCTTATATACTTATAATGACGTCATATGCAAACCCACAAACAAAGAAACATGCCTACAAACAACTTATTTATATATATATAGATATAGTTTCTTTTTTAGTTTTTCTTTTTTTTAGTTTTGCAGCTTTTATATTTTTTTAGCTTTTTTTCTTTTTAGTTTTTTACCTTTTTTATTTTTTGCTTTTTTTTAAAGTTTTTTCTTTTTAGGTTTTTTCTTTTTTAGCTTTTTTCGCGCCATATTCGTTAAGCGCCATTGTAGTTGTGTCCCTGTGTACCACCTGTGAATATAGATAGATATATATATGTTTTTAACTACGTAAAACTTGCGAATATACAACATTCTTCGCTGTCCCATTGTCTGTGCATATAAATAGATTGTCAAGTTTACCGACTCTACATAACATGCAACATATAATTGTCCATGGGGAAAAAAAATCCGTATTCTGATCTATACCTCATTATTCTAATGATATTCCTTGAGCTTTGCTGATGGTGATTGCTAATTGAACATTTCCTGTGTCCCGGTCGTCATTTATATATCCCCCCTGTCCCCCCGGCGTCCCCGTTGTAGTTGTGTCCCTGTGTCCCGGTCGTCATTTATATTCCCTGTGTCCCGGTCGTTATTTGTGTCCCGGTGTCCCAGTCTGTAATTTCTCTTTGAGTGTCCCGTTCGTCATTTATATTCCCTGTTTTCCGGTCGTCATTTGTGTCCCGGTGTCCCGGTCTGTAATTTTGTCAGTCGACAAACAACTTCATCCCGGAATAATGCTCAATCCTCATAATGACGTTTGTCGACAAACATGACATCAGTCGACACACAAACATGACGTCTGTCAACAGACATAAAACTTATATATATATACTAGCTATTGGGGTGGTGCTTCGCGCCACCCCAACACCTAGTTGGTGGGGCGCTTCGCGCCCCCCAAGCCCCCCCGTGCGCGTAAGTCGTTACGCGCCATATTAGTTACGCGTCATTGTAGTTGTGTCCCTGTGTCCCACCTGTGAATATAGATAGATTTATATATGTGTTTCAAACTACGTAAAAATTGCGAATATACAACATTCTTGGCTTTCCCACTACTGGGAGCTTTCCGTTTCCAATTGCCAGCAATTGATCTGAAAATGTTTGACCAGAGTCATCGTTACACAGACAGACAATATATAGAAAATATATATATAAAATATAAATATATATATATTTTCTTTTTAGTTTTTTTGTAGTTTTTACGTTTTTTAGTTTTTTTCTTCTTTTGTATTAATGCTAAAGCCAAGGCTCAAACCTGGAGCCTCTCGGACCTAGAACCTGAAACATAACGCTTTACCAACTCAGCTACTTCGGCTTGAATACATTCGTTTTGAGCAGCTTCCTCAGGTGTTGCCATTGTAGGTTCTTCAGTCATTTTACAGTTAGAAATTTCTCTTTCAACGGTCTTCTTATAAATAAAAATTTGTGTTTGAACGATATTCTTAAATACCTGTGTCCTGGTCGTCATTTATATTCCCTGTGTCCCGGTCGTCATTTGTGTCCCGGTATCCCAGTCTGTAATTTCTCTTTGAGTGTCCCGGTCTGTAATTTCTCTTTGAGTGTTTTTTCTTTTTAGTATTTTTTAGTTTTTTACATTTTTTCTTTTTTCAGTTTTCTTTTTCTTTTTTATTTTTCAGCGTGTCCTGGTCGTCATTTATATTCCCTGTGTCCCTGTCGTCATGTTTTTTACATTTTTTCTTTTTTCAGTTTTCTTTTTCTTTTTTATTTTTCAGCTTCACTATGAAATACATATCGCCGAACCTTTGTTTTTTTTAACTAAAATCTGGTAGGCATTGATGACCTTATCCAAGTCAAAATCCCAAACCCAATCATCATCGCTATCATTTTCAGTTTTGATATGTTTTGACTCTCGCTGTCCAGGTGGATCTTCATCTAACTGCGCGGTCTTGCGTTCTGTATCCTCAAGCCTGTTTCCTTGCTGTTCTTTTGATTCCTCGGCACGCTTTCTTTTCTGACTTTCTCTATCAGCAGCAAGTTTTTTGGCATAGACTCTTTGAGCATCTTCGTCGACTTTTGCCATTTTAAGTTCATCAGTCATTTTAAACTTAAACATTAATAGATTTTTACGTGAACATATATGTCTTAAATATCTTTAATGACGTCACCGTCATAGCAAAATGAAGACAACTAACTTCATGACGTCAGTCGACACAGAAACAAGACGTCACCTGATCCACAGACAGACAGACAACTTATTTTTATATATATAGAAGATATATATATATATATATAAATATATATATATATATATATATATATATATATATATATATATATATATATATATATATATATATATATATATATATATGTTTTTAACTACGTAAAACTTGCGAATATACAACATTCTTTGCTGTCCCATCGTCTGTGCATATAAATAGATTGTAAGGATTACCGACTCTTGAACATGCAACGCATAATGGTCCATGGGAAAACAATCCGTATTCAGATCTATACCTCATGATTCTATTGATTGCCCTTGAGCTTTGTTGATGGTGATTGCTAATCGACCATTTCCTTTGTTGCCGTCGTCATTTATATATCCCCCTGTGCCCCCCGGCGTCCCCGTTGTAGTTGTGTCCCTGTGTCCGGGTCGTCATTTATATTCCCTGTGTCCCCGTCGTCATTTGTGTCCCGGTGTCCCAGTCTGTGATTTCTATTTGAGTGTCCCGGGCGTCATTTATATTCGTCAGGATATTGTAGGGCATCGTAGCATCGATGAGTTTAAGCAATTCTTGTCAACTGATTGTTTCGCCTATAAAGAATATTATCTCGAGGTAAGAACTGATCACCGACCACAACGATTGCCACTTTGTAGATAGTTACGTATCAGGAGGCATCAATTCGATTGCTGTTTTTAAGCGGAAGCACTAAATTATTATTTTTGTGGAAAAGATGATATATATAAATATATATATATATATTTTCTTTTTAGTTTTTTTGTAGTTTTTACCTTTTTTAGTTTTTTTCTTCTTTTGTATTAATGCTAAAGCCAAGGTTCAAACCTGGAGCCTCTCGGACCTAGAACCTGAAACATAACGCTTTACCAACTCAGCTACTTCAGCGTGAATACATTCGTTTGAGCAGCTTCCTCGGGTGTTGCCATTGTAGGTTCTTCAGTCATTTTACAATTAGAAATTTCTCTTTCAACGGTCTTCTTACAATTAAAAATTTGTCTTTGAACGATATTCTTAAATACCTGTGTCCTGGTCGTCATTTATATTGCCTGTGTCCCGGTCGTCATTTGTGTCCCGGTATCCCAGTCTCTAATTTCTCCTTGAGTGTCCCGGTCGTTATTTATATTCCCTCTGTCCCGGTCGTCATTTGTGTCCCGGTCTGTAATTTCTCTTTGAGTGTTTTTTCTTTTTAGTATTTTTTAGTTTTTTACATTTTTTCTTTTTTCAGTTTTCTTTTTCTTCTTTATTTTTCAGCTTCACTATGAAATACATATCGCCGAACCTTTTTTTTTTTTAACTAAAATCTGGTAGGCATTGATGACCTTATCCAAGTCAAGATCCCAAACCCAATCATCATCGCTATCATTTTCAGTTTTGATATGTTTTGACTCTCGCTGTCCAGGTGGATCTTCATCTAACTGCGCGGTCTTGCGTTCTTTAGCCTCAAGCCTGTTTCCTTGCTGTTCTTTTGATTCCTCGGCACGCTTTCTTTTCTGACTTTCTCTATCAGCAGCAAGTTTTTTGGCATAGACTCTTTGAGCATCTTCGTCGACTTTTGCCATTTTAAGTTCATCAGTCATTTTAAACTTAAACATTAATAGATTTTTACGTGAACATATATGTCTTAAATATCTTTAATGACGTCACCATCATAGCAAAATGACGACAACTAACTTCATGACGTCAGTCGACACAGAAACATGACGTCACCTGATCCACAGACAGACAGACAACTTATTTTTATATATATAGAAGATATATATATATATATATATATATATATATATATATATATATATATATATATATATATATATATATATATATATATATATATATATATATATATATATATATATATATATATATATATATATATATATATATATATATATATATATATATATATATATGTTTTTAATTACGTAAAACTTGCGAATATACAACATTCTATGCTGTCCCATCGTCTGTGCATATAAATAGATTGTCAGGTATACCGACTCTTGAACATGCAACGCATAATTGTCCATGGGAAAACAATCCGTATTCAGATCTATACCTCATGATTCTATTGATTGCCCTTGAGCTTTGTTGATGGTGATTGCTAATCGACCATTTCCTTTGTTGCCGTCGTCATTTATATATCCCCCTGTGCCCCCTGGCGTCCCCGTTGTAGTTGTGTCCCTGTGTCCGGGTCGTGATTTATATTCCCTGTGTCCCCGTCGTCATTTGTGTCCCGGTGTCCCAGTCTGTGATTTCTATTTGAGTGTCCCGGGCGTCATTTATATTCGTCAGGATATTGTAGGGCATCGTAGCATCGATGAGTTTAAGCAATTCTTGTCAACTGATTGTTTCGCCTATAAAGAATATTATCTCGAGGTAAGAACTGATCACCGACCACAACGATTGCCACTTTGTAGATAGTTGCGTATCAGGAGGCATCAATTCGATTGCTGTTTTTAAGCAGAAGCACTAAATTATTATTTTTGTGGAAAAGATGATATATATAAATATATATATATATTTTCTTTTTAGTTTTTTTGTAGTTTTTACCTTTTTTAGTTTTTTTCTTCTTTTGTATTAATGCTAAAGCCAAGGTTCAAACCTGGAGCCTCTCGGACCTAGAACCTGAAACATAACGCTTTACCAACTCAGCTACTTCAGCGTGAATAAATTCGTTTGAGCAGCTTCCTCGGGTGTTGCCATTGTAGGTTCTTCAGTCATTTTACAATTAGAAATTTCTCTTTCAACGGTCTTCTTACAATTAAAAATTTGTCTTTGAACGATATTCTTAAATACCTGTGTCCTGGTCGTCATTTATATTGCCTGTGTCCCGGTCGTCATTTGTGTCCCCGTATCCCAGTCTGTAATTTCTCCTTGAGTGTCCCGGTCGTTATTTATATTCCCTCTGTCCCGGTCGTCATTTGTGTCCCGGTCTGTAATTTCTCTTTGAGTGTTTTTTCTTTTTAGTATTTTTTAGTTTTTTACATTTTTGCTTTTTTCAGTTTTCTTTTTCTTCTTTATTTTTCAGCTTCACTATGAAATACATATCGCCGAACCTTTGTTTTTTTAACTAAAATCTGGTAGGCATTGATGACCTTATCCAAGTCAAGATCCCAAACCCAATCATCATCGCTATCATTTTCAGTTTTGATATGTTTTGACTCTCGCTGTCAAGGTGGATCTTCATCTAACTGCGCGGTTTTTCCTTTTTTTCTTTTTAGTTTTTTATTGGTTTTTACCTTTTTTTTTTTAGCTTTTTTAATTTTTTTTCGTTTTTTCTTCTTACTTTTTTTTTAGTTTTTATCTTTTTTATTTTTTTTATTTTTATTCTTAATTTTATTAGTTTTCTTTTTCTCTTCTATTTTTCAGTTTTTTCCTTTTTTTAAGTTTTTTTTTAGTTTTTAGTTTTTTTAGTTTTTTAGTTTTTTTAGTTTTTTTAGTTTTTTAGCTTTTTTATTTTTTTTATTAGTTTTTAGTTTTTTTTGTAGTTTTTGCCTTTTTTTAGTTTTTTCAGTTTTTATTTTAGTTTTTAGTTTTTTACCTTTTTTAGCCTAACCAGGATTTGAACCTGGGACCTTCATTCTCCGTTCTGACACCCTCTCTCACCGAGTGACTACTCTAGCATGTTCATTTTGGTGTTTTAAATGGTATATTATTAACCAAATTAATGTGTTTTACAATATACTAAGCATCGTCAAAGCAAAAATGACGACAACTAATTTCATGACGTCAGCCGACACAGAAACATGACGTTACCTGATCCACAGATCCACAGACAGACAACTTATTTATATATATATATAGATATATATATATATATATATATATATATATATATATATATATATATATATATATATATATATATATATATACATACTATATATATATATATATATACATACTAGCTGTTGGGGTGGCGCTTCGTGCCACCCAACACCTAGTTGGTGGGGCGCTTCGCACCCCCCCAAGCCCCCCCGCGCGCGTAAGTCGTTACGTGCCATATTAGTTACGCGCCATTGTAGTTGTGTCCCTGTGTCCCACCTGTGAATATAGATAGATTTATATATGTGTTTCAAACTACGTAAAAATTGCGAATATACAACATTCTTGGCTTTCCCATTGTCTGTGCATATACAAAGCCGTATGTACTAATAATGACGTCATATGCAAACACTCTTGTTACAAACAAACAAACAAGCATACACACAACTCGTTTTTATATAGATAGATAGATAGATAGATACAATACAAATTAACTGCGTAAAACTTGCCAATTGTCGCTGCATATAAATAGATTGTCAGGTTTACCGACCCTCGAACATGCAACGTACAATTGTCCATGGGAAAAACAATCAGTATTAAGATCTATACCACATTTTTCTAATGATCGACCTTGAGCTTTGTTGATGGTGATTGCAAATGCTAATCGAATTGGGAATTGCAATCTTTTAAATTGAAAAGGCAGATCCGTTGGAATCATGGGAATGCAAGGAATAAGAACAGCCTCACCCTCAAAAGGCCCTGTCAAGATTGTGGCCTCTAATACGTTTTCCATTTTTTTTTTTTTACGGCAAGTCGCGTGCCATTGCAAAGCTTTGGTGGGTTTATGTTACGTAACAATATTATTCGTACGCCTATTTTTAGTTGTAGCACGTGTGGTGGAAACCCTGAAAGATCCACGGAATTTAAAAATTCAGATCGATAACTGACCGCCTCATTTGGTTTCAAAATTGCGTCGACTGACTTGTAAAGAACTGCCTGGTCTCGAATCTTGGTCAAAACAATATTGTTGATTTCGTGGACGTCTATATTTTTGGGTGCAAGAATCGCTCTTTCACTTAGCCATTTATTATTTTTATAATTGGTTAGAATATTCGGAAATACTTTTTCAATCAATTTATTTTTGGACGTCACTAAATTACAGAATTCAGCAAGTAGTTGTATACGTCCTGAAATTGAGTCTACTGGGAGCTTTCCGTTTCCAATTGCCAGCATTGATCTGAAAATGTTTCACCAGAGTCATCGTTTTGCAATCGGACATGCATATTTGTAGTTAATTTTAATGTCTTTACGTGTGCCCATAAATTAGAATTTTTCAGGCAAGCATTCATTTCGTCTGCAGGGGGTTGATCTAGGTATTATAGGTAATGTTTGCCTGAAATCTCCCGCAAGCAATATTAATGTGCTGCCAAAGGGTTTCAAATTCCCTTGCAAATCTTTCAAACATTGATCCAGAGCCTCGAGCGATTTTTTGTGTGCCATTGTGCACTCATCCCAAATAATAAGTTTGCCTTGCTTCAATACTTTACCCATCCCAGATGATTTGCAAATATTGCACATGGAAGTTTCTGTAGAATGCAAATTCAGAGGCAATTTCAATGCGGAATGAGCAGTTCTTCCACCTGGCAGCAACGTTGCGGCTATTCTGAACGACGTAATTGCCTACGCTATATCATTTTTTGATCGAATTGATGCGAGAATCAGTTTCATCACAAACGTTTTACCAGTACCTCCTGGCGTATCCAAAAAGAAAATTTCTCCAACATTGTTATCGACACAATGCATTATCGTATCATAAGTGTCTTTTTGTTCCGATGTTAACTTGGAAATGTTATTTTGTACATACGACAATAGATCACTCGTACTGTAACTTTGTTCACGATCCAATTCTACACATGTCGAAACAGCAGCGGTACGATTAGGTGAAGGAATTCCAAAATCCTGAAGAGGTTTGTTTGCCATACATACGCACCAATCTTCTATAATAACTAAAGTGTAGTTATAAATTTCTGATGTAAAATCAAAAGTCATATCTGACGTCTCTAACCGTTTTCGATGGAGTATATCTTCGGACATTTTCGATTTCGCATTTTCGATTCGCATTTTCGATTCGGACATTCCGAATCGCATTTTCGATTCGGATATTTTCGATCTGTAGGAGCTGAAGGGGAGCAAGTTGTTAGTATGATTCCAAATAATGCACGAATTTGACTTGGAGTTGACGTTTCGCACGCGTCATTGATGCAGTTATCCCAGTGTTGGTCATTCTCCAATAAATTCAGAGCTTGGCATGCACTACGGTGTCATGTATAGTACCGTTTACAGTTCACAAATACTCAAAGGATTTCAGATCGGGTACATTCATCAAAAGAAGGCGTAGAAAGAAGCATTCATGTTGATTGGGGTGAACAGTGTAGAGTCTTCCTATCGTGGCATCTTTGAAGATGGTAGGTTGGACGTCGACTGACTTACCCTGTTTTCGACCATTCTGTAAATGTACCGCTAAGTGAAAAACAGCTGGACTACGTTCATGTATCGGAAATAAATGAATTCGCCAAACAGCTTCATTACTGCTTATGTATCTTCCAGCCTGATATTGTACGATTTCGTCGATAGTTTTGATTTCGGACTGCAAGCCAAAAGCTGCCATATCACTGCCTTTGTCGACGTATTTACATATCTATATATATAAAAATAAGTTGTCTGTCTGTGGATGGATGGATGGATGGGTCAGGTGACGTCACCTGAAAAAACTGGATCAGGTGACGTCAAAACTGAAAAAACTAAAAAAGGCAAAAACTACAAAAAAAAAACTAAAAACTAATAAAAAAAATAAAAAAGCTAAAAAACTAAAAAAACTATAAAGGTAAAAACCAATAAAAAACTAAAAAAAAAAACTGAAAAAACTAAAAAAAGGCAAAAACTACAAAAAAAAACTAAAAACTAATAAAAAAAGTAAAAAAGCTAAAAAACTAAAAAAACTAAAAAAACTAAAAAAAGGTAAAAAACTAAAAAAAATAAAAAATAAAAAAAAAAACTAAAAAAAAGGAAAAAACTGAAAAATAAGCTAAAATAAAGGTAAAAACCAATAAAAAACTAAAAAGAAAAAAAGGAAAAAACTAATAAATGACGACACTCAAAGAGAAAGCGACCAGGACAAAAGGAATGTTCGATTAGCAATCAACAAAGCACCGGGACACAGGGAGTATAAATGACGACCAGGACATAAGTAAAAAAAAAACTATCTATATATATAAAAATAAGTTGTCAAACTAAAAAAAGGCAAAAACTACAAAAAAAACTAAAAACTAATAAAAAAGCTAAAAAACTAAAAAAACTAAAAAAAAGGCAAAAACTACAAAAAAACTAAAAACTAATAAAAAAAATAAAAAAGCTAAAAAACTAAAAAAACTAAAAAAACTAAAAAAAGGTAAAAAACTAAAAAAACTAAAAACTAAAAAAAACTAAAAAAGGAAAAAACTGAAAAATAAGCTAAAATAAAGGTAAAAACCAATAAAAAACTAAAAAAAAACTGAAAAAACTAAAAAAAGGCAAAAACTACAAAAAAACTAAAAACTAATAAAAAAAGTAAAAAAGCTAAAAAACTAAAAAAACTAAAAAAACTAAAAAAACTAAAAAAAGGTAAAAAACTAAAAAAAATAAAAAATAAAAAAAAAACTAAAAAAAAGGAAAAAACTGAAAAATAAGCTAACATAAAGGTAAAAACCAATAAAAACTAAAAAGAAAAAAAGGAAAAAACTAAAAGAACTAAAAAAGAAAAAAATAAATGACGACACTCAAAGAGAAAGCGACCAGGACAAAAGGAATGTTCGATTAGCAATCAACAAAGCACCGGGACATAGGGAGTATAAATGACGACCAGGACATAAGTAAAAAAAAAATTAACAAAACTAAAAAGAAGGTAAAAACTACAAAAAAACTAAAAAGAAAAAAAAACTAAAAACTAATAAAAAAACTAAAAAATCTAAAAATCTAAATAAACTAAAAAAGAAAAAAAAAGGAAAAAAATAAAGGAGAAAAACAAAACTAAAAAACGAATGTATATACAGACCGGTACACCGGGATACAAATGACGACCGGGACACAGGGAATATAAATGACGACCGGGACACAGGGACACAACTACAACGGGGACACCGGGGGAAACAGGGGGATATACATGACGACCGGGACAAAAAAACTAAAAAGAAAAAAAAAACTAAAAACTAATAAAAAAACTAAAAAATCTAAAAATCTAAATAAGCTAAAAAAGAAAAAAAAAGGAAAAAAATAAAGGAGAAAAACAAAACTAAAAAACGAATGTATATACAGACCGGGACACCGGGATACAAATGACGACCGGGACACAGGGAATATAAATGACGACCGGGACACAGGGACACAACTACAACGGGGACACCGGGGGAAACAGGGGGATGTAAATGACGACCGGGACAGGGAATGGTCGATTAGCAATCACCATCAACAAAGCTCAAGGGCAATCATTAGAATCATGAGGTATAGATCTGAATACAGATTGTTTTCCCATGGACCATTATATGTTGCATGTTCAAGAGTCGGTAAACCTGACAATCTATTTATATGCAAAGACAATGGGACAGCAAAGAATGTTGTATATTCGCAAGTTTTACGTAGTTAAAACCATATATATATATATCTATCTATATTCACAGGTGGGACATAGGGACACAACTACAATGGCGCGTAACTATTATGGCGCGTAACGACTTACGCGCGCGGGGGGGCTTGGGGGGGCGCGAAGCGCCCCCACCAACTAGGTGTTGGGGTGGCGCGAAGCGCCACCCCAACAGCTAGTGTATTATATTGCATTTACGGACTTACAGTATTCAACGTTTATGTGTGCATTAAATGTTTTTGATAATAATTGGGAATATGGAACAACCCACTGGTTATCTACTTCGATGGTGGTAACGTTACGCTTTTTTATTATTGCTGTTTTACCGCAATCTTCAGTAGATCTTCTTGTATATTTTGGGTAACCATCATTGCCAGTAATTGTGTTGGGTACTAAAAGTCGAGGATATTGCTTTGTGCACCTTCCTTTGGCCATGCATGGTCAATTTTCGTTCAGTGCACCGCAAGGTCCATGTATTTTATTTTTTACAAAAATATCATATAACCCCTTATCGACATTTTCATCAGGTATTTCAGCGGAAATTACATCAACAATTTCATTTGAAGTAATTTTATAATGTAGCTCGATTAGTATATGTGCGTGTGGCAATCCTTGTTTTTGCCATTCTACTGAGTACATCCAGCATCGCACTGACCCAAACACTTCAAGTTTTAATATGTAGTTTATCAGTGATTTCAACTTTTGCCGGAAGACACGGGCCGTAATGACATGTCTATGAAACGCCGATTGTCCTTGAAGTGAAAGCTGCTGTATCTCGTCCCAAGATTGATTACATTTAAATGTAATAAAAAAATTTGGACGACCATAGAGACGAACATACGCAGTAGCATCTTGAGCATATACATGCATATGACATGGACTGCCAGCATACGACGAAGAGAAAAATCGTTAATCTTCCAACGTTCGAGGTATTACCGTCATTTACAACTGCATCTCGCGAATGAATGTATTGTTCAGAGCGGAGCTTGGTCTGATTCAGACGGATAAATAGCAAACGTTCTGATTCAATTTTTGCATACATATCAACGATGTATTGCTGAAACCATTGACGGTATTTTAAAATAAAATTATCTTCATCCTGCCGAATCATTAGTCTATAGGAATAATAATGTATTGCACTGCATTTCTTATTCATATCTTTGTTAGTAGTTGGATTTATAAATTTAATATTAAAGTGATAGCCGCCGGCTCCATCCCAAAAACTGATAGGATATTGTAGGGCATCGTAGCATCGATGAGTGTCAGAAATTCTTACCAACTGAGCGTTTCGCTTATGAAGAATAATATTTCGAGGTAAAAACTGATCAACGACCATAACAATTGCCACTTCGTCGATAGTTGGAGCATTGTATCTACGCACATGTTGGCCAGGAGGCGTTTTGTCAGCGGAAATCACAATTTTATGCGTATCAGTAAGCATCACATCGATGGCTGTTTTGAACAAACGCACAAAATTATTATGTTCGTGGAAAATATGTTGCAGTTGGGAAACGATTGTCCTTTCAACGTCGGGAGAAAATTTGCAACGTGCATTCAATTCAAAATTTCTATCCCTGATGAAGTACAATTGTAAAAATTTATGATTCTTGCCTGAGAATGATAGAAGGGACCCTGCTCTATGATAAATTTGCCCTATTACTTTGAAAGTAGGCATAAATTGATCTGGATTTTCAATTTGGGCACCAAAAGACGTCATTTGGAAACATGTGTTATATTTTCTGATTTTTGAGAAAAAACGGTTAGATTCTGACGTAGTTCCAGTAAGCAAAGTCTTCAATGGCTCTTGGGGTGCAGCCAGTTGAGGAACTTTAACTTTTCCTGAGGCGCAGCACATTCCCATTGTTTCACAATTAAATTTCAAGGCCTTGCAGTAGGGACAATTTTAGAAATAGTCCCGATTTGAACACATCTACTATAATCATCGATTGGGCTGTACCTGAATGCCGTGCGATAATTTTCACGTTGCTCCTGTGATTCCTCGGCAAGCTTTCTTTTGGCATTATCTCTTGAAGCCGCAAGCCTGTTTTCACGTTGCTTTTGTGATACTCGGCAGGCCTTCTTTTTTCACTTCCTCTTTTAGCAGCAAGTCTGGTTTCGCGTTGCTCTGGCAGTTCCTCGACACGCCTTCGTTGACGGAAATTGCACATTCCTAATCTGGCATTATCTCTTGAAGCAGCAAGCCTGTTTTCACGTTGCTCTTGTGATTCCTCGGCACACTTTCTGTTCTTACTTTCTCCATCAGCCGCAAGCCTGTTTTCTTGCTGTTCGTGTGATTCCTCAGCACGCTTTCTTTTCTTACTTTCTCTATCAGCAGCAAGTTTTTTGGCATTGACTCTTTGAGCAGCTTCCTCGGCTGTTGCCATTGTAGGTTCTTCAATCATTTTACAATTAAACATTTTTCCGTCCACGATCTTCTTACAATTAAAATTTGTATTTGAACGAATTTCTTAAATACCTTTAATGACGTCATCGTCATAACAAACATGACGACAACTAACTTCCTGACGACATGGCGACATGATGACATGACGTCACTCGACATACATAAGCCACACACAACTTATTTTTACATATATACTAGCTATTGGGGTGGCTCTTTACACCACCCCAACATCGTTACGCGCCAGATTAGTTACGCGCCATTGTAGTTGTGTCCCTGTGTACCTCCTATGAATATAGATAAATTTATATATGTTTTTTGAACTACGTAAAACTTGCGAATATACTTCAGGAAATGGAAGTATATTCGCCCGAAGTATATATTGTCCCGAAGTATATACTTCGGGACAATGGGAAAGCCATTTTTGGCTTTCCCATTGTCTGTGCATATACAAAGCCTTATGTACTTATAATGACGTCATATGCAAACGCTCTTTTTAAAAACAAACAAACATGCATACACACAGATCGTTTTCATATAGATAGATCGATACAATACAAATTAACTGTGTAAAACTTGCGAAGATACAACATTCTTCGCTGTCCAATTGTTGCTGCATATAGATAGATTGTCAGGTTTACCGACCCTCGAACATGCAACGTACAATTGTCCATGGGAAAAACAATCAGTATTAAGATCTATACCACATTTTTCTAACGATTGACTTTGAGCTTTGTTGATGGTGATTGCAAATGCTAATCGAAATGGGAATTGAAATCTTTTAAATTGAAAAGGCAGATCCGTTGGAATCATGGGAATGCGAGGAATAAGAACAGCCTGACCCTCAAAAGGCCCTGTCAAGATTGTGGCTTCTATTACGTTTTCCATTGTTTTGTTTTTTTTATGTCGAGTCGCAGGCCATTGCAAAGCTTTGGTGGGTTGATATTTCTTAACAGTATTATTGGTACGCCTATTTTTAGTTGTAGCACGTGTGGTGGAAACCCTGAAAGATCCACGGAATTTAAAAATTCAGATGGATAATTAACCGCCACATTTGGTTCCAAAACTGTGTCGAATGACTTGTAAAGGACTGCCTGGTCTCGAATCTTAGTTAAAACAATATTGTTGATTTCGTGGATGTCTATATTTTTGGGTGCAAGAATCGCTCTTTCACTTAGCCATTTATTATTTTTATAATTGTTTAGAATATTCGGAAATACTTTTTCAATCAATTCATTTTTGGACTTCACTAAATTACAGAATTCAGCAGGTAGTTGTATACGTCCTGAAATGGAGTCTACTGGGAGCTTTCCGTTTCCAATTGCCAGCAATTGATCTGAAAATGTTTGACCAGAGTCATCGTTTTGCAATCGGACACTCAGTTTTATCACAAACGTTTTACCAGTACCTCCTGGCGTATCCAAAAAGACAATTTCTTCAACGTTGTTATCGACACAATGCATTATCGTATCATAAATGTCTTTTTGTTCCGACGTTAACTTGGAAATGTTATTTTTTACATACGACAATAGATCACTCGTACTGTAACTTTGTTCACGATCCAATTCTACACATGTCGAAACAGCTGCGGTACGATTAGGTGAAGGCATTCCCAAATCCTGAAGAGATTTGTTTGCCATACATACGCACAAATATATATATAAAAATAAGTTGTTTGTGTGTTATGTCTGTTACGCCAGATTATATCTTCTATACATATAAAGAAAAACTAAAATCTAAAAACTGGGAATTGCATAAATATTTCGAAATATTTTGACAATTGATTAAAGTAATTCGAAAACCTTAAAACAGATACTTGAAATTTTAAGGTTATATATATAGATTGTTGAGCCTTAGCAAGCTTGGCACGTAAAGAGGAATTTTTAGTATAAATCTTAAAATGACAGAAGAAACAGCTGAGGAAGCTGCTCAAATAGTTGATTCAAAGAATAATTTTAGTATAAATCCTACAATGGCAGAAGAAACAGCTGAGGAATCTGCTCAAAGGGTTAATGCCAAAAGGCTTGCGGCTAAAGAACGCAAAACCGCGCAGTTAGATGAAAATCCACCTGGATAGCGAGAGTCAAAACGTATCAAAACTGAAAATGATAGCGATGATGATTGTGTTTGGGATTTTGACTTGGATAAGGTCATCAATGCCTACCAGATTTTAGTTAAAAAAAACAATGGTTCGGCGATATAAATTTCATAGTGACGCTGAAAAATAAAGAAGGAAAGGAAAAAAGAAAAAAGGTAAAAAGTAAAAAACTAAAAAGAAAAAAGCTAAAAAAACTAAAAAATAAAAAATATAAAAAAAAGAAAAAACGTACAAAAAAATACAAAATTAAAAAAGGTAAAAAACTAAAAAGAAAAAAAAACTAAAAAGCTATAAAACTAAAATAAAAGAAAAAACTTAAAAAACTGGGAATTGCAAAAATATTTCAATATATTTTGAAAATAGATTAAAGTAATTTGAAAACCTTAAAACAGATACCCAAAATTTGAGGTTTATTATAAATTGTTGGAGCTTTAGCATGCTTGGCACGTAAAGATTTTTCCAAGTTTCAAAGTATTGAACAATTACAAATTGAAGAAAACAGATAAATAAAAAGAAGAAACTAAAAAAAAGAAAAACTAAAAAAGAAGCAAACTAAGAAAACAAAAAAACTAAAAGAGAAAAAAAATTAAAAAAGAAACTGTATCTATATATATATATATAAAAAGTTGTATATATGCATGTTTGTTTGTTTGTGGGTTTGCATTTGACGTCATTATAAATATATAAGGCTTTGTATATGACTTCATTATAAGATGACACTACAGACCGGGACACCAAAACCCAAATGACAACCGGGACACAGGGAATATAAATGAGGACCGGGACACTCAAAGAGAAGTTACAGACCGGGACACCGGGACACAAATGACGACCAGGACACCGGGACAGAGGGAATATAAATGACGACCGGGATGCTCAAAGATAAATTATAGACTGGGATACCGGGACACAAATGACGACCGGGACACAGGGAATATAAATGACGACCAGGAAACAGGGACACAACTACAACGGGGACGCCGGGGGCACAGGGGGATTTGTAAATGACGACGGGGACACAGGGAATGTTCGATTAGCAATCACCATCAATAAAGCTCAAGGGCAATCGTTAGAAAAATGCGGTATATATTGTTTTCTTATGGACAATTATTATGTTGCATGTTCAAGAGTTGATAAACCTGACAATCTATTTATATGGAAAGACAATGGGACAGCAAAGAATGTTGTATATTCTCAAGTTTTACGTAGTAAATATATATATATATATATATATATATATATATATATATATATATATATATATATATATATATATATATATATATATATATATATATATATATATATATATATATATATATATATATATATATATATAAAATATCTATCTATATTCACAGGTTGGACACAGAGACACAACTACAATGGCGTGTAACTAATATGGGGCGTAACGACTTACACGCGCGGGGGGGTGCGAATATATATATATATATATATATATATATATATATATATATATATTGTGTCCCGGTGTCCCGGTCGTCATTTATATTCCCCTGTGCCCCCCGGCGTCCCGTTGTAGTTGTGTCATTTATATTCCCTGTGTCCCGGTCGTCATCCCGGTATACATTCGTTTTTGAATTGGTATATGATGAAATAAATTTTTAATTTTTTCCCCTTTTTTCCTTTTAGTTTTTTTTTTATTGGTTTTGACCTTTTTTTAGGTTTTTTAGTTTTTTTCATTTTTCTTTTTAGTTTTTTTTGAAGTTTTTATCTTTTTAGTTTTTTTATTTTTATTTATATTTTTTTAGTTTTCTTTTTCTCCTTTATTTTTCAGTTTTTTTCCTTTTTTTAGTTTTTTTTTCTTTTTAGTTCTTTTAGTTTTTACCTTTTTTAGTTTTTTTAGTTTTTTAGATGAAAATTTTTTTAGTTTTATTCCTTTTTTTCTTTTCAGTTTTTTATTGGTTTCTACCTTTTTTTTAGCTTTTTTAGTTTTTTTTCGTTTTTTCTTTTTACTTTTTTTTTTTAGTTTTTATCTTTTTTATTTTTTTATTTTTATTCTTAATTTTTTTTTTATTAGTTTTTAGTTTTTTTTGTAGTTTTTGCCTTTTTTAGTTTTTTCAGTTTTTTTTTTAGTTTTTACATTTTTACCTTTTTTAGCCTAACCAGGATTTGAACCTGGGACCTTCATTCTCCGTTCTGACACCCTCTCTCATTGAGTGACTACTCCAGCATGTTCATTTTGGTGTTTTAAATGGTATATTGTTAACCAAATTAATGTGTTTTACAATATACTAAGCATCGTCATAACAAAAATGACGACAACTAATTTCATGACGTCAGTCAACACAGAAATTAAGTTCTGAAATTAAGTCATGAAATTAGTTGCCGTCATTTTTGCTTTGAACGTGACGTCATTCAAGTTATATAAGACATATGTTCACGTAGAAATCTATTAATGTTTAAGTTTACAATGACTGATGAAGATGCTCAAAGAGTCTATGCCAAAAAACTTGCTGCTGATAGAGAAAGTCAGAAAAGAAAGCGTGCCGAGGAACTATCAGCAGCAAGTTTTTTGGCATAGACTCTTTGAGCATCTTCTCCTCTGAAATAATTCAGAGGCAACACCCAACATAAGGGCTCATCAGGAGAATACACTGGCCTATATAGGGTTTCGCCACTCTAAATTCTCTACCCAGCACAGTGTTGTGGCTACCACAGAATATCCATGGCATCCCCGCGTCAGGTATCACCCCCAAAATACATGCCTATGAAAAAAACAGCAAATGTAAAACAACCAAGTAACACCAAAACAAGCTTATCCTGTTAATGTATCCCTCTTTTTAGCAACAATAGGTAAACTAAATATGATAAAATTTACCAATTCACAAGTATTAACACATTGCAAAAAAAAAAAATTAATGAACTAAACAATTATAGAATTCATCTTTTCCATGTGGCTATTTTTTTAAAAATTCCGCTCTATTAGAAACACAATTCAAAATAAATGGCGCTGCATCATCATTTGTCGAACCTCCGAAATTAGTTGAAAATTTCTTTAAGTATTTCCAGATAATTCTTTTGATATTTATTTAAAAGTTCGTTATAATGAAAACTAAATTTTTTAAATTGCCAAGTTAGTTTATTTTCAGAAAAACCTCTTGATATCAATTTTTGGCTTAAGATTTTACATCTATTTTTAAAATCAATATAATTACTACAAATCCTTGCATAACAAAGTAACTGTGAGAAAAACGCAGAATATGTGATATTTGAGTGTATATTACTTTCGGGGAATGGGAAACTAATCTATTCAAAGTCAAAATCATCCGTTTTATTATACATTTTAAAACTTAATTTATTATTATCACAAATATTAACATTTAAATCTAAGAAATGATCTTCATGACCAGCGCCATGACTAGGTTCAAGAGTAAGCTCTGATGGATATATATTTTTAGAAATATCAATGAAATCCTTACAATTTAAGACCAAAATATCATCTAAATATCTTTTATTATTTGACAAAACATGTTTTAAATTATTTGGGTTATTCTTATCCATCATATATTTATATTCTAGTTGAGTTAAAAACAAGTCAGCTATAAATGGGCTGGCATTCCCCCCCCCCCATGGGAATTCCCACGATTTGCTTGTACAAATCACCACCAAATCTTATATAAGTATTGTATAAAACAAATTCTAATAACTCAAAAATCATATCCAAGCTGTAACATCTCAAGTCAACTGTGGTATTGAAGCAATTTGTCCATATAGCTTTTTCATTATAAGTGTCTATTTTAAGAACCTTTTACTAGATAAGAGGAAAGATTTCTTGATAACAGTTTTTAAATTATCTGACACTACATTAAGTGATAAATTAGTATACATTGTCGCAAAATCGAAAGACTCAATTCTTTTAGCTGAAACCATTGCTAAAGACTCTATCACCTGCAGTGAATTATTAACACTCCAATATGGATTAAAATTTGAAAACTTTTTAATACCAGAACAATAGGTTTTAAGTTTATTTACAATTTCCTTCAAAATTAAAGAGAGGTCAGCAGCAGCAATGCGGGTTGTACATTTAGCTGCTCCAGCAATAAACCGTGGTTTAGGGGATTCTTATGAAATTTTACAGTCCAATATAGGAAAGGGAACTTTTTATCATTGTCATTTATTTTAATATTAAAATTTTTAAAAAGTATTTCTTCAGTCTTGTCAATTAAATTCTCATCCTCTAAATTTACCTTTTCGTAAACATTAGTTGTGCATAACTCCCTTTTTAAGATATCACAATACAGCTTCTGACAAATTATGGCAAAATTATTATTAGCTTTATCCACTGGCACAATTACAAATTCATTCTGTAGATTAGCAATTGCTTGTTTAATCTTCGCATTATAAAATAATGATTTCGTGTTACTATTTTTTAAATTAGAATTTATTTTATTTCTTATTCTACTAATAATTAAATTCTTCCAACTTTGAAAACTCTCTTTACTTTTATTCTCTTTCTTACACCACTTATCAATAAATAAAACAAAATCATTTTCCAAGCCATCAAGAACACTCGATGGTTTCAGATGATGAGAAAGACGGAAATTAGCCCCTTTATTCATTATAATTTGAAGATCATTGACAAGTCCCCTGTTATAACATGTTTGTAAGTAGGATTTACAAATGGGCCAAGTTGCTTACAATTACAAACCGGTTTCCAACTTATTTCACTATTTAATCTTTTAAGTATTAAATTATAATTAAAAATAATTTGCCCAATAGTTTTTGAAAATTTATAAGTTAAAACTGGACTATCATTATAATTAAAATTACTAGGGCCTGTTTCACATGCCGCTGATTTAAAATTTCTGGTAAATTAATATCTTCAATCTGCTTCAAGTGAAATTAATAGGTAAATATAATCTGTTATCTTTATTACCAACACCTAGTTGGTGGGGGCGCTTCGCGCCCCCCCCAAGCCCCCCCGCGCGCGTAAGTCGTTACGCGCCATAATAGTTACGCGCCATTGTAGTTGTGTCCCTATGTCCCACCTGTGAATATAGATAGATATATATATATATATATATATATATATATATATATATATATATATATATATATATGGTTTTAACTACGTAAAACTTGCGAATATACAACATTCTTTGCTGTCCCATTGTCTTTGCATATAAATAGATTGTCAGGTTTACCGACTCTTGAACATGCAACATATAATGGTCCATGGGAAAACAATCTGTATTCAGATCTATACCTCATGATTCTAATGATTGCCCTTGAGCTTTGTTGATGGTGATTGCTAATCGACCATTCCCTGTCCCGGTGTCCCGGTCGTCATTTACATCCCCCTGTTTCCCCCGGTGTCCCCGTTGTAGTTGTGTCCCTGTGTCCCGGTCGTCATTTATATTCCCTGTGTCCCGGTCGTCATTTGTATCCCGGTGTCCCGGTCTGTATATACATCGTTTTTTAGTTTTGTTTTTCTCCTTTATTTTTTTCCTTTTTTTTCTTTTTAGCTTATTTAGATTTTTAGATTTTTTAGTTTTTTTATTAGTTTTTAGTTTTTTTTTCTTTTTAGTTTTTTTGTCCCGGTCGTCATTTATATCCCCCTGTTTCCCCCGGTGTCCCCGTGGTTTTTCTCCTTTATTTTTTTCCTTTTTTTTTCTTTTTTAGTTTATTTAGATTTTTAGATTTTTAGTTTTTTTATTAGTTTTTAGTTTTTTTTTCTTTTTAGTTTTTTTGTAGTTTTTAACTTCTTTTTAGTTTTGTTAATTTTTTTTTTTACTTATGTCCTGGTCGTCATTCATACTCCCTGTGTCCCGGTGCTTCCCGGTGCTTTGTTGATTGCTAATCGAACATTCCTTTTGTCCTGGTCGCTTTCTCTTTGAGTTTCGTCATTTATTTTTTTCTTTTTTAGTTCTTTTAGTTTTTACCTTTTTTAGTTTTTTTTAGTTTTTTAGATGAAAATTTTTTTTAGTTTTTTCCTTTTTTTCTTTTTAGTTTTTTATTGGTTTTTACCTTTATTTTAGCTTATTTTTCAGTTTTTTCCTTTTTTTTAGTTTTTTTTTATTTTTTATTTTTTTTAGTTTTTACCTTTTTTTAGTTTTTTTAGTTTTTTTAGTTGTTTAGCTTTTTTACTTTTTTTATTAGTTTTTTTTTTTTTGTAGTTTTTTGCCTTTTTTAGTTTTTTCAGTTTTTTTTTAGTTTTTTATTGGTTTTTACCTTTATTTTAGCTTATTTTTCAGTTTTTTCCCTTTTTTTTAGTTTTTTTTAGTTTTTAGTTTTTTTCGTTTTTTACCTTTTTTTTAGTTTTTTTAGTTTTTTTAGTTTTTTAGCTTTTTTATTTTTTTTTATTAGTTTTTAGTTTTTTTTGTAGTTTTTGCCTTTTTTTAGTTTTTTTAGTTTTTTAGCTTTTTTATTAGTTTTTAGTTTTTTTTTGTAGTTTTTGCCTTTTTTTAGTTTTTTTTAGTTTTTTAGCTTTTTTATTTTTTTTATTAGTTTTTAGTTTTTTTTTGTAGTTTTTGCCTTTTTAGTTTTTTCAGTTTTGACGTCACCTGATCCAGTTTTTTCAGGTGACGTCACCTGACACATCCATCCACACATCCACAGACAGACAACTTATTTTTATATATATAGATATATATATATATATATATATATATATATATATATATATATATATATATATATATATATATATATATATATATATATATATATATATATATATATTTATATATATACTTACGCGCGGGGGGGGTTGGGGTGGCGCGAAGCGCCAACCCAACAGCTAGTATATAATATATATATATATATATATATATATATATATATATATATTATATATATATATATATATATATATATACTAGCTGTTGGGGTGGCGCTTCGCGCCACCCCAACACCTAGTTGGTGGGGGCGCTTCGCGCCCCCCCCAAGCCCCCCCGCGCGCGTAAGTCGTTACGCGCCATAATAGTTACGCGCCATTGTAGTTGTGTCCCTATGTCCCACCTGTGAATATAGATAGATATATATATATGGTTTTAACTACGTAAAACTTGCGAATATACAACATTCTTTGCTGTCCCATTGTCTTTGCATATAAATAGATTGTCAGGTTTACCGACTCTTGAACATGCAACATATAATGGTCCATGGGAAAACAATCTGTATTCAGATCTATACCTCATGATTCTAATGATTGCCCTTGAGCTTTGTTGATGGTGATTGCTAATCGACCATTCCCTGTCCCGGTGTCCCGGTCGTCATTTACATCCCCCTGTTTCCCCCGGTGTCCCCGTTGTAGTTGTGTCCCTGTGTCCCGGTCGTCATTTATATTCCCTGTGTCCCGGTCGTCATTTGTATCCCGGTGTCCCGGTCTGTATATACATTCGTTTTTTAGTTTATTTTTTCTCCTTTATTTTTTTCCTTTTTTTTTCTTTTTTAGCTTATTTAGATTTTTAGATTTTTTAGTTTTTTTATTAGTTTTTAGTTTTTTTTTTCTTTTTAGTTTTTTTGTCCCGGTCGTCATTTATATCCCCCTGTTTCCCCCGGTGTCCCCATTGTAGTTGTGTCCCTGTGTCCCGGTCGTCATGTTTCGTAGTTTTTGCCTTTTTTTTAGTTTTTTTAGTTTTTTAGCTTTTTTATTAGTTTTTAGTTTTTTTTGTAGTTTTTGCCTTTTTTTAGTTTTTTAGTTTTTTAGCTTTTTTATTTTTTTTATTAGTTTTTAGTTTTTTTTGTAGTTTTTGCCTTTTTTTAGTTTTTTCAGTTTTGACGTCACGTCACCTGATCCAGTTTTTTCAGGTGACGTCACCTGATCCACGATCCACAGATTCACAGACAACTTATTTTTATATATAGATAGTTTTTTTTTTTACTTATGTCCTGGTCGTCATTTATACTCCCTGTGTCCCGGTGCTTTGTTGATTGCTAATCGAACATTCCTTTTGTCCTGGTCGCTTTCTCTTTGAGTGTCGTCATTTATTAGTTTTTTCCTTTTTTTTTTTTAGTTTTTTATTGGTTTTTACCTTTATTTTAGCTTATTTTTCAGTTTTTTCCTTTTTTTTAGTTTTTTTTTATTTTTTATTTTTTTTAGTTTTTTACCTTTTTTTAGTTTTTTAGTTTTTTTAGTTTTTTAGCTTTTTTACTTTTTTTATTAGTTTTTAGTTTTTTTTGTAGTTTTTGCCTTTTTTTAGTTTTTTCAGTTTTTTTTTTAGTTTTTTATTGGTTTTTACCTTTATAGTTTTTTTAGTTTTTTAGCTTTTTTATTTTTTTTATTAGTTTTTAGTTTTTTTTGTAGTTTTTGCCTTTTTTTTGTTTTTTCAGTTTTGACGTCACCTGATCCAGTTTTTTCAGGTGACGTCACCTGACACATCCATCCACACATCCATCCACACATCCACAGACAGACAACTTATTTTTATATATATAGATATATATATATATATATATATATATATATATATATATATATATATATATATATATATATATATATATATATATATATATATATATATATATATATTATATATATATATATATATATATATTATATATATATATATATATATATATATATATATATATATATATATATATATATATATATATATATATATATATATATATCTATCTATCTTCTATATATATAAAAATAAGTTGTCTGTGGATCTGTGGATCTGTGGATCAGGTGACGATCCACAAAAAAGTTAAAAAACTAAAAACTAAAAAAAAAACTGAAAAAACTAAAAAAAGGCAAAAAACTACAAAAAAAACTAAAAACTAATAAAAAAAATAAAAAAGCTAAAAAACTAAAAACTAAAAAAACTAAAAGACTAAAAAAACTAAAAACTAAAAAAAAACTTAAAAAAAGGAAAAAACTGAAAAATAGAAGAGAAAAAGAAAACTAATAAAATTAAGAATAAAATAAAAAAAAATAAAAAAGATAAAAACTAAAAAAAAAAGTAAAAAGAAAAAACGAAAAAAACTAAAAAAGCTAAAAAAAAAGGTAAAAACCAATAAAAAACTAAAAAGAAAAAAAAGGAAAAAAAAACTAAAAACTAAAAAAAAAACTTAAAAAAAAGGAAAAAACTGAAAAATAGAAGAGAAAAAGAAAACTAATAAAATTAAGAATAAAAATAAAAAAAATAAAAAAGATAAAAACTAAAAAAAAAAGTAAAAAGAAAAAACGAAAAAAACTAAAAAAGCTAAAAAAAAGGTAAAAACCAATAAAAAACTAAAAAGAAAAAAAGGAAAAAAACTAAAAAAAAATTTCATCTAAAAAACTAAAAAAAACTAAAAAAGGTAAAAACTAAAAGAACTAAAAAAGAAAAAAAACTAAAAAAAGGAAAAAAACTGAAAAATAAAGGAGAAACAATCTAAATAAATGACGACACTCAAAGAGGAAAGCGACCGGGACAAAAGGAATGTTCGATTAGCAATCAACAAAGCACCGGGACACAGGGAGTATAAATGACGACGACCGGGACACAGGGACATAACTACAAAGGGGACGCCGGGGTGCACAGGGGGATATATAAATGAATAAAATTAAGAATAAAATAAAAATAAATAAAAAAGAAAAAACGAAAAAAACTAAAAAAGCTAAAAAAAAGGTAAAAACCAATAAAAAACTAAAAAGAAAAAAAGGAAAAAAAACTAAAAAAAACTAAAAACTAAAAAAAAAAACTTAAAAAAAAAGGAAAAAACTGAAAAATAGAAGAGAAAAAGAAAACTAATAAAATTAAGAATAAAAATAAAAAAAAATAAAAAAGATAAAAACTAAAAAAAAAAGTAAAAAGAAAAAACGAAAAAAACTAAAAAAGCTAAAAAAAGGTAAAAACCAATAAAAAACTAAAAAGAAAAAAAGGAAAAAAACTAAAAAAAATTTTCATCTAAAAAACTAAAAAAAACTAAAAAAGTTAAAAACTAAAAGAACTAAAAAAGAAAAAAACTAAAAAAAGGAAAAAACTGAAAAATAAAGGAGAAACAATCTAAATAAATGACGACACTCAAAGAGAAAGCGACCGGGACAAAAGGAATGTTCGATTAGCAATCAACAAAGCACCGGGACACAGGGAGTATAAATGACGACGACCGGGACACAGGGACATAACTACAAAGGGGACGCCGGGGTGCACAGGGGGATATATAAATGACGATGGCGACTCAGGGAATGGTCGATTCACAGGTGGGACATAGGGACACAACTACAATGGCGCGTAACTAATATGGCGCGTAACGACTTACGCGCGCGGGGGGCTTGGGGGGGGCGCGAAGCGCCCCCACCAACTAGGTGTTGGGGTGGCGCAAAGCGCCACCCCAACAGCTAGTATATATATATATATACTAGCTGTTGGTAGGGCGCTTCGTGCCCCCCCAAGCCCTCCCGCGCGCGTATGTCGTTACGCGCCATATTAGTTACGCGCCATTGTAGTTGTGTCCCTGTGTCCCACCTGTGAATATAGATAGATTTATATATGTGTTTCAAACTACGTAAAAATTGCGAATATACAACATTCTTGGCTTTCTCACTACTGGGAGCTTTCCGTTTCCAATTGCCAGCAATTGATCTGAAAATGTTTGACCAGAGTCATCGTTACACAGACAGACAACTTATGTTGTCTGTCTTATATTGCCAAGAATGTTGTATATTCGCAATTTTCACGTAGTTTGAAACACATATATAAATCTATCTATATTCACAGGTGGGACACAGGGACACAACTACAATGGCGCGTAACGACTTACGCGCGGGTGGGCTTGGGGGGGTGGGTTAAAAAAAAAGGTAAAAACAACAAAAAAACTAAAAGAAAATATATATATATATATATATATATATATATATATATATATATATATATATATTATATATATATATATATATATATATATATATTTATATATATATATATTTATATATATACTTACGCGCGGGGGGGGGGGTTGGGGTGGCGCGAAGCGCCAACCCAACAGCTAGTATATAATATATATATATATATATATATATATATATATATATATATATATATATATATATATATATATATATATATATATATATATATATATATATATATAAATATATATATATATATATATATATATATATATACTAGCTGTTGGTAGGGCGCTTCGCGCCCCCCAAGCCCTCCCGCGCGCGTAAGTCGTTACGCGCCATATTAGTTACGCGCCATTGTAGTTGTGTCCCTGTGTCCCACCTGTGAATATAGATAGATTTATATATGTGTTTCAAACTACGTAAAAATTGCGAATATACAGCATTTTTGGCTTTCTCACTACTGGGAGCTTTCCGTTTCCAATTGCCAGCAATTGATCTGAAAATGTTTGACCAGAGTCATCGTTACACAGACAGACAACTTATTTTTATATGTATAGAAGATATATATATATATATATATATATATATATATATATATATATATATATATATATATATATATATATATATATATATATATATATATATATATATATATATATATATATATATATTTTCTTTTTAGTTTTTTTGTTGTTTTTACCTCTCGGACCTAGAACCTGAAACATAACGCTTTACCAACTCAGCTACTTCGGCTTTAATACATTCGTTTTGAGCAGCTTCCTCGGGTAGTGCCATTGTAGGTTCTTCAGTCATTTTAAATTAGAAATTTCTCTTTCAACGGTCTTCTTACAATTAAAAATTTGTCTTTGAACGATATTCTTAAATACCTGTGTCCTGGTCGTCATTTATATTCCCTGTGTCCCGGTCGTCATTTGTGTCCCGGTATCCCAGTCTGTAATTTCTCTTTGTGTGTCCCGGTCGTGATTTATATTCCCTCTGTCCCGGTCGTCATTTGTGTCCCGGTCTGTAATTTCTCTTTGAGTGTTTTTTCTTTTTAGTATTTTTTAGTTTTTTACATTTTTTCTTTTTTCAGTTTTCTTTTTCTTCTTTATTTTTCAGCTTCACTATGAAATACATATCGCCGAACCTTCATTTTTTTAACTAAAATCTGGTAGGTATTGATGACCTTATCCAAGTCAAAATCCCAAACCCAATCATCATCGCTATCATTTTCAGTTTCGATATGTTTTGACTCAGGTTGTCCAGGTGGATCTTCATCTAACTGCGTGGTTTTGCGTTCTTTAGCCTCTAGCCTGTTTCCTTGCTGTTCTTTTGATTCCTCAGCAAGCTTTATTTTCTGACTTTCTCTATCAGCAGCAAGTTTTTTGGCATAGACTCTTTGAGCATCTTCATTGGCTTTTGCCATTGTAAGTTCATCAGTCATTTTAAACTTAAACATTAATAGATTTCTACGTGAACATATATGTCTTAAATATCTTTAATGACGTCACCGTCATAGCAAAAATGACGACAATTAACTTCATGACGTCAGTCGACAAAGAAAAATGACGTCACCTGATCCACAGACAGACAACTTATTTTTATATATATAGAAGATATATGTATATATATATATATATATATATATATATATGTATATATATATATATATATATATATATATATATATATATATATATATATATATATATATATATATATATATATATATATATATATATATATATATATATATATATATATATATATATATATGCATATATATAGAAACACCTAGTTGGTGGGAGCGCTTTGCGCCCCCCTCCTCCAAAGCCCCCCCGCGTGAGTAAGTCATTACGCGCCATATTATTTACGCGTCATTGTAGTTGTGTTCCTTTGTACCACCTGTGAATATAGATAGATATATATATATATGTTTTTAATTACGTAAAACTTGCGAATATACAACATTCTTCGCTGTCCCATTGCCTGTGCTTATAAATAG